>NC_069500.1:1443723804-1444091304 GCF_027579735.1 Bombina bombina | reverse complement strand
CATATTATGAAACACAAGATCCAATCCTTAACTCACTGGATGAATTTTTAAAAGAGATGTCATCCCTGTATGACGATCCTTTCAAGCAAAGCTCAGCTGAAGCGTCCATTAGAGCCCTAAAACAAAATAGGCAACCTGTAGAGGACTATATTGCACAGTTCAAGATACATGCTAGGGACTCTCAATGGAATGAGCCGTCCCTCAAGAACCATTTCCGAATTGGTTTGTCAGATGACATAAAGGATGAGTTGTCTAGGATTGGCATACCTCCCACACTGGAGGAATTATACACCTTAAGCATTACCATCGATAGACGCATCAGGGAACGCCGCCACGAGAGAACTGGCTACTCAGGTACCTTAAAAAGACCGTCACCTACCACCATGCTAAAACAACAGGATCACGAGGTCCCAATGGAGATAGGAGCGATCAAGGGACCTTTGACTCAGCAAGAAAAAAACAGAAGGCGCCTTCTGGGTCTCTGTAGCTACTGCGCAGCCAGAGATCATGATGTCAAGGCATGCCCAATACTATTAAAACAAAAGACTGGTAGGTTCAGAAGAATTATATATAATCATAATGTAAAAGAAAAATCCAACACTTATTTTTTTCTACCTCTTTCATTGCAGTGGCATCGACACTCAGTCAAAACTGAAGCCTTAATCGATACAGGTGCATGTGGTAATTTTGTCGATTTAGAGTATGTGAGAACCAATAAAATTCCTGTTGAATTAAAACCTGTTCCACTTTCTTTTAACGTTGTTGATGGTTCACCTCTCTCCTCAGGTCCTGTGAGACAACAAACGACACCCTTACTTATGGTTACTGATACAGGTCATACAGAAATCATAACATTTAATGTGATTACCTCACCTATTGTCCCTATCATTTTAGGTATGTCTTGGCTAAAGACCCACCAACCTACACTCCATTGGAAAGATTTTTCTGTCGCTCTTAACTCCAATTATTGTACTACTAACTGTTTTTCAAGACAACACATTGCAGTACTTATAGAACCTAAACTCCCTCTATGTTATGAAAATTTCAGAGATGTATTCAGTAAGAAAGACGCATTATCATTACCTCCACACAGAGCATATGATTGCCCTATAGATCTACTCCCAGGCTCCAGTATACCATATGGACACATATACCCCTTATCCAAACCAGAGTTAGATCATCTAAAAACTTATTTACAAGAAAATCTGGATAAGGGTTTTATTAGACCCTCCACTTCGCCAGCAGGTGCTGGTATTTTCTTTGTAAAGAATAAAGATGGATCACTCAGGCCTATCATAGACTATAGGGAACTCAACAAGAAAACAATTAAGAATAGGTACCCATTACCTTTAATCCCCGAATTAATTGAGAGGTTACGTGGTGCTCAGGTCTTCACCAAATTGGACCTAAGAGGGGCCTATAACCTCATTAGAATCCGTGCCGGTGACGAATGGCTAACAGCATTTAGAACCCGTTACGGGTTGTTTGAGTATACTGTTATGCCTTTCGGTTTGTGTAACGCACCGGCTACATTTCAAAATTTCATTAACGATATTTTCCGTGACATATTAGATGTATACATCGTGGTGTATTTAGATGATATACTCATATTCTCACAAAATCTTGAAGAACATATACAACATGTTACAACTGTCCTCACCCGCTTACGTACGCATAGTTTGTATGCCAAACTTGAAAAATGTATGTTCCACGTTACCCAGGTATCATTCCTGGGATACCACATCACCCCCACAGGTATTAAGATGGAAGAAACCAAGGTTTCTTGCATTAAGCAATGGCCTATCCCAAAAAATAGGAAGGACGTACAAAGATTTCTTGGTTTCGCCAATTTTTACCGCAAGTTTATCCATAAATTCGCCTCATTGTCAAAACCCTTATCTGATTTAACAAAGTTACAAAATAAATTTGATTGGACCCCACTTACTCAACAGGCATTTGATACCTTAAAGGATCGTTTTACCACTGCACCTATCCTTCAGTTCCCAGATACTAATTCACAATTTATTTTAGAGGTCGATGCTTCTGACTTTGCTTTGGGGGCAATTCTTTCACAGAGGAAGTCTTTTACAGAGCCTATACACCCTGTAGCATTTTTTCAAGGGTATTAACAACAGCAGAACTAAATTATCCAGTAGGAGAGAAGGAGTTGCTTGCTATAAAAGTATCTTTTGACCATTGGCGTCATCTCCTCGAGGGATCAGTTTTCCCAGTCGTCATCCTGACAGATCATAAGAACTTACAATATCTCCAAACCAACAGGACTCTCTCAGCAAGGCAACTCAGATGGAGCCTCTATTTCTCCCGCTTCCAATACATCATAACATACAGGCCTGGATCCAAGAATGGCAAAGCTGATGCCCTCTCACGCCTATATCAACGACCAGACATTGATAATACTCCTTCTACCATTATCCCAAAGGAGAATGTATTGGCCTCTCTCACAACTGTACCTGTAGATCTCAGAACTTCACAAGCTAATGACTCTTCTAAACCAACCACATCCCTCTATCTGGCTCCTGATGGTTTGTATTATCACAACCAATTACTATATATTCCTACAGATCTCAGGTCCCGATTCCTTGAAACAGTACATGATTCTCCGCTAGCTGGACATCTTGGTTTCCATAAAACGTATTCAATTCTCAAACGTTCTTATTGGTGGCCCTCCATGGGTTCCTATGTAAGAAATTACATCTCCAAATGTGACATTTGCTCCAGTTCCAAACCTTCTCATCTGAAACCCGTGGGTCTCCTACAACCTTATCCAGTTCCAAATATCCCTTGGACTGATGTAAGTCTCGACTTCATAGTAGATCTCCCCAAATCATCGTCTCATACATGTATCATGGTCGTTGTTGATATGTTCTCTAAAATGGCACATTTCATTCCGACCCCCACTGTACCTACTGCTCTGACTACAGCTCAGTTATTCATCAGAGAGATAATCTGACTACATGGCATACCTACCAGTGTACTCTCCGACAGGGCTACTCAGTTTACCTCAAGATTTTGGAAAGAACTCTGTAGTGCTTTAGGTATAGACCGAAAATTAACTACCTCATATCACCCCCAATGTAATGGGCAAACTGAAAGAACAAACCAGTGGTTGGAACAATACCTCAGGTGTTATTGCTCACATCAACAAGAATCCTGGTACACTTTCTTACCTCTCGCTGAGTTCACGTACAATAACACCCCTAATGCTTCTACTAAGTATAGTCCATTTTACATTAATAATGGTTTGCATCCCAGAAGTCATATGCTACCCAGAGTTGAATCGGCCTGCCCCATTGTGAATGACACAATCAATGACATTTCGAAAGCTTTCACAATCATAAAAGACAACATAAAACATGCCCAGGCATCTCACAAGAGACAGTACGATCTCCGCCATCGACAACAGCCCACCTATCGCATTGGACAAAGGGTTTGGTTATCTACAAAAAACCTCAGGCTTCGTGTTCCGTCAAAGAAACTTGCTAAACTCTTTGTTGGTCCATTTCAGATATTGGCCATGCCCAATCCTGTCACGGTAACTTTGAAATTACCGGACTCTTATAAAATCCACCCGACCTTTCATGTGTCACTCATCAAGCCTTGTGATTCATCTACCAGCTCCTCGTCTGATGTCCTTGCCTCTTACGACCTCTCAGATGATCCAGAGTATGAGGTACAGAGTATAGTTGACTCTCGTATGAGGAATGGACGTCTTGAATATTTGGTTCACTGGCAGGGTTATGATGCCTCTGAAGATTCTTGGGAGCCTGCGACTAATGTCATGGATCCACGTCTCGTCTCCCTATTCCATCGTCGTAACCCAGATAGACCAGTGCCATGAAACCTCGCAGTGGTTTCCTTGGGGGGGGGGCTCTGTCAGGGTTTGCCTCCTCTGTCCCTTTAAGGATTCATCTTCCACTCTTAACCACTGGTATTTAAGCACCTCCTCTTCCACTCATCATTGCTTGGTTAATTTTTCGTGTCTGCTAGTAAATTCCTTACTAGCCCAGAAATTCCCTTGCCTGCTTGCTGTTCCTTAGCAAGCTAATACCGGAGGTCGAGTTACGTCTCACCAACGAAGTTCCTAATCTCTGCCGCCTGTGCTGCCTGTCACATCTACACACTGTGCGACGCAGCTCCTACCTTGTCTCACCCGCATCACACTGTGTATTCGGCTGACGTCATCAGCTATTGCCGACCGCAGCAACTTCTCCACGCTGTACTTTGGGTTCAGGTTGTATAAAAGTGAACTGTTACAAGTTATACGCTCATAACCAAATAACGCTAAAGTTTGTTATTAGTGTTCATCGCTGTAATAAGTCAATCTACAATTGTCAAATAGCTGTACCGCTCTCCACGCTACATTTATACATCTTTTGTGCTGTAACTTCTATTTATGCCCGCTAAACTCTCATCACATATAAAGCAAACATATATATGTGATATAAGTTACTTGGGCAATATTAACACACACAGTTGGTCACTTAGGCGACCCAGTTACCAACTTTGTGTTACATACCCACATATATAAAACTCATTCTAAACTGCTATATTCCAAATTCAGAGGCAAAACACAAAAGTAAACTGACAGGAGAGCGCTGGTGTGAGCATGATTCAGGCAGCTGGGGCCATGATGGCAGGGAATCACACAATGAACCAATATGGGGGAGCACAAGGGGTCAGTACTATATCTACTAGCCAGCTAGGCCTCATAGCTGCACCGATTATGTCATTAGGGAGTCAGGCTGTTAGCCATTATGGGGGTCAGCTGGGCATTCGCTCGCCTCTTGCTAACCAAGGGGGCCTTGTTACAGGGTCAGATATTGGAGCGGGGGCAGCGTGAGTTGTGGTGTAAGTGGACTGATGCAGGGGCATGCTGGTTCCCCAGCTAGTGGGGGCACAGGTGTGAATGTGGGGAATGTGGACTGGCAGGGGGCTATTACATCCGCACTGGGCATGAACTGGGGTGGGAGTCTAGGTTCTAGTGACGGGGTGGACTCCGCTGGGGCTCTGCCCTCTTCCCGGAGTACTCCCCATCTTTCTGCTCTTTCACAGGTGACTATGGCGAATACTTCCTCCAGCGTGGCTGGGCGAGAGAGCGGATCTCTCGCAGGGGCGAATACCCAGCAGGCGGCTGGAACAGCGGCAGCTTCAGTGGCGGAACCCTCTACTTCAACTGCAGCGGGACAGGCGTAGGCGACTGGTGAGCTTTTACTTCCTATACACACACATGCTGATTTAGGTACATCATCTAGTGGGTCAGATTCAGAGAGTGGCAAGGCACTAGGGTTGGTGGGCAAAGGTCAGCAGCGTATGTTTAGGATGATCAAAAAGATGTTCTCAGCACAGGAGAAGGAGAAGGCGGGGGTCTCGGGGGCCGCAGTTGCGTCAGTGGGCCAACAGTTGGATGCATCATGGAGTGGGGTGGCTGCACCCCTCCTGATTTCTAGGAAAGTAGCCAGGCAGGGGGACACGTACCCCTGTTTGGTACACTCCCTTTATGGACACTTGAAAACTAAGATTATCAAGAAGATTCAGGAGGGGAGGTATGTGAATATCTTCGAACTGTCCACAGAGGCTTATTTGGACAAGGAGAGGTCCGAGGATGTTACCAGACCCAAGAGGGTCCGGCATCCGGAGACTTATGACAAATGGCAGAAGTGCTTCAGGGTCATGGCTTCTTGTTATGTGGACAAGTGGCCGGCGCAAGGGCATAATCTATGGAAATATGCTGACACAATTGACAGCATTTACAGACGCTTCAAGGAAGAGGCATGGTGGGAATATGATATGGCCTTCCGTAGAAAAATGGTTGGTAACCCGTTATTGCACTTCAGCACCCAGGAACTGCACCTGTGGTCAAAACTGGGGTCAGAACGTAACCCCTCACCACCAGGGAATATAAGAACAGGTAGTTCTAGGTCTGCGCCGTGAGCAAAAAAGAATGCTGGAAGTACCAGGACAAATAGTGTGAGAGGGGAGCAAATTGCTCCTTTCAACACATCTGTAAGTTCTGTAGCAGCCTTCACCCTGGAATCGAATGCTCCAAGAGGAAAGAAAATGGTGCTGACAAAGGAGCGCTTAGAGGCGGAGTTGGAGGCAAGGGCCCCAACGCCTCTTAGGGCGCTCTCCATGATACTGTGGCTAGCACACTACCCTGATCGGGAAGCAGCGGGGGTGCTGCGGGAAGGGCCAACTATAGGTTTTAAAATCCCGGTGCAACATGTAGTGCAGGGGTCAGCAGTTCACCGCAACCTTAAGTCGGCTTATGAATTCCCAGAGGTGGTGCGGGATAAGAATCAAAAGGAAGTGTTATTGGGGAGGGTAGTTGGACCATTCAAGGACCAACCATTCTCAGATATGGTGGTTTCCCCGCTGGGAGTTGTTCCCAAAAAGGAAGCCGGGAAGTTTAGGCTAATTCACCACCTTTCGTACCCAAAAGGGGCTTCGGTCAATGATGCGATTGACCCAGCAATGAGCTCGGTACACTATCAATCATTTGATGAGGCGGTGGACTTAGTAAAGTCGGAAGGAAGAAGAGCACTGCTGGCGAAGCTAGATATTGAATCAGCCTTCAGATTGCTCCCATTGCACCCGTCTGCTTTCAAACTTATGGGTCTGAAATTTGATGGGGGTACTATATAGATAGATGTTTGCCTATGGGCTGTTCCTTGTCTTGCGCTCTATTTGAGTGCTTTAGCTCCTTTTTGCACTGGGTGGAGCAGGAGTCGGCGGAAGTGGGGTGTGTCGCCAATTATTTGGACGACTTCCTGCTGATAGGCAGAGCAGGGACCGCGGAGTGTGATCAGTAAATGAGGGTTATGAGAATGGTGACATCAGAATTTGGAGTACCTTTAGCGGAGGAAAAAACACAGGGCCCCTGCACGTGCCTTATGTTTTTGGGGATTGAGATTGACACCGTATTGGCAGAATGTCGTCTCCCTCAGGACAAAGTTGTCAAGCTCCTAGCTACAGTCAGGGCAGTGGCAAGTTCCACTAGAGTCTCGCTTAAACAGTTACAGTCCTTGTTGGGCATGCTGAATTTTGCAGGTAGGGCGATTCCTATGGGGCGCGTGTTCAATAGGAAGTTGGAGGAGCAGCTGAAAGGTCAGAGGGTGGGCCCCAGCATATTTCGTGTCACTGGTGAGATGAAAGATGATCTCATGGTATGGGAGTTATTTCTGACACATTTTAACGGGGTCTGCCTCTGGTGGCAAGACCCTATATCGAACCAGTCGTTGCACCTGTTCACGAATGCAGCAGGTGGCTTCGGGTATGGGGCATACCTGGAGGGCGAATGAAGTGCGGCCCCATGGCCAGATCAGTGGGTGTCCAATGGTCTGACTAGGAATCTGGCGCTGCTGGAATTATTTCCGATAGTAGTAGCAGTGGAACTGTGGGGCCAGAAGCTAGCAAACCGGGCAGTGGTGTTTTGGTCTGACAACATGAGTGTGGTGTACGCCATTAACAGGTTCTCTGCATCGTCCCCGGTGGTAATTAAGTACCTTAGGCACCTAGTGTTGCGTTGCTTACAGCTTAATATTATGTTCAGTGCCCGTCACGTTCCCGGAGTGCATAACGTTGTGGCAGATGCGCTGTCTAGATTCAAGTGGGAGGAGTTTAGGAGAATAGCTCCGAGGGCGGCTGCCCAAGGTTTACCTTGCCCCTTGTTTCTTTGGCAGCTGGCAACATGTGGACTTCAGTCATTTCGTTAGTAAAGGCGTCCTTGGCTCTCAAGACCTGGAAGGTGTACGAGGCGCATTGGAAGGCTTGGGAGGCATTCTGCTTGAAAAAGTGCTTCATACTACAACACACATCTCAGGTACAGGTGTTAGAGTGGTTGGAGTATTTGAAGCAAGAGGGTATTTCTAGACCGGCGGCTCAAAGTCACATGTCAGCAGTGGCGTTCTTTAGCAAGACGCTGGGTATTCAGGAATTTTCTAATTCCTTTTTGGTGAGGCAGGTGCTGAAAGGCTGGGCAGGTCGGAAACTAAGGCGGTTAACAAGCGAGAACCGATTACTCATCAGCGTTTGAAAGAATTGGCAGGTGCACTGGTGGGTGTTTGCGCGGGAAGTTACGAGGTGTTACTGTTTAGGGCAGTTTTTTCCATGGCATTGGCTGGGGCTTTGAGAGTAGGTGAATTGGTAGCTTCTACTGCAGTAAGAGGCAAAGGAGGGATTCTGCTGGAGCATGTAAGGTTAATAGTCTCTGTTTGTCAGATATCTGATAAATCTTAAGGCAATGTTAAACGTTCTTCATCCGGCTTGATTCTGATTCGTCAGATAGGAATGAAATGCTATGTAAATATATTGTTATCCTAAATGCATAGAAATTTCTTGATATATCGTTATGTGAGGAAACATAAATGTCACTATTGGATACTAAGATACTATTGCTATTTCACCCATATGGGCGGAGTAACATAACGGCTTAAAAGTCAGATATCTGACGTATCAGAATCAAGCCAGATGAAGCCCTGAAATCATACACCAATGAGGGTGAAACGCGCGTTGCTAACAGAAATCAATTTGTGAGAGGGTTACAGCTGTACCTTCTATTCACATTCACCGGATACACAGAAGTGGTTGAGACATAGGCACGCTCACGGAGGGGAACTTCATAGGACCTTGGAGACTACAGGAGAAACAGATGGCGCTGCCACGGCTGTTTCCAAGGTGGATATAGAAGAAAGTCGACAAGACTAACTACAATCAAGGTAGGCGCAGGATAAACAAACTGCATTATAAGGCTTATAACAGAGATGTATTTGGTTACCTGGTGAGGTAGGCATTCCTATGAGGTATGGCCGCAATACCCTAGGGATGCTAAGAATCACTCCGTATATCAATATATCCACTTGTGATAAACTCCTGTATGAACTCAGTCCCTGTATATAACTTTGATTTACAACCCGTGAGCGACTAGCCTTGGAATTTTCTCCCACAAAATAATTCACCTGGGTGGAGCAAAGCGGCATCCAGGTGAATTCCGAAAAGGGCAGGGAAATGGCAGGGAAAATGGCAGGGTGGTGAAAAAATCCACCTTCTGGTGGATGCAGTGAAGTTAAACGGAGCATTACAAAAGCAAAAACTAACCGCCCGCATCAAGAATTTAAAAAAACTAACCGCCAGCATCAAGTATTAAAATAAAACTAACCGCCCGCATCAAGTATTAAAAAAAAAAACTAACCGCTCGCATCAAGTATTAAAAAAAAACTAACCGCCCGCATCAAGTATTAAAAAAAAAACTAACCGCCCGCATCAAGTATTAAAAAAAACTAACCGCCTGCATCAAGTATTACAAAAAAACTAACCGCCCGCATCAAGTATTAAAAAAAAAAAACTAACCGCCCGCATCAAATATTAAAAAAAAAATAACCGCCTGCATCAAGTATTAAAAAAAAAACTAACCGCCCGCATCAAGTATTAAAAAAAAAAAAACTAACCGCCCGCATCAAGTATTAAAAAAAAAATAACCGCCTGCATCAAGTATTAAAAAAAAACTAACCGCCCGCATCAAGTATTAAAAAAAAACTAACCTCCCGCATCAAGTATTAAAAAAAAACTAACCGCCCGCATCAAATATTAAAAAAAAAATAACCGCCCGCATCATGAATTAAAAAAAAACCTAACTGCCCGCATCAAGTATTAAAAAAACTAAACGCCCGCATCATGTATTAAAAAAAAAACTAACCGCCCGCATCAAGTATTAAAAAAAAATAAACGCCCGCATCATGTATTAAAAAAAAAACTAACCGCCTGCATCAAGTATTAAAAAAAAAAAATTACCGCTCGCATCAAGTATTAAAAAAAAACTAACCGCCCGCATCAAGTATTAAAAAAAAAACTAACCGCCCGCATCAAGTATTAAAAAAAACTAACCGCCTGCATCAAGTATTACAAAAAAACTAACCGCCCGCATCAAGTATTAAAAAAAAAAACTAACCACCGCATCAAGTATTAAAAAAAAAATAACCACCTGCATCAAGTATTAAAAAAAAAACTAACCGCCCGCATCAAGTATTAAAAAAAAACTAACCGCCCGCATCAAGTATTAAAAAAAACTAACCGCCTGCATCAAGTATTACAAAAAAAACTAACCGCCCGCATCAAGTATTAAAAAAAAAAAACTAACCGCCCGCATCAAGTATTAAAAAAAAACTAACCGCCTGCATCAAGTATTAAAAAAAAAAACTAACCGCCTGCATCAAGTATTAAAAAAAAAAAATTACCGCCCGCATCAAGTATTAAAAAAAATAATTACCGCCCGCATCAAGTATTAAAAAATAAACTAACCGCCCGCATCAAGTATTAAAAAAAAAAAAATTACCGCCCGCATCAAAAAAAACGCCTGCACAAAGTATAACTAAATAAAAACGAACCTCCCACACAAAGTATTAACACATACACGCAAAACCCCACAATGCAAAATAATAAAGTGATAAACCCCTTAATCGTCAACCACCCACATTGCAATAAACCTAATTATCCTATTAACCCCTAAACCGCAATACCCCTACATCGCAATAAACATAATTAACCTATTAACCCCTTAAACCGCCAAAACCCACAACGCAAATAACTAATTACTAAGCTCCCTAACCTAACACCCCCTAAAGTAACACCCCATAAATTAAAACAAATTAACTAAACTAAAAATTACTTCAGTTACAAAAAATAAAAAAGCTAAGATTACAAAAAATAAAAAAGGCTAACATTACAGAAAATAAAAAAACAAATGACCAAAGTTTACAAAATTAAACCTAATCCCTATGAAAATAAAAACACCCCTACTCTAAGAATAAACTACCAGTAGCCCTTAAAAGGGCTTTTTTGCAGGGCATTGCCCCAAGATAAACAGCTCCTTTACATCCAAAATACACCAAGTCCCCCCTAACAGTAAAATCCCCCCAGCCACCAAACCCCCTAACTTCTTAAATCAAAGTTTATTCACAATAACGTTTCGGGGGTGTTAGCCCCATCCTCAAACCATACAAAGTGCACACAAACAGACCTCTCCTTATATCCCCATCACAGCAACACCTCTGCCACAAACCGGAACATCCATGACGTCATGACCGCTCCACTGCGCAGAACCGGCCGTTACCATGGTTAACGAAAGCAGCATGCCTATAGATAAAATCAAAATAGTGGCAAGTAACTAAAACATACAATGTACCTCACAGGCCATCTATCTCTCTCTCTCTCGATTTATCACCTGGGTGCAGCTTCTTTTAGCCCAGTAATGCTTTTCACAGAGTAGAACTTTCCTGTAGTATATCATTCTGATCCCGCCTATTACAGTCAGTCCAGTGCTGAAATACCAGGTGTTACGGTACCAACCGGATACCAAGGGTTAATACCAGATGAACAATGTCCTGCATAGGGAATCAGCAATTCACAACCCCAATCAGTTCCCCCCTCAAACATGAGACCAGGCTCCACATTTCAGGTTTAAAACAGAATGTCATTTATTAAAAGGCTATGCCTAGTATTTATGCAGGTCTGACCCCCCAGATGGGGGGTTGAAAAGAATGTTGTACATTAGATGGAGGGAACACGCCCTTTGACATGATACAATAGAATACCTTGCTCAAGCTGATAACAACTTAAACATAAGACACACACTTGGATTTCCTTATCACTGAGGCGTCTGCTCTATAGATGTGATTGAACAATGGAATGTTTATCACTAACTTTAATGACAGTACACAATAGCTGAGGCTAGTAAACCTGTCTTTTAGAAAACAGCTTCTCAAAGCTACACAAGGTCAATTCTTTTAGTTCTGACCACAGGGTCTGTCACATAGCTCCCCCCTTGTGGAACACTCCGGCAGACCCAGCTTGACCCTTTGGCGGGTCAACCTGGGGATGACCGGACTAGGAGGTGGTAGGCATGTCAGTTTGCCAGGACAATCCATCTGTATTCCCGTTATGAGAGAGAATTCCTGTCCATACAAACAAGGGTTCAACTTCCTCAGTGCCCAGACTAGGGCTAAACAGTCCTTCAAAATCCCATCAGCTTCTTTATGAGTTTTCTGTACCTGCTCTTTATAGGTATCCACAATCCCTTCATACTGACATAGGGTGCCCTTGAGTTGCTGCACCTCAGTATGAGCCAGCGTCAGCTTCTCCTCAAGTGTCGCTAAGTTTGTCTTTAATGTTTCATGTTCCACTCTCAAGCTGGTGTTTTCTGCAGTCTGTCGGTGCAGCTTGTCTAGCAGAGATTCACGTTCTAAACGTGCTTTTTCCTCTGCGCTCCTCTTCTCCTTCAGCAGCGCATTGTAACGGGACTTCCACGTATCAATAGCGGATAGAGATTTACTGAGCTCAGCGTCCTGGGGCTTAACAGCAGGGGGGTCAGTCTCTGCTGCACGGATCTGAGCACGGGTAGTCACAGGGATAACATCAGCGGGACCCATGGGAGCGTAGGCAGAACCAAGGTGGGCCAAGTTATGTCCAAGGAGAACATCAGCGGGTAAATCCTTCATGACCCCCACATTCACAGGTCTAGCGCCCCCTCCCCAATCCAAATGGACCCTGGCAACAGGTAGGCGGAACACAGTGCCCCCTGCTACCCTCACAGCCACAGTGTCTCCAGTGTGCTGTTTCTCAGACACCAAGTTCTTTCAAAGCAAGGTCATGGTAGCACCAGTATCCCGTAGACCACTGACATCCTTCCCATTCACTTTAACCAGTTGCCGGTTATTCCGGTGGGCAGCTTGCACAAGGTCTGCATCATATAGGATGCCCCAGCATTCTTGAGCCTCTACATAGCGGGCCGCAGGCTGAGGGTTACGTGTGATTCCGCCGGCAGGTCTTCTCCAGGACTGTGCTTGGTTCGCTGCATTTAGGGGACACTCTGGTCTTTTGTGCCCTAGTTGCTTACATCCAAAGCACTGAATCGGTTGTGAGTAGCCCCGCAAATTGAACCGGGCTCTCTGAGGGTAGTTCATGGCCAGATGCCGTGTGGTATAGCGGTGCGCCGGGGGTTGGTAACTGGCAGCTGCTGGGGTGACTGGGGGTCTGTACTCCACTCTAGCAGGGGGCTTAGTGGTAGCAGTGTCCAGTTTGCGGGCATCCGTATACTCATCTTCCAGGCGAGCAGCTTCATGCAGGGTGGAGGGTTTACGGTCCCAAACCCACTATCTAACTCCTGCTGATAACTTGTCAAAGCAATGTTCCAACAGGAATAGCTGCAGCACCTCTTCCCCAGATACGGCTTGGCACCCCGCCATCCAGTAAGATGCTGTGCGGTGCACCTTATATGCCCACTCAACGTAGGAATCACCAGCTAATTTAACAGTGTCTCTGAACCGCCTCCGGTATGCCTCCGGTGTAACCGCATACCTGGAGAGCAGAGCCTTTTTCACAGTATTATAATCCCTGACTTCCTCATCTGGAATGGCCCGAAAAGCCTCACTGGCCCGGCTGGATAATTTTCTGGATAATATCGTGACCCAGTCCTCTGCGGGTACCTTGTGTAGTGCACATTGCCTCTCAAAATCCGCAAGGTACCCATCAATCTCTCCTTCTGTTTCCAGGAAGTTTTTAAAAGCGGTAAAATGCACTTTTCTCTTTTCCACTGGGGTTGCGGTGACTTGGGCTGCTGCAGCGCCGCTTTGGTGAAGTAGGTTGGCCTCCACAGCTGCTATGACCCGGTCGATAATGTCCGCAGATGGGTTGGGGCCATAATGTGCCAGTCTTATTTTGACCGCCCGGTCAAAGCTTGCTTCTTCGGGGGTTCTGTCTGACATGCTGGGCTCATTGGTTCCTTCGTGCCCTGGTACTCCGTCCATCTCAGTCAGTCTTGTAATAATCTCCCTCTTCCTGAGGTTACTGGTTTGTTGGCCCCGTTGCTCTAGCAGGTCTTTAAGGGTAGCTCTTTTTAGCCTTTCATACGGTATTCCCATTCGGTCTGGATGGGTAGTTGCTCCTCTGGGCGATAAGGATTCTCCCGTAGCTTGCCACCAATTGTTACTGTACCAACCGGATACCAAGGGTTAATACCAGATGAACAATGTCCTGCATAGGGAATCAGCAATTCACAACCCCAATCAGTTTCCCCCTCAACATGAGACCAGGCTCCACATTTCAGGTTTAAAACAGAATGTCATTTATTAAAAGGCTATGCCTAGTAGTTATGCAGGTCTGACCCCCCAGATGGGGGGTTGAAAAACATAATTTATGTAAGAACTTACCTGATAAATTCATTTCTTTCATATTAGCAAGAGTCCATGAGCTAGTGACGTATGGGATATACATTCCTACCAGGAGGGGCAAAGTTTCCCAAACCTCAAAATGCCTATAAATACACCCCTCACCACACCCACAAATCAGTTTAACGAATAGCCAAGAAGTGGGGTGATAAGAAAAAAGTGCGAAAGCATAAAAAATAAGGAATTGGAATAATTGTGCTTTATACAAAAAAATCATAACCACCACAAAAAAGGGTGGGCCTCATGGACTCTTGCTAATATGAAAGAAATGAATTTATCAGGAAAGTTCTTACATAAATTATGTTTTCTTTCATGTAATTAGCAAGAGTCCATGAGCTAGTGACGTATGGGATAATGACTACCCAAGATGTGGATCTTTCCACGCAAGAGTCACTAGAGAGGGAGGGATAAAATAAAGACAGCCAATTCCTGCTGAAAATAATCCACACCCAAAATAAAGTTTAAATGAAAACATAAGCAGAAGATTCAAACTGAAACAGCTGCCTGAAGTACTTTTCTACCAAAAACTGCTTCAGAAGAAGAAAACACATCAAAATGGTAGAATTTAGTAAAAGTATGCAAAGAGGACCAAGTTGCTGCTTTGCAAATCTGATCAACCGAAGCTTCATTCTTAAACGCCCAGGAAGTAGGAACTGACCTAGTCGAATGAGCTGTAATCCTCTGAGGCGGAGTTTTACCCGACTCAACATAGGCATGATGAATTAAAGATTTCAACCAAGATGCCAAAGAAATGGCAGAAGCTTTCTGGCCTTTTCTAGAACCGGAAAAGATGACAAATAGACTAGAAGTCTTTCGGAAATTCTTAGTAGCTTCAACATAATATTTCAAAGCTCTAACAACATCCAAAGAATGCAATAATTTCTCCTTAGAATTCTTAGGATTAGGGCATAATGAAGGAACTACAATTTCTCTACTAATGTTGTTGGAATTCACAACCTTAGGTAAAAATTCAAAAGAAGTTCGCAACACTGCCTTATCCTGATGAAAAATCAGAAAAGGAGACTCACAAGAAAGAGCAGACAATTCAGAGACTCTTCTGGCAGAAGAGATGGCCAAAAGGAACAAAACTTTCCAAGAAAGTAATTTAATGTCCAATGAATGCATAGGTTCAAACGGAGGAGCTTGAAGAGCCCCCAGAACCAAATTCAAACTCCAAGGAGGAGAAATTGACTTAATGACAGGTTTTATACGAACCAAGGCTTGTACAAAACAATGAATATCAGGAAGATTAGCAATCTTTCTGTGAAAAAGAACAGAAAGAGCAGAGATTTGACCTTTCAAGGAACTTGCGGACAAACCTTTATCCAAACCATCCTGAAGAAACTGTAAAATTCTCGGAATTCTAAAAGAATGCCAGGAAAAATGATGAGAAAGACACCAAGAAATATAAGTCTTCCAGACTCTATAATATATCTCTCTAGATACAGATTTACGAGCCTGTAACATAGTATTAATCACAGAGTCAGAGAAACCTCTTTGACCAAGAATCAAGCGTTCAATCTCCATACCTTTAAATTTAAGGATTTGAGATCCTGATGGAAAAAAGGACCTTGCGACAGAAGGTCTGGTCTTAACGGAAGAGTCCACGGTTGGCAAGAGGCCATCCGGACAAGATCTGCATACCAAAACCTGTGAGGCCATGCTGGAGCTACCAGCAGAACAAACGAGCATTCCTTCAGAATCTTGGAGATTACTCTTGGAAGAAGAACTAGAGGCGGAAAGATATAGGCAGGATGATACTTCCAAGGAAGTGATAATGCATCCACTGCCTCCGCCTGAGGATCCCGGGATCTGGACAGATACCTGGGAAGTTTCTTGTTTAGATGAGAAGCCATCAGATCTATTTCTGGAAGTTCCCACATTTGAACAATCTGAAGAAATACCTCTGGGGGAAGAGACCATTCGCCCGGATGCAACGTTTGGCGACTGAGATAATCCGCTTCCCAATTGTCTATACCTGGAATATGAACCGCAGAGATTAGACAGGAGATGGATTCCGCCCAAACCAGAATTCGAGATACTTCTTTCATAGCCAGAGGACTGTGAGTCCCTCCTTGATGATTGATGTATGCCACAGTTGTGACATTGTCTGTCTGAAAACAAATGAACGATTCTCTCTTCAGAAGAGGCCAAGACTGAAGAGCTCTGAAAATTGCACGGAGTTCCAAAATATTGATCGGTAATCTCACCTCCTGAGATTCCCAAACCCCTTGTGCTGTCAGAGACCCCCACACCGCTCCCCAACCTGTAAGACTTGCATCTGTTGAAATTACAGTCCAGGTCGGAAGAACAAAAGAAGCACCCTGAAATAAACGATGGTGATCTGTCCACCACGTCAGAGAGTTTTAAAGATATTAATTGAGATATCTTTGTGTAATCCCTGCACCATTGGTTCAGCATACAGAGCTGAAGAGGTCGCATGTGAAAACGAGCAAAGGGGATCGCGTCCGATGCAGCAGTCATAAGACCTAGAATTTCCATGCATAAGGCTACCGAAGGGAATGATTGTGACTGAAGGTTTTGACAAGCTGAAATCAATTTTAGACGTCTCTTGTCTGTCAAAGACAGAGTCATGGACACTGAATCTATCTGGAAACCCAAAAAGGTTACCCTTGTCTGAGGAATCAATGAACTTTTTAGTGAATTGATCCTCCAACCATGATTTTGAAGAAACAACAAAAGTCGATTCGTATGAGATTCTGCTAAATGTGAAGACTGAGCAAGTACCAAGATATCGTCCAAATAAGGAAATACCACAATACCCTGTTCTCTGATTACAGATAGAAGGGCACCGAGAACTTTTGTAAAAATTCTTGGAGCTGTTGCTAGGCCAAACGGCAGAGCCACAAACTGGTAATGCTTGTCTAGGAAAGAGAATCTCAGAAACTGATAGTGCGCTGGATGAATCGGAATATGCAGATATGCATCCTGTAAATCTATTGTAGACATATAATGCCCTTGTTGAACAAAAGGCAGGATAGTCCTTACAGTTACCATTTTGAATGTTGGTATCCTTACATAACGATTCAATATTTTTAGATCCAGAACTGGTCTGAAGGAATTCTCCTTCTTTGGTACAATGAAGAGATTCGAATAAAACCCCAGCCCCTGTTCCAGAACTGGAACTGGCATAATTACTCCAGCCAACTCTAGATCTGAAACACATTTCAGAAATGCTTGAGCTTTCACTGGATTTACTGGGACACGGGAAAGAAAGAATCTCTTTGCAGGAGGTCTTATCTTGAAACCAATTCTGTACCCTTCTGAAATAATGTTCTGAATCCAAAGATTGTGAACAGAATTGATCCAAATTTCTTTGAAAAAACGTAATCTGCCCCCTACCAGCTGAGCTGGAATGAGGGCCGCACCTTCATGTGGACTTAGAAGCTGGCTTTGCTTTTCTAGAAGGCTTGGATTTATTCCAGACTGGAGATGGTTTCCAAACTGAAACTGCTCCTGAGGATGAAGGATCAGGCTTTTGTTCTTTGTTGAAACGAAAGGAACGAAAACGATTATTCGCCCTGTTTTTACCCTTAGATTTTTTATCCTGTGGTAAAAAAGTTCCTTTCCCACCAGTAACAGTTGAGATAATAGAATCCAACTGAGAACCAAATAATTTATTACCCTGGAAAGAAAGGGAAAGTAGAGTCGATTTAGAAGACATATCAGCATTCCAAGTTTTAAGCCATAAAGCTCTTCTAGCTAAAATAGCTAGAGACATAAACCTGACATCAACTCTGATAATATCAAAAATGGCATCACAGATAAAATTATTAGCATGTTGAAGAAGAATAATAATGTTATGAGAATCATGATCTGTTACTTGTTGCGCTAAAGTTTCCAACCAAAAAGTTGAAGCTGCAGCAACATCCGCCAAAGATATAGCAGGTCTAAGAAGATTACCTGAACTCAAATAAGCTTTTCTTAGAAAGGATTCAATTTTCCTATCTAAAGGATCCTTAAAGGAAGTACCATCTGCCGTAGGAATAGTAGTACGTTTAGCAAGGGTAGAGATAGCCCCATCAACTTTAGGGATTTTGTCCCAAAACTCTAATCTGTCAGACGGCACAGGATATAATTGCTTAAAACGTTTAGGAGTAAATTAATTACCCAATTTATTCCATTCCCTGGAAATTACTTCAGAAATAGCACCAGGAACAGGAAAAACTTCTGGAATAACTACAGGAGATTTAAAGACCTTATCTAAACGTTTAGATTTAGTATCAAGAGGACCAGAATCCTCAATTTCTAATGCAATTAGGACTTCATTAAGTAAAGAACGAATAAATTCCATTTTAAATAAATATGAAGATTTATCAGCATCAACCTCTGAAACAGAATCCTCTGAACCAGAAGAATCATTAGAATCAGAATGATGATGTTCATTTAAAAATTCATCTGGATAAAGAGAAGTTTTAAAAGACTTTTTATGTTTACTAGAAGGAGGAATACACGACATAGCCTTCTTAATAGATTCAGAAACAAAATCTCTTATGTTATCAGGAACACTCTGAACATTAGATGAACATTAGATGTTGATGGAACTGCAACAGGTAATGGTATTTTACTAAAGGAAATATTTTCTGCATTAACAAGTTTGTCATGACATTCAATACAAACAACAGCTGGAGGAACAGCTACCAAAAGTTTACAGCAGATACACTTAGCTTTGGTAGTTCCAGCACCAGGCAGCGATTTTCCTGAAGTATCTTCTGGCTCAGATGCAACATTAGACATCTTGCAATATGTAAGAGAAAAAACAACATATAAAGCAAAATTGATCAAATTCCTTAAATGACAGTTTCAGGAATGGGAAAAAATGCCAAAGAACAAGCTTCTAGCAACCAGAAGCAATGAAAAATGAGACTTAAATAATGTGGAGACAAAAGCGACGCCCATATTTTTTTAGCGCCAAATAAGACGCCCACATTATTTGGCGCCTAAATGCTTTTGGCGCCAAAAATGACGCCACATCCGGAACGCCTACATTTTTGGCGCAAAAGAACGTCAAAAATGACGCAACTTCCGGCGACACGTATGACGCCGGAAACAGAAAAGATTTTTTGCGCCAAAAAAGTCTGCGCCAATAAAATGAAGCATTTTCAGCCCCCGCGAGCCTAACAGCCCACAGGGAAAAAGTCAAATTTTTTAAGGTAAGAAAAAATGATTGATTCAAATGCATCATCCCAAATATGAAACTGACTGTCTGAAAATAAGGAATGTTGAACATCCTGAGTCAAGGCAAATAAATGTTTGAATACATATATTTAGAACTTTATAAAAAAAGCGCCCAACCATAGCTTAGAGTGTCACAGAAAATAAGACTTACTTACCCCAGGACACTCGTCTACATGTTGTAGAAAGCCAAACCAGTACTGAAACGAAAATCAGCAGAGGTAATGGTATATATATAAGAGTATATCGTCGATCTGAAAAGGGAGGTAAGAGATGAATCTCTACGACCGATAACAGAGAACCTATGAAATAGACCCCGTAGAAGGAGATCATTGCATTCAAATAGGCAATACTCTCCTCACATCCCTCTGACATTCACTGCACGCTGAGAGGAAAACCGGGCTCCAACCTGTTGCGGAGCGCATATCAACGTAGAATCTAGCACAAACTTACTTCACCACCTCCATAGGAGGCAAAGTTTGTAAAAACTGATTTGTGGGTGTGGTGAGGGTGTATTTATAGGCATTTTGAGGTTTGGGAAACTTTGCCCCTCCTGGTAGGAATGTATATCCCATACGGACTCTTGCTAATTACATGAAAGAAAGAATGTTGTACATTAGATGGAGGGAACACGCCCTTTGACATGATACAATAGAATACCTTGCTCAAGCTGATAACAACTTAAACATAAGACACACACTTGGATTTCCTTATCACTGAGGCGTCTGCTCTCTAGATGTGATTGAACAATGGAATGTTTATCACTAACTTTAATGACAGTAAACAATAGCTGAGGCCAGCAAACCTGTCTTTTAGAAAACAGCTTCTCAAAGCTACACAAGGTCAATTCTTTTAGTTCTGACCACAGGGTCTGTCACACCAGGCAATTCACTCTGAACAAGGAACATAGCAACCCCAGATGATCGTTTCGGCCTTTATTGGGCCTCGTCAGTGAGGTGTAGCCATATTCCTCTAAGCACACTGAGCAAGGAGTTCACGTCTGGATTCCCCTTTTTCCCATAGGGAGATAGGGAGAGTTGCGTCATTTCCAAAAGTTGTTAGCACCAAAAAATTTTGTTTGCATTGCGCGTCATACTTTGCGCCAAATAATTTTGTTATTTAAACCCCACTTCCTATATGCCTCTTGCTTTTTCTATGCTCAGAGGGCTATGCTGTTTGTATTTTTTTCCCATTCATGAAACTGCCATATAAGGAAATTGATCATTTTGCTTTATATGTTGTTTTTTCTCTTACATTTGCAAGATGTCTCAATCTGATCCTGTCTCAGAAACCACTGTTGGATCCCTGCTGCCTGATAACTGTTCTACCAAAGATAAGTATCTGTTGTAAGTTTGTGGAGATTATATATCCAGCTGTAGTATGTAACAGTTGTCATGATAAGCTTTTACATGCAGAGAATGTATCCATCAGTACTAGTACAATGCCTGTTGTTCCTTCAACATCTGATATACATGATATCCCAGTGAATATTAAAGATTGTATTGCTGATGCGATTCAGAAGGCTTTGTCTGCCATTCCTCCTTCTAATAAACATAAAATGTCTTTTAAAACCTTTATAAAGATGATGAATTTTCAAATGACCAAAAACATACTGAATTATCCTCCTCTGATGAGGATTTATCTGATTTAGAAGATCCTACCTCATATATTGACACTGACAAATCTACGTATCTCTTTAAGATTAAGGAGTATATTCGTTCCATGTTGAAAGAAGTGTTAATTACTTTGGATATTGAGGAAACTAAT
Organism: Bombina bombina; assembly: GCF_027579735.1. Lineage (NCBI taxonomy): Eukaryota > Metazoa > Chordata > Amphibia > Anura > Bombinatoridae > Bombina > Bombina bombina. The sequence continues at coordinate 1,444,070,104 of NC_069500.1, read as the reverse complement.
CCTCTTTATATTAAAACTAGTAAACGTTTAAATTTTGTTTAAAAACCTCCTGTGGTTACTCCAGAGGTTTTTCCAGTTCCTGATGCTATTTCTGATATGATTTCAAAGGAATGGAATAGGCCTGGTACTTCTTTTATTCCTTCTTCTAGGTTTAAAAAAAAAAGTTGTATCCTTTGCCTGCATCCAGATTTGAGTTTTGGGAAAAAATCCCCAAAGTTGATGGGGCTATTTCTACTCTTGCCAAACGTACTACTATCACTATGGAAGATAGTACTTCCTTTAAGGATACTTTAGATAGGAAACTTGAATCTTATCTAAGGAAAGCTTATTTATTTTCTGGCTATCTTCTCAGGCCTGCAATTTCTATAGCTGATGTTGCAGCTGCATCAACCTTCTGGTTGGAAAGCTTAGCGCAATAGGAAACAGATTCTGATTTTTCTAGCATTGTTCGCTTGCCTCAACATGCTAATCATTTTATCTGTGGTGCTATTTTTTATATCATCAGAACTGATGTTAAATCTATGTATTTAGCTATTTTAGCTAGAAGAGCTTTGTGGCTCAAATATTGTAATGCTGACATGGTATCTAAGTCTAGATTACTATCTCTTTCTTTCCAAGGTAACAATTTATTTGGTTCTCAGTTGGATTCCATTATTTCAACGCTCACTGGGGGGAAGGGAGTTTTTTTTACCTCAGGATAAAAGAACTAAAGGTAAATCTAAAGCTTCTAATCATTTTCATTCTTTTTTACAGAATAAGGAACAGAAACCAAATCCTTCCCCCAAGGAATCTGGTTCCAATTGGAAACCATTTTCATGTTGGAATAAATCCAAGCCCTTTAAGAAACCAAAGCCAGCCCCCAAGTCAGCATGAAGGTGCGGCCCTCATTCCAGTTCAGCTGGTGGGGGGGCAGATTAAAAAAACAATTTATGTAAGAATTTACCTGATAAATTCATTTCTTTCATATTAGCAAGAGTCCATGAGCTAGTGACGTATGGGATATACATTCCTACCAGGAGGGGCAAAGTTTCCCAAACCTTAAAATGCCTATAAATACACCCCTCACCACACCCACAATTCAGTTTAACGAATAGCCAAGAAGTGGGGTGATAAGAAAGGAGCGAAAGCATCAAAAAATAAGGAATTGGAATAATTGTGCTTTATACAAAAAATCATAACCACCACAAAAAAAGGGTGGGCCTCATGGACTCTTGCTAATATGAAAAATGAATTTATCAGGTAAGTTCTTACATAAATTATGTTTTCTTTCATGTAATTAGCAAGAGTCCATGAGCTAGTGACGTATGGGATAGCAAATACCCAAGATGTGGAACTTCCACGCAAGAGTCACTAGAGAGGGAGGGATAAAATAAAGACAGCCAATTCCGCTGAAAAATTAATCCACTACCCAAATCAAAAAAGTTTCCATTTTTATAATGAAAAAAACTGAAATTATAAGCAGAAGAATCAAACTGAAACAGCTGCCTGAAGTACCATTCTACCAAAACTGCTTCTAAAGAAGAGAAAACATCAAAATGGTAGAAGATAGTAAAAGCATGCAAAGAAGACCAAGTCATTGCTTTGCAAATCTGATCAACAGAAGCTTCATTCTTAAAAAGCCCAGGAAGTAGAAACTTACCTAGTAGAATGAGCCGTAATTCTCTGAGGCGGGAATCCACCCGACTCCAAATAAGCATGATGAAACAAAAGTTTAAGCAAGATGCCAAATAAATGGCAGAAGCCTTTTGACCTTCCTAAAACCAGAAAAGATAACAAATAGACTAGAAGTCTGTCTGAAATCTGAATAGCTTCAACATAGAATTTCAAAAAACTCTTACCATATCCAAAGAATATGTAAGAATCTCACCAAAGAAGTTTTAGGAAAACAATAATTCCTCCCTAATGTTGTTAGAATTTACAACTTTAGGTAAGAATTGAAATGAGGACAGCAAAAACCACCTTATCCTGATGAAAAAATCAGAAAAAAAGAGATTCACAAGAAAGAACAGATAATTCAAAAACTGTTCTAGCTGAAGAGATGTCCAAAAAGAACAATACTTTCCATGAAAGTAATTAATGTCCAGAGTAAGCATATGCTCAATTAGAAGAGCCTGAAAAGCCTTCAGAACCAAATTAAGACTCCAAAGAGGAGAAATTGGCTTAATGACAGGTTTGATATGAATCAAAACCTGAACAAAATGATGAATATCAGGAAGTAACACTACCTTATCCTGATGAAAAATCAGAAAAGGATATTGACAAAAAAGAGCAGATAACTCAAAAACTCTTCTAGCAGAAGAAATAACCAAAAGGAACAATACTTTTCCAAGAAAGTAATTTAACGTTCAGAGAATGCATAGTTTCAAACGGAGGAGCCTGTAAAGCCCTCAGCACCAAATTGAGACTCCAAAGAGGAGAGATTGAATTGACAGGCTTGATACGGACCAAAGCCTGTACAAAACAATGAATATCAGGATGATTAGCAATCTTTCTGTGAAAAAAGAACAGAAAGAGTAGAGATTTGTCCTATCAAAGAACTGAAGACAAAACCTTATCCAAACCAACCTGAAAAAATTATAAAATTCTATGAATTTTAAAAGAATGCGAAGAAAAGTAGGTCTTCCAGACTCGATAATAAATCTTTCTAGAGACAGATTTACGAGTCTGAAACATAGTATTAATCAATGAGTCAGAGAAACCTCTATGACTAAAAATCAAGCATTCAATCTCCGTCCCTTCAAATTTAATGATTTGAGATCCTGATGGAAAAAATGGGCCTTGAGAAAGAAAGTCTGGTTTAAACGGAAGTGTCCAAGGTTGGCAACTGGCCATCCGAATGAGATCCGCATACCAAAACCTGAGAGGCCATGCTGGAGCCACCAGCAGAACAAACAAATACTCCATAAGAATTTTGGAAATCATTTTGGAAGAAGAACTAGAGGCGGAAAGATAATTCCAAAGAAATGTCAATGCATACACTACTTCCGCCTGAGGATCCCCGGACCTGAATAGGCCCCTGGGAAGTTCTTTATTCAGATGAGATGCCAACAGATCTATTTCTAGAAATGCTCACATCTGAAAAATTGAAAAACATATCTAGGTATGAGAGACCATTCTCCCGGATGTAAAGCTTGATTAACAGAGATAATCCGCTTCTCAAATATCTATACCTGGGAAGAAAACCACAGAATTTAGATAGGAGCTGGATTTAGCCCAAGCTAATATCCGAGACACTTCTGTCACAGCCTAAGGACTGATAGTCCCACCCTGATGATTGACATACACCATAGTTGTGATATTGTCTGAAAACAATAAACGTATCTTCTTCAAAAAGAAACTAACTGAAAAACTCTGAGAATGCACAGAGTTCTAAAATATCAAATGGTAATCTCGCCTCCTGAGATTTCCAAACCCCTTGTGCTGACAAAGATCCTCAGACAGCCTCCCAACCAAAAAGACTCACATCTGTAGAGATCATGGTCCAGGTTGAAAGAAACGAAGAGACCTGTAGAACTAAATGATGGTGATCTTAACCACCAAATCAAGATAGATAAATATTAGGATTCGAAGATTTAAAATGTGAAATCCTAGAATCCCTGCACCATAATTCAGCATAAAAAACTGGAAAGGTTCTTTCTATTAAAAATGAGCAAAGGGAATTGAATCCAATGCTGTGGTCATAAGACCTAAAACTTCTATGCATGTATAGCAACTGAAGGAAATAATAGAGACTAAAGGTACCGACAGACGGAACCCAATAAAATTGTCCCTTGTCTGATAGAGACAAAGACAGTGACACAAACTATCTGGAAACCTAAAAAAGGTGACCCTTGTGTGAGGAATCAAGAGCTTTTGAAAAAAAAAGATCCTCTAACTATGTCCTGGAAGAACAAAGTGAATCATATGAGATTCCGCATCCTCAGAAAATAATCTGAATGAAAACACAAAAATGAAAATATGCATTTATTGTATCTAATGAAAACAAATAATGCTATCACTGACCAAAAAAAGGCAGAATAGTTTGAATAAAACTCCAAAACCCAGTTCCTAAAAATGGAACTGGAAGAAATACCCCAGAAGATTCCAGGTCTGAGCAGCGCTAGAACCCCACGGGTGATCAGCCATGCTTCAACAGTACCCAAAATATATAGGACCGAAACACACTTAAATAAAGTGTTAGCCTTACTGGAATAGCTGGAATATAATAGAGAAAAAAGACTTCTCACAGACGGTTTATTCTGAACTTATTCTGTACCCAAAATCAAAGAAATTTGGACCGAATAGAACCAAATAAATTTCAAAAAAGTCTTAACCTGCCCCTTACCAGCCGAGCTGGAATACGGCACGAACATCGCAATTTTAAGGAGCTGATTTCGAACTGAAAAATTTCCAATTAAAAACATGTTACTTGGGAAAGAATTCAGGAATTCGTTCCTTAATAAGAACAACCAAACTAATATAAGCTTAAAGTTTTAGTCTTAGAACTTAATCTTGAAGCCCAGAGTAACAGTTTAAGAATTGAATCCAATTATAAAACAAATAATTGATTATCTTAGAACAAAAGAAATATGGATTTTTAGAAATCACAAAATTCTTCTAGCTAAAACAGCTAAAGACACAGATTAAACCTCATTTGCGAAAATATTCAATAAAATGAAGACACAAATGAAATTATTAGGATGATAGTCCAGTAAAAGGACCAGTCAACACACTGGACTTGCATAATCAATAAATGCAAAACAACAAGACAAATGCAACAGCACCTAGTCTAGTAAATTTTGTCCCTTTAACAATGCTAAAATAAATCATAATCTGATCTTAAAGTAAACAGAAAAAAATGAAGCAATTGCAACATCATCCAAATAAATCACAGGTCCAAGAAAAGTACCTGAAACTAAATAATTTTCCATAAATAAGATACAACCATCTAAAGGAAAATAAATACTATTTTGCTATAGAAACAATAGCATAAATAGTAGGAGAAGAGATAGCCCCAATAAATTGGAGAACCCTCCAAATTGAATTTAACTGCCAGCAAAGAAACATAATTTATGCTTACCTGATAAATTTATTTATCTTGTAGTGTATCCAGTCCACGGATCATCCATTACTTATGGGACATTAACTCCTCCCCAACAGGAAGTGCAAGAGGATTCACCCAGCAGAGCTGCCACATAGCTCCTCCCCCAACTGCCATTACCAGTCATTCGACCGAAAACATGCAGAGAAAGGAAAACCATAGGGTACAGTGGTGACTGTAGTTTAATGGAAAAATTACCTGCCTTAAAGTGACAGGGCGGGCCGTGGACTGGATACACTACAAGAGAAATAAATTTATCAGGTAAGCATAAATTATGTTTTCTCTTGTTAAGTGTATCCAGTCCACGGATCATCCATTACTTATGGGATACCAATACCAAAGCTAAAGTACACGGATGACGACCGAAAACATGCAGAGAAAGGAAAACCATAGGGTACAGTGGTGACTGTAGTTTAATGGAAAAATTACCTGCCTTAAAGTGACAGGGCGGGCCGTGGACTGGATACACTACAAGAGAAATAAATTTATCAGGTAAGCATAAATTATGTTATCTCTTGTTAAGTGTATCCAGTCCACGGATCATCCATTACTTATGGGATACCAATACCAAAGCTAAAGTACACGGATGACGGGAGGGACAGGCAGGCTCTTTATACGGAAGGAACCACTGCCTGAAGAACCTTTCTCCCAAAAACAGCCTCCGAAGAAGCAAAAGTGTCAAATTTGTAAAATTTGGAAAAAGTATGAAGAGAAGACTAAGTTGCAGCCTTGCAAATCTGTTCAACAGAAGCCTCATTCTTAAAGGCCCAAGTGGAAGCCACAGCTCTAGTAGAATGTGCTGTAATTCTTTCAGGAGGCTGCTGTCCAGCAGTCTCATAGGCTAACCGTATTATGCTACGAAGCCAAAAGGAGAGAGAGGTAGCCGAAGCTTTTTGACCTCTCCTCTGACCAGAATAAACGACAAACAGGGAAGACGTTTGTCGAAAATCCTTAGTTGCCTGTAGATAAAATTTCAGGGCACGGACTACATCTAGATTGTGTAGCAGACGTTCCTTTTTCGAAGAAGGATTAGGACACAAAGATGTAACCACAATCTCTTGATTGATATTCCTGTTAGTGACCACCTTAGGTAGGAACCCAGGTTTAGTACGCAGAACTACCTTGTCTGAATGAAAAATCAGATAAGGAGAATCACAATGTAAGGCAGATAGCTCAGAGACTCTTCGAGCCGAGGAAATCGCCATTAAAAACAGAACTTTCCAAGATAACAACTTGATATCAATGGAATGAAGGGGTTCAAACGGAACCCCCTGTAAAACATTAAGAACTAAGTTCAAACTCCATGGTGGAGCAACAGTTTTAAACACAGGCTTGATCCTAGCTAAAGCCTGACAAAAAGCTTGAACGTCCGGAACTTCTGACAGACGTTTGTGTAAAAGAATGGACAGAGCTGAAATCTGTCCCTTTAAGGAACTTGCGGATAAACCCTTTTCTAAACCTTCTTGTAGAAAAGACAATATCCTCGGAATCCTAACCTTACTCCATGAGTAACTCTTGGATTCGCACCAATATAAGTATTTGCGCCATATCTTATGGTAAATCTTTCTGGTAACAGGCTTCCTAGCCTGTATTAAGGTATCAATAACTGACTCAGAAAAACCACGTTTTGATAAAATCAAGCGTTCAATTTCCAAGCAGTCAGCTTCAGAGAAATTAGATATAGATGTTTGAAGGGACCCTGGATCAGAAGGTCCTGTTTCAGAGGTAGCGACCAAGGTGGACAGGATGACATGTCCACTAGATCTGCATACCAAGTCCTGCGTGGCCATGCAGGCGTTATTAGAATCACTGATGCTCTCTCCTGTTTGATTCTGGCAATCAATCGAGGAAGCATCGGGAAGGGTGGAAACACATAAGCCATCCCGAAGGTCCAAGGTGCTGTCAAAGCATCTATCAGAACCGCTCCCGGATCCCTGGATCTGGACCCGTAACGAGGAAGCTTGGCGTTCTGTCGAGACGCCATGAGATCTATCTCTGGTTTGCCCCAACGTTGAAGTATTTGGGCAAAGACCTCCGGATGAAGTTCCCACTCCCCCGGATGAAAAGTCTGACGACTTAAGAAATCCGCCTCCCAGTTCTCCACTCCCGGGATGTGGATTGCTGACAGGTGGCAAGAGTGAGACTCTGCCCAGCGAATTATCTTTGATACTTCCATCATTGCTAGGGAGCTTCTTGTCCCTCCCTGATGGTTGATGTAAGCTACAGTCGTGATGTTGTCCGACTGAAACCTGATGAACCCCCGAGTTGTTAACTGGGGCCAAGCCAGAAGGGCATTGAGAACTGCTCTCAATTCCAGAATGTTTATTGGTAGGAGACTCTCCTCCTGATTCCATTGTCCCTGAGCCTTCAGAGAATTCCAGACAGCGCCCCAACCTAGTAGGCTGGCGTCTGTTGTTACAATTGTCCAGTCCGGCCTGCTGAATGGCATCCCCCTGGACAGATGTGGCCGAGAAAGCCACCATAGAAGAGAATTTCTGGTCTCTTGATCCAGATTCAGAGTAGGGGACAAGTCTGAGTAATCCCCATTCCACTGACTTAGCATGCACAATTGCAGCGGTCTGAGATGTAGACGTGCAAAGGGTACTATGTCCATTGCTGCTACCATTAAGCCGATCACCTCCATGCATTGAGCTACTGACGGGTGTTGAATGGAATGAAGGACACGGCATGCATTTTGAAGCTTTGTTAACCTGTCTTCTGTCAGGTAAATCTTCATTTCTACAGAATCTATAAGAGTCCCCAAGAAGGGAACTCTTGTGAGTGGAAAGAGAGAACTCTTCTTTTCGTTCACCTTCCATCCATGCGACCTTAGAAATGCCAGTACTAACTCTGTATGAGACTTGGCAGTTTGAAAGCTTGAAGCTTGTATCAGAATGTCGTCTAGGTACGGAGCTACCGCAATTCCTCGCGGTCTTAGTACCGCCAGAAGAGCACACAGAACCTTTGTGAAGATTCTCGGAGCCGTAGCCAATCCGAATGGAAGAGCTACAAACTGGTAATGCCTGTCTAGAAAGGCAAACCTTAGATACCGGTAATGATCTTTGTGAATCGGTATGTGAAGGTAAGCATCCTTTAAATCCACTGTGGTCATGTACTGACCCTTTTGGATCATGGGTAAAATTGTCCGAATAGTTTCCATTTTGAACGATGGAACTCTTAGGAATTTGTTTAGGATCTTTAAATCCAAGATTGGCCTGAAAGTTCCCTCTTTTTTGGGAACCACAAACAGATTTGAGTAAAACCCTTGTCCTTGTTCCGACCGCGGAACCGGATGGATCACTCCCATTAATAAAAGATCTTGTATGCAGCGTAGAAACGCCTCTTTCTTTATTTGGTTTGTTGACAACCTTGACAGATGAAATCTCCCTCTTGGGGGAGAGAATTTGAAGTCTAGAAGGTATCCCTGAGATATGATCTCTAACGCCCAGGGATCCTGGACATCTCTTGCCCAAGCCTGGGCGAAGAGAGAAAGTCTGCCCCCCACTAGATCCGTTCCCGGATCAGGGGCCCTCGATTCATGCTGTCTTAGGGGCAGCAGCAGGTTTCCTGGCCTGCTTGCCCTTGTTCCAGGACTGGTTAGGTCTCCAGCCTTGTCTGTAGCGAGCAACAGCTCCTTCCTGTTTTGGTGCAGAGGAAGTTGATGCTGCTCCTGCTTTGAAATTACGAAAGGAACGAAAATTAGACTGTCTAGCCTTAGGTTTGGCTCTGTCTTGAGGCAGGGCATGGCCTTTACCTCCTGTAATGTCAGCGATAATTTCTTTCAACCCGGGCCCGAATAAGGTCTGCCCTTTGAAAGGTATATTAAGCAATTTAGATTTAGAAGTAACGTCAGCTGACCAGGATTTTAGCCACAGTGCTCTGCGTGCCTGAATGGCGAATCCGGAATTCTTAGCCGTAAGTTTAGTTAAATGTACTACGGCATCTGAAATAAATGAGTTGGCTAACTTAAGGGCTTTAAGCTTGTGTGTAATCTCATCTAATGGAGCTGATTCAAGTCTCTCTTCCAGAGACTCAAACCAAAATGCTGCTGCAGCCGTGACAGGCGCAATGCATGCAAGAGGTTGCAATATAAAACCTTGTTGAACAAACATTTTCTTAAGGTAACCCTCTAACTTTTTATCCATTGGATCTGAAAAGGCACAGCTATCCTCCACCGGGATAGTGGTACGCTTAGCTAAAGTAGAAACTGCTCCCTCCACCTTAGGGACCGTTTGCCATAAGTCCCGTGTGGTGGCGTCTATTGGAAACATCTTTCTAAATATCGGAGGGGGTGAGAACGGCACACCGGGTCTATCCCACTCCTTAGTAACAATTTCAGTAAGTCTCTTAGGTATAGGAAAAACGTCAGTACTCGCCGGTACCGCAAAATATTTATCCAACCTACACATTTTCTCTGGTATTGCAACTGTGTTACAATCATTCAGAGCCGCTAACACCTCCCCTAGTAATACACGGAGGTTTTCCAGCTTAAATTTAAAATTTGAAATATCTGAATCCAGTTTGTTTGGATCAGAACCGTCACCCGCAGAATGAAGCTCTCCGTCCTCATGTTCTGCAAATTGTGACGCAGTGTCTGACATGGCCCTAATATTATCAGCGCACTCTGTTCTCACCCCAGAGTGATCACGCTTACCTCTTAGTTCTGGTAATTTAGCCAAAACTTCAGTCATAACAGTAGCCATATCCTGTAATGTGATTTGTAATGGCCGCCCAGATGTACTCGGCGCTACAATATCACGCACCTCCCGAGCGGGAGATGCAGGTACTGACACGTGAGGCGAGTTAGTCGGCATAACTCTCCCCTCGTTGTTTGGTGAAATATGTTCAATTTGTACAGATTGACTTTTATTTAAAGTAGCATCAATACAGTTAGTACATAAATTTCTATTGGGCTCCACTTTGGCTTTAGCACATATGGCACAGATATCTTCCTCTGAATCAGACATGTTTAACACACTAGCAAATAAACTAGCAACTTGGAAATACTTTTCAAGTAATTTACTATAATATGAAAACGTACTGTGCCTATAAGAAGCACAGAAAAAGTTATGACAGTTGAAAATTAATAAACTGAAAAGTTATAGCATCAAATCTTTGTAAAAAACACAATTTTAGCAAAGGATTGCTCCCATTAGCAAAGGATAACTAACCCTGATAGCAGAAAAAAAAAAAAAAAAAAAAATACAGAAATAAACGTTTTTTTTTTTTATCACAGTCAACTACAATCAAGTTTTGAAGACCCCTGAGTTCTGTAGAGATGAACCGGATCATGCAGGGAAGACAATAAACTTCTGATTGAATTTTTTGATGCGTAGCAAAAGCACCAAAAAAGGTCCCTCCCCCTCACACATAACAGTGAGAGAGATCAGTAAACTGTCATAAATTAAATAAAACGACTGCCAAGTGGAAAAAAATAGTGCCCAAAACATTTTTCACCCAGTACCTCAGAAAATTAAACGATTTTACATGCCAGCAAAAAACGTTTAACATTAATAAATTGAGTGTTATTAAAAAGCCTGTTGCTAGTCCCTGCAAATTAGGCTAAAGTTTTATGCATACAGTATAATTCCAGTGAAGTGCCATTCCCCAGAATACTGAAGTGTAAAATATACATACATGACAGCCTGATACCAGTTGCTGCTACTGCATTTAAGGCTGAGTTTACATTATATCGGTATGGCAGAATTTTCTCATCAATTCCATTGTCAGAAAATAATAAGCTGCTACATACCTCTTTGCAGATTAATCTGCCCGCTGTCCCCTGATCTGAAGTTTACCTCTCCTCAGATGGCCGAGAAACAGCAATATGATCTTAACTACTCCGGCTAAAATCATAGAAAAACTCAGGTAGATTCTTCTTCAAATTCTACCAGAGAAGGAATAACACACTCCGGTGCTATTATAAAATAACAAACTTTTGATTGAAGGTATGAAACTAAGTATAATCACCACAGTCCTCTCACACATCCTATCTATTCGTTGGGTGCAAGAGAATGACTGGTAATGGCAGTTGGGGGAGGAGCTATGTGGCAGCTCTGCTGGGTGAATCCTCTTGCACTTCCTGTTGGGGAGGAGTTAATGTCCCATAAGTAATGGATGATCCGTGGACTGGATACACTTAACAAGAGAAATGTAGTTTAAAACCTTTGAAGAAGGAATAAAAGAAAATTCTCAGCCTATTCCATTCCCTAGTATGAGGAACTGGAAAAAAACCTCTGAAAACACAGAAGAATAAATAAGCAGAAATAAAATGTTAGCTAGTCTTGAAAAAGAACTAGTTACCTTAAAATCCAAAATAATCAACACCTTTTCAACAAAGAACAAATGTACTTTAATAAAAAAATAAAAAAGTAGATTTGTTAGTGTCAATATCTGATGAAGAAAATTCTGAATGAGAAAAAAACATCATCAGAGAAGGATAAATCAGTATGTTGTTGGTCATTTGAAACTTCATCAATTAAAAAAGAAGTTTGAAAAAACCTAAAAAATTTTTATTAGAAGGCACGAAGTCAGACAAAGCCTTTAAAATAGAATCAGAAAAATATTCTTATAAATCTTCTAAGTATTTCTTGTACATAAGATGTAAAAAGAATAGCAATATATAAAGCATAAATACTAAAGGATTCTGCATGTAAAAGTTTATCATGATAACTTATAACAAACCATAGCTAAAGATAAACATTCATAACATTTAAAATAAATGAACTTAGCTTTGGTAGGACTGAACTCAGTCAACGGAATCCCTTAGTACGTTTTGAAACAGGAACAGTGAAATCTTGCAATATGTAATAGAAAAAAACAAAATTTAAAGCAAAATTATCAAATTCCTTAAATGACAGTTTCAGGAATGGGAAAAAATGCAAAATAATAAGCTTCTAGAAACCAGAAGCAATAAAAAAGTGAGGTTTAAATAATGTGAGGAAAAAAATGGAACAAAAAAGATGCCCACATCTTTAGGCGCCAAATACGACGCCCACATTATTGACTCCAAATACGACGCCCATATACTTGGCACCAAATATGACGCCACATCCTCTGACGCCGAAACCGACGCCCACATTTTTTGGCGCACAAAAAATGTCTGAATACGCATGCGTCAAAAAAATGACGTAACAGAATACAACTTCCGGCGTCAACTACGGCACCGGAAATGACAAATTTTTGCGCCAAAAAAGTCAGCGCCAAAAAAGACGCAATAAAAAGAAACATTTTCTGCCCCCGCGAGCCTAACAGCACGCAGGAAAAATGGTCAATTGAAAATTTTCAAGGTAAAGAAAAAATAATTTGAAATGCATAATCCCAAATAATGAAACTGACAGTCTGAATTTAAAGGAATACTGATTATCCTGAATCAAGGCAAATATAAGTTTATAGACATATATTTAGAACTTTACATATAAAGTGCCCAACCATAGCTTTGATTGTCATAAATAGAAATAAGATTTACTTACCCCAAGACACTCATCTACATATAGTAGATAGCCAAACCAGTACTGAAACGAGAATCAGTAGAGGTAATGGTATATTAGAATATATCGTCGATCTGAAAAGGGAGGTAGGAGAAGAAATCTCTACGACAGATAACAGAGAACCTATGAAATAGATCCCGTAGAAGGAGACCATGGTATTCAAATAGGCAATACTCTCTTCACATCCCTCTGACATTCACTGCACTCTGAGAGGAAAACCGGGCTCCAGCCTGCTGCGAAGCGCATATCAACGAAGAATCTAGCACAAACTTACTTCACCACCTCCACGGGAGGCAAAGTTTGTAAAAACTGAATTGTGGGTGTGGTGAGGGGTGTATTTATAGGCATTTTAAGGTTTGGGAAACTTTGCCCCTCCTGGTAGGAATGTATATCCCATACGTCACTAGCTCATGGACTCTTGCTAATTACATGAGAGAAATTTTCAGAACATTTGGGCAGATTCTGTCCAAAATCTTTGGATTCAGAGCACTGTCTCTCAAGGGTATTGAATAGGATTCAGAATAAGACCTCCTGTGAGATTTTTTTTCTCACGCGTTCCAGCAAATCCAGTGAAGGCTCAGGCTTTTCTGAAGTGTGTTTCAGATCTAGAGCTTTCAGGGGTAATTATACCAGTTCTGTTTCAGGAACAGGGTCTGGGGTTTTATTCAAATCTATTCATTGTCCCAAAGAAAGAAAATTCATTCAGGCCAGTTCTGGATCTGAAAATTTTAAACCATTTTGTAAGAGTGCCAACTTTCAAAATGGTGACTATATGGATTATTCTGCCTTTTGTTCAGCAAGGTCATTATATGTCCACGATAGACTTACAGGATGCATATCTTCACATCCCGATTCATCCAGATCACTATCAGTTTCTGAGATTCTCTTTTCTAGACAAGCATTACCAATTTGTCGCTCTTCCATATGGCCTAGCGACAGCTCCAAGAATTTTTTCAAAGGTTCTCGGTGCCCTACTCTCTGTAATCAGAGAACAGGGTATTGCGGTGTTTCCTTATTTGGACGATATCTTGGTACTAGCTCAGTCTTTGGTATTAGCAGAAGTAAGCAGCGCTATTGAAATTTAATAAATGATAATATGTAAAAAACAGTCTTACTGCTCTGTTGCCTCCTAACTAGCAGGAGGAGGATGCAAATACAAACACTGGGCACATTGAGTAAGTTTCAAGTGCTGCTTCTTTAACTCCCGAACAGTCCAGCTGCCGCCGTTCTCCTTCCCTGTGTGTCCAGCTTACCGGTCAAGTCCGCTGTCGGAGAAGGTGCCCTGCTGCTGGAGGCTGAATTCGGGAGGAGAACATCCCTTGTCAGAACAATCGGTTAGCCGTGGTGACCTGTATCGGCGGACAGAGACCCCATATGTTCACAACATAATTTGTGAAATGCCTGAATGCACTTACTGTTTGTAAGTAGAACTTGTATTGAACTGCTGCATTTGTCAATAAACCTACCTTGAATCGTGTGCCTTTGCGCTGTCCCCTTTCACACAGATCGACTAGCTCAGTCTTTACATTCTGCAGAATCTCACACGAATCGACTAGTGTTGTTTCTTCAAAACATGGTTGGAGGATCAATTTACCAAAAAGTTCCTTGATTCCTCAGACAAGAGTCACCTACCTTTTTAGGTTTCCAGATAGATTCAGTGTCCATGACTCTGTCTCTAACAGACAAGAGACGAATAAAATTGGTTGCAGCCTGTCGGAACCTTCAGTCTCAGTCATTCCTTTCAGTGGCTTTGTGCATGGAAGTTTTAGGTCTCATGACTGCAGCATCGGATGCAATCCCCTTTGCTTCTTTTCTTATGAGACCTCTCCAGCTTTGTATGCTGAATCAATGGTGCAGGGATTATACAAAGATATCCTTAAATCCCAATGTTCAACTCTCTCTGACTTGGTGGTTAAACCACCATCGTATAGTTCAAGGGGCCTCCTTTGTTCATCCAACCTGGACTGTAATCACAACCGATGCAAGTCTTGTTGGCGAGCTGTCTGGGGATCTCTGACAGCACAAGGGATTTGGAAATCTCAAGAGGCGAGGTTAACAATCAATATTTTATAACTTTGTGCTATTTTCAGGGCTCTTCAGGTTTAGCCTCTATTGAAGAGAGAACCATTTATTTGATTTCAGACAGACAATGTCACAACTGGGGCATATGTCAATCAACAGGGTGGGACTCGCAGTCCCCTAGCTATGAAATAAGTATCTTGGATACTTGCTTGGGCAGAATCCAGCTCTTGTCTAATTTCTGCGGTACATATCCCAGGTGTAGACAATTGGGAAGCGGATTATCTCAGCCGTCAGACTTTACATCCGGGGGAGTGGTCACTCTATCCAGATGTGTTTTTTCCAGATTGTTCAGATCTGATGGCTTCCCATCTGAACAAGAAACTTCCCAGGTACCTGTTCAGGTCCAGGGATCCTCAGTTGGAGTCAGTGGATGCGTTAGCAATTCCTTGGTTTTATAAAACTGCTTATATCTTCCCGCCTCTAGTTCTTCTTCCAAAGGTGATCTCCAGGATCATCATGGAACATTTGTTTGTGTTTCTGGTAGCACCAGCATGGCCTCACAGGTTCTGGTATGCGGACCTTGTCCGGATGTTCAGTTGTCAACCTTGGCCACTTCCTTTAAGACCAGATCTTCTGTCTCAAGGACCGTTTTTCAATCAGGATCTCAAATAATTAAATTTGAAGATGTGGAAATTGAACGCTTAGTGCTTAGTCATAGAGGTTTCTCTGACTCAGTGATTGATACTGTGTTACAGGCTCGTAAATCTGTTTCTAGGAAGATTTATTATCGAGTTTGGAAGACTTCTATTTCATGGTGTTCTTTTCATAAATTCTCCTGGCATTCTTTTAGAATTCCTAGAATTTTACAGTTTCTTCATGATGGTTTGGATAAAGGTTTGTCTGCAAGTTCCTCTAAGGGACAAATCTCTGCTCTTTCTGTTTTATTTCACAGAAAGATTGCTAAACTTCCTGATTTTCACTGTTTTGTTCAGGCTTTGGTCCGTATCAAGCCTGTCATTAAATCAATCTCTCCTCCTTGGAGTCTTAATTTGGTCCTGAGAGCTTTACAGGCTCCTTCTTTTGAGCCTATGCATTCTTTGGATATTAAACTACTTTCTTGGAAAGTGTTGTTCCTTTTGGATATCTCTTCTGCTAGAAGAGTTTCTGAATTATTTGCTCTTTCTTGTGAGTCACCTTTTCTGATTTTTCGTCAAGATAAGGCAGTTTTTCGAACTTCATTTAAATTTTTACCTAAAGTTGTGAATTCTAACAACATTAACCCCTTAAGGACCAGCGACGTACCCTGTATGTCGCTGGCCTTTTTTTGGGACTTGATTGTTTTATAGCATGGTCTTGCCACCAGCGTTGAGACTGCTCTATTGAACAAAGCCTGCTGGAGGGAGTGGATTAATAGTGTGTTCTTGCTAGACTTGTGCTATTATGTCCTGAAAAAACCCTTAACGACCAGTGACATACAGAGTACATTGTGGTCATTAAGGGGTTAATAGGGAAATTGTTGTCCCCTCTGTGTCCTAATCCTAAGAATTCTTTGGAGAGATCCTTACATTTTATGGATGTTGTAAGAGCTTTGAAATATTATGTTGAAGCTACTAAAGATTTCAGGAAGACTTCTAGTCTATTTGTTTTATTTTCTGGCCCTAGGAAAGGTCAGAAAGCTTCTGCCATTTCTTTGGCATCTTGGTTAAAGCTTTTGATTCATAAGGCTTATGTGGAGTCGGTCAGGCCCCGCCTCAGAGAATCACAGCTCATTCTACTAGATCAGTCTCCACTTCGTGGGCTTTTAAGAATGAAGCTTCAGTTGTTCAGATTTGCAAAGCAGCGACTTGGTCTTGTTTGCATACATTTACTAAATTCTACCGTTTTGATGTATTTGCCTCTTCGGAAGCAGTTTTGGTAGAAAAGTTCTTCAGGCAGGTGTTTCAGTTTGATTCCTCTGCTTATGTTTTAAGTTTTTTTCTTTTCAATTATAAGAAAAACTTATTCTTTTGGTTGTGGTTTTTATTTTATCCCTCCCTCTCTAGTGACTCTTCTGCGGAGTTCTACATCTTGGGTATTACTATCCCGTATGTCACTTGCTCATGGACTCTTGCCAATTACATGAAAGAAAACATAATTTATGTAAGAACTTACCTGATAAATTCATTTCTTTCATATTGGCAAGAGTCCATGAGACCCACCCTTTTTTATAGTGGTTATGTTTTTTTGTATAAAGCACAATTATATTTCCAAATCGTTTTTTTATGCCTTTTACTCCTTTCTTTATCACCCCACTACTTGGCTATTCATTAAACTGAATTGTGGGTGTGGTGAGGGGTGTATCTATAGGCATTTTGAGGTTTGGGAAACTTTGCCCCTCCTGGAAGGATTGTATATCCCAAATGTCACTAGCTCATGGACTCTTGCCAATATGAAAGAAATGAATTTATCAGGTAAGTTCTTACATAAATATATATAACAAACACAGAAAGTGCAGCACTCACTTACAAGCTCTCAGCTAAGATTTAAAGCAAAAATAGAAGAGTTAGATACCGCATTTTGCCAAATGGTACAAGCCCAGGTACCACGACAAGGTTCCTTCCAAAAACCTGGGACCCTAAAAACAGCCACACAAAGCAAGCTCTCAATCTAACAAACTGGGAACAAGTGAAGGGTGCACAGGCTTATGTAATCACCCCAGACATATACAAAGCACGGAAGGGGACTGCAGTCTCATACCGGACCTGGCACACATCCAATGACCCTGCAACATGCTCAGCCCTGGGTGCTCACTGGCACTCACAGGAAGCTGTGCTGTCCCCAGAGTCACAGGCAGTTAACCCCAGACAGGTCTGGATGCAAGAACCATAGGGAAAATTACAAAACAAATTAATACAACACTCAGAGAAAGTCCAGCACTCACTTACAAGCTCTCAGCTAAGATTTAAAGCAAAAATGGAAGGGTTAATTACCGTTTTTGGAAGGGACTTTGTCGTGGTACCTGGCCTTGTCCCATTTAGCCAAATGCGGTAACTAACCCTTCCATTTTTGCTTTTAATCTTAGCTGAGAGCTTGTAAGTGAGTGCTCGACTTTCTCTGTGTGTTGTATTAATTAACTGCCAGTGACTCTGGGGACAGCACAGCTTCCTGTGAGTGCCAGTGAGCACCCAGGGCTGAGCATGTTGCAGGGTCATGAGATGTGTACCCGGTCCAGTATGAGAGTGCAGTCCCCTTCCGTGCTTTGTATGTATATATATATACACGCACACTCACCGGCCACTTTATTAGGTACACCTGTTCAATTGCTTGGTAACACAAATGGCTAATCAGCCAATCACATGGCAGCAACTCAATGCACTTAGGCATCTAGACGTGGTGAAGACGACTTGCTGAAGTTCAAACCGAGCATCAGAATGGGGAAGAAAGGGGATTTAAGTGACTCAGCAGATACTTGAGAATAATGTTGAGGAATCAGTCACAAAGTTGAAGTTGGGGCTGGATATTTCAACAAGACAACGACCCAAAACACTGCTCAAAATCTACTCTGGCATTTATGCAAAGGAACAAGTACAATGTTCTGGAATGGCCATCCCAGTCCCTAGACCTGAATATGATTGAAAATCTGTGGGGTGATTTGAAGCGGGCTGTCCATGCTCGGCAACCATCAAACCTAACTGAACTGGAGATGTTTTGCAAGGAGGAATGGTCCAAAATACCTTCACCCAGAATGCAGACACTCATTACAGGCTATAGGAAGCGTCTAGAGGCTGTTATTTCTGCTAAAGGAGGCTCTACTAAATATTGATGCAATATTTCTGTTGGGGTGCCCAAATTTATGCACCTGTCTAATTTCGTTTTGATGCATATTGCACATTTTCTGTTAATCCATTAAACCTCATTTTACCACTGAAATATTACTGTGTCCTTCAGTTATTTAATAGATCAAAATGAAATTGCTGATCCAAACACCCAATTATTTATAAATGAAAATCATGGATATTGTCAGGGGTGCCTAAACTTTTACATAGTATTGTATATATATATATATATATATATATATATATATATATATATATATATATATAGTCGACTGTCCCAACTGTTTTGGAGTGTGTTGCAGTAAGATTTTAAATGAGTTGATATGTTCAAAAATACATTAAATTCACAAAGTAAAACATCAAATAATGTGTTAATAATGTGTTTTCAATATACAGGTGGCCCTCGGTTTACAACGGTTCAATTTGCACCGTTTCAGAATAACAACCTTTTTTTCCAGTCATGTGACTGCTATTGAAATCATTGAGAAGCAGTGCATTGATTAAAATAGCCAGTAGGTGGAGCTGTCCGCTTGTGTTGCAGCAAAGCCAAGCAAGCTGAAATTAATCAGTTTAACCAGACCTGAGCTATTGATTTCAAAGGAACAAGATCTTCCTCTCTATAAATCAGTCCAGATTGGAATGCATAGAAAGAACTGTTTGCAGAAAAATGCAAGTGAAGTCTGTGTTGTGTGATTATTTTATTAGGTTTATAATACTGTTTAGCATTAAAAGTCTTCATTTCAAAGCTTTAAAAATAATGAATTAGGTGTTACTTATGACAATTTTGAGAGGGGCCTGGAACCTAACTCCCCCACATCCCATTGACTTACATTATAAACTGGGTTTCAATTTACAACGGTTTTGATTTACAACCATTCCTTCTGGAACCTAACCCCGGCGTAAACTGAGGGCTACCTGTAGTACAAGGTGAATTGAAATTTCAAATAACTTTTTGTTTTTTTGTTTTTTGCATTTTCTATACTGTCCCAACATTTTCGGAATTGGGGTAGTGTATGTATATATATATATGTGTGTGTGTTGTTTGTGTGTGTATATATATATATATCAGTGATGTGCAGTCACTAGAGGCAGGTGAGGCAGTGCTTCACCTTTCATATGGGCAAAAATATATATTTTTTTATTGGCTTAAAAAAAAAAATTGTAATTTTTTTTCCCCAGCATTTTTTTTCACAGCTAGATGTTGTGCAATGGAGAGGCACAAGCAGGTGTGCCCACCATTACACAACATGCTGCACCATCTACTGGATGGCAGTGGTTAAGATCATTGCATGGCCCATAAGTGCTTTATTTGAGGCAGTCCTATTTGGGCTGAACCAATCCAGCGAGAGGCATTAGTAAGTGGAATATAGGGTTGGGGCTGGATGTTAAATCATATAAAACAAAACAAAAACGGAAAAAAACAACTTTCATATATTTTGTTGCTGTCCTGTGAACCTGCTAGCTTTGCAAAAGTGAAAAAGAGAGTTCTGTTCTTCCCCTCTAAGTGCAGTGGAATGTGCCACTGTCACTTCCTGAATCCTTACAGAGAAGGAAGAGAGAGGCACAGAGAGCAATGTTTCTGTTCAGCCACATCTTATTAAAGTAAGATTTTACTGTAAGGGATTCTGTTAGTGAAAATGATAATTTAATGAATGTGGTTTAGTGTTTTTTTACTCTTTTACAGCAGGGTCGTTTTTGTATTTTGTTTACTCAAACTTTACACCCACTAACTTAGCAGCTTGTCTCTGTACTTCACACTAAATTATAGACTAATTTTATGAACTCTCTGTAGCTCTGCTGTTTTATTACTTTAAAATGCAGTGGTCCTCCCTTGTGTGTGTGTGTGTGTGTCTCTCTCTCTCTATCTATCCATCTCTCTCCTTATGTGTTGTTCTCCCTCATGGTCTCTTTCTCTCTCTGTCTCTCTTCCTCCCCCTCTGACTCTCATCCCTTATGTAATGAAAGAATCTATAAGCATAATTTGCAGCATTAAAGTAAAAAGTATGTTTAAACATATTTTAATGGGCATGGATTTCTAGATCTCATAATCAGAGCAAGCATTGTGTTATCTGGCAAGAGTTTCTGTTACAATCCTTTTAGACTAAAATCAGATGTTTACTAAGTTGACCAGTTTTCCAAGACACCATTTAAAGGGACATGAAACCCATATGAAACCCATATGCAAATTTAAATAACTTTCCAATTTACATCTAATATCTAATTTTCTTCATTCTTTTGATGTCCTTTGTTGAAAATCATATCTAAATATGCTCAGTAGCTGCTGATTGGTGGCTGCACATAGATACCTCATGTGATTGGCTCACCCATGTGCATTGCTATTTCTTCAACAAAGGATATCTAAAGAATGAAGGCGTATCCTAGCCACTGCCTCACCAACCTCTGACGTCACTGCACGTCACTGATATATATATATATATGTGTGTGTGTGTGTGTGTATATATATATATATATATATATATATATATATATACACACACATACAGTACATACACACATATAACATAATTTATGTAAGAACTTACCTGATAAATTCATTTCTTTCATATTAGCAAGAGTCCATGAGCTAGTGACGTATGGGATATACATTCCTACCAGGAGGGGCAAAGTTTCCCAAACCTTAAAATGCCTATAAATACACCCCTAACCACACCCACAATTCAGTTTAACAAATAGCCAAGAAGTGGGGTGATAAGAAAGGAGCGAAAGCATCAAAAATAAGGAATTGGAATAATTGTGCTTTATACAAAAAAATCATAACCACCACAAAAAAGGGTGGGCCTCATGGACTCTTGCTAATATGAAAGAAATAAATTTATCAGGTAAGTTCTTACATAAATTATGTTTTCTTTCATGTAATTAGCAAGAGTCCATGAGCTAGTGACGTATGGGATAGCAGATACCCAAGATGTGGAACTTCCACGCAAGAGTCACTAGAGAGGGAGGGATAAAATAAAGACAGCCAATTCCGCTGAAAAATTAATCCACAACCCAAATCAAAAGTTTTAATCTAAATAATGAAAAAAACTGAAATTATAAGCAGAAGAATCAAACTGAAACAGCTGCCTGAAGTACTATTCTACCAAAAACTGCTTCTGAAGAAAAGAAAACATCAAAATGGTAGAATTTAGTAAAAGTATGCAAAGAAGACCTACAGGCCCATTTATCAAGCTCCGTATGGAGCTTGAAGGGCCGTGTTTCTGGCGAGTCTTCAGACTCGCCAGAAACACAAGTTATGAAGCAGCGGTCTAAAGACCGCTGCTTCATAACCCTGTCCGCCTGCTCTGAGCAGGCGGACAGGAACCGCCGGAAATCAACCCGATCTAATACGATCGGGTTGATTGACAGCTCCCTGCTGGCGGCCGATTGGCCGCGAGTCAGCAGGGGGCGGCGTTGCACCAGCAGCTCTTGTGAGCTGCTGGTGCAATGTTAAATGTGGAGAGCGTATTGCTCTCCGCATTTAGCGAGGTCTTGCGGACCTGATCCGCAGTGTCGGATCAGGTCCGCAAGCCCTTTGATAAATGGGCCCCCAAGTTGCTGCTTTGCAAATCTGATCAACAGAAGCTTCATTCTTAAAAGTCCAGGAAGTAGAAACTGACCTAGTAGAATGAGCCGTAATCCTCTGAGGTGGGGATTAACCTGACTCCAAATAAGCATGATGAAACAAAAGCTTTAACCAAGATGCCAAAGAAATGGCAGAAGCCTTCTGACCTTTCGTAAAACCAGAAAAGATAACAAATAGACTAGAAGTCTGTCTGAAATCTGAGTAGCTTCAACATATTTCAAAACTCTTACCACATCCAAAAAATGTAAGAATCTTACCAAAGAATTCTTAGGATTAGGACACAAGGAAGGGACTAAAATTCCTCCACTAATGTTGTTAGAATTCACAACTTTAGGTAAAAATTGAAACGAGGACAGCAAAAACCACCTTATCCTGATGAAAAATCAGAAAAAGGAGATTCACAAGAAAGAACAGATAATTCAAAAAACTGTTCTAGCTGAAGAGATGTCTAAAAAGAACAATACTTTCCATGAAAGTAATTAATATCCAAAGAAAGCATATGCTCAAACAGAAGAGCCTGTAAAGCCTTCAGAACCAAATTAAGACTCCAAGGAGGAGAAATTGGCTTAATGACAGGCTTGATACGAACCAAAGCCTGAACAAAACAATGAATATCAGAAAGATTTAGCAATTCTTACTGTGAAACAGCACAGGAAAAGCAGAGATTTGTCCTTTCAAGGAACATGCAGACAAAACCTTATGAAGAAACTATAAAAACCTAGGAATTCTAAAATAATTCATAAGAAGAGCATCATGAGATGTAAATCTTCCAAACTCGATAATAAATCCTACTAGACACAGATTTACGAGCCTGCAACATAGTATTAATCACTGAGTCAGAGATACTTCTATGACTAAGTACTAAGCGTTAAATTTTCATACCATCAAATTAATAATTTGAATTCCTGATGAAAAAAACGAATGTTAAGATATAAGGTCTGGCCTTAATGGAAGTAGCCAAGATCGGCAACTGGACATCCGAACAAGAACCATATAACAAAACCTGTGTGGCCATGCTGGAGCCACCAGCCACACCAAAGATTGCTCTCTGATAATTTTGAAAATCACTCTAAAAAGAAGAACCAGAGATGAAAAAATATAGGCAGATTGATAATTCCAAGGAAGTGTCAATGCATACACTACTTCCGCCTGAGGATCCCCGGACCTGAATAGGCGCCTGGGAAGTTCCTTGTTTAAATGAGATGCCATCGGATCTATTTATGGAAGCCCTCACATCTGAAAAATTGAAAAACATATCTGGGTAAAGAGACCATTCTCCCGGATGTAAAGCTTGATTAACAGAGATAATCCGCTTCCCAATTGTCTATACCTGGGAAAAAGACCACAGAAATTAGATAGGAGCTGGATTTAGCCCAAGCAAATATCCGAGATACTTCTGTCACAGCCTAAGGACTGATAGTCCCACCCTGATGATTGACATACGCCACAGTTGTGATATTGTCTGGCTGAAAAAACAATAAACGTCTCTTCTTCAAAAAGAAACCAACTGAAGAAGAACTCTGAAAATGCACGGAGTTCCTGAGATTTCCAAACCCCTTGTGCTGACAGAGATCCTCAGACAGCCTCCAACCTAAAAGACTCGCATCTGTAGAGATCATGGTCCAGGTTGAAAGAACCGAAGAGACCTGTAGAACTAAATAATGGTGATCTTAACCACCGAATCAAAGATAGTTAAACATTAGGATTCAAAGATATAAAAAGTGATATCCTAGAATTCCTGCACCATTATTCAGCATAAAAAACTGGAAAGGTTTCCTATGAAATGAGCAAAGGGAATCGAATGCAATGCTGCAGCCATGAAACCTAAAACTTCCATGCATATATAGCAACTTGAAGGAAATAATAGAGACTGAAGGTTCCGACAAACTGAACCCAATAAACTTTCACTTGTCTGTTAGAGACAAAAACATTGACACAATCTATCTGGAAATCTAAAAAAGTTGACCCTTGTGAGAGGAATCAAGGAGCTTTTGATAAAAAGATCCTCTAACCATGTCTTGAAGAATCAACAAAGTTGAATCGTATGAGATTCCGCAAAACGAAAAGACTGAGCCAGTACCACGATACCGTCCAAATAAGGAACACTGAGAACCTTGAAAAGATTCTTAGAGCTGTCGCTAGACCAGAAGGAAAAGCAACAAATTGGTAATGCTTTGTCAAAAAAAGAGAATCTCAGAAAATAAAAATAATCTGAATGAAAACAGAAAAATTAAGATATGCATCTATTGTATCTATTGTAAACAAATAATGCCATCACTGACCAAAAAGGCAGAATAGACCATATAAACACCATTCTAAAAGATGGTACACTTATATGACAATTCAAAAAGATTTTCTATCTTAGGAACAATGAATAGTCTTGAATAAAACCCCAAAACCCAGTTCCTAAAATGAAACTGGAATAAATACCCCAAAAAACTCCAGGTCTGAGCAGCGCTTGAGCCCCAACGGGTGACCAGCCGCACTTCACCAGTACCCAAAACATATAGGTCTGAAACACACTTCAGGAAAGTGTTAGTCTTACTGGAATAGCTGGAATATGATAGAGAAAAAAGACTTCTCACAGACGGTTTTACTCTGAATCCTATTCTGTACCCAAAGTCTAAGAAGTTTGGACCGAATAGAACCAAACAAATTTAAAAAAAGTCTTAACCTGCCCCTTACCAGCCAAGCTGGAATAAGAACCGCACCTACAAGCAAATTTGGGGAGCTGACTTTGAACTTATAAAAGGCTTAATCTATTAGGGAGGATCTGGGACAAGCCTGGATTACGGACAGTTTGCAAATAGCGAAGAAAGCAACCTTGTCTGTGGTTCTTAGAGAATCACAGACAAGAATGTTACATCGTGATTATATAACTCCGCGTAGGCTATCAAAATCGAATCCAAGTAGTATAAATTTTTGTATAAAATGTGGTTGGAGGAATGCAAACTTTAAGCATCATTTTTTAACCTGTCCTAAGATATATCCCTTTTGGCAAAAAGTCTGATACTGGATCAAACAATACTTTAAAATCGATATTGAATTAGGAACTCCTCAAATATGTTTTTTACGATGGGATAGAGCGAAAATCGAAAACCAACTGCTCTTAACAATGATCATCTTGCAAGCCCGTAAATGTATTTTGGATCTTTGGACAGTTAAGACTACCCCCACTATCTCACAATTAAAAAACAGACTAATAAAACAACTATTTGTTGAACAACAGGATGTTAAATCGGATGTTTTAAATAGATTAGAGGGCTTTCTTAGGAAATGGAAACCATATAGTATAACCTTGGAAATTTCAGTACAAAATCAAGTCATAAAACCTTTTGCTCAGACTGAAATAATATTAGCTTCTAGATTGAGGGGAGAGTGGGGAAGTTTAGAAGATCTTTAATACTTGGTGGTGGATGCACACATTCACGTAGGTATGGTGAAGGGTTTCTAGATTTCACAAAGTTATGTATTTTTTTTTTTTTTTTATTATTATTATTATTTTGTTTGGTTTTGTAGAATAATGTATGCAGCGATAAGATAAAATAGCCTTTCTTGAGGATAACAAGATAAAATGAAGTTGGTAACACTGGGCTAGAATGAAATGTAATATAGTACATTTACATATAGTAAAATCATGTGGTTATGTTAATAGTTAAAATGGTAACGTTTATTGGATATTTAGCAAGAAATGCTTCTCTTTATGCTTGTGTAACATGTTTATTATTAATAAATAAAATTTTGAAAAAAAAAAAAAAAAGGCTTAATTGAATGAAGAAAAAAACTTCCAATTATAAACATGTTGCTTGGGGAAGAATTCAGGATTCCGTTCCTTAGTAAGAACAGAAAACTATTATAAGCTTAAAGTTTTAGTCTTAGAACTCAATCTTGAAGCCCAGAGTAACAGTTAAAGAATTGAATCCAATTATGAACCAAATAATTGATTATCTTGGAAAAAAAGAAATATGGATTTTAGAAATCAAATTAGCATTCCAAGATTGAAATCACAAAGTTCTTCTAGCTAAAATAGTTAGACATAGATTAAACCTCATTTGCGAAAATATTTAATAAAATGACAACACAAATGAAATTATTAGCATGTTAATCAAGTTAAAGGACCAGTCAACACACTGGACTTGCACAATCAACAAATGCAAGATAGCAAGACAATGCAATAGCACTTAGTCTGAACTTCAAATGAGTAGTAGATTTTGTCCTTTTAACAATGCTAAACAAATCATAATCCGATACTTGATCTTAAAGTATCCAACCAGAAAGATGAAGCAATTGCAACATCAGCCAAATAAATTACAGGTCTAAGAAAAGTACCTGAAAATAATTTTCCTTAAATAAGATACGACCATCTGAAGGAAAAAAATAAATACTATTTGCTATAAGAATAATAGTATATTTAGCAGGAGTAGAGATAGCCCCATAAACTTGGGGAATCTTTCCTCAAAACTGAAAACGAACTGCCGGCAAAGAATACAATTTAAAAACCTTAAAGAAGGACTAAAAGAAAATTCTCAGCCTATTCCATTCCCTAGTATCAGGAACTGGAAAAAAACCTCTGAAGAAACCACAGAAGATAAATAAGCAGAATTTAAATGTTAGCTAGTCTTTAAAATCAAAAGAACTAGTTACTTCCATATCCAAAATAATCAACACCTTTTGAACAAAGAACAAATGTACTCTATTAAAAAATAAAAAAGTAGATTTGTTAGTGTCAATATCTGATGAAGAAAAATTCTGAATGAGAAAAAACACCATCAGAGAAGGATAATTTATTATGTTGTTGGTCATTTGAAACTTCATCAACTAAAAAAGAAGTTTGAAAAAGACCTAAAATTTTTATTAGAAGGGGGGACACGTCAGACAAAGCCTTTAAAATAGAATCAGAAAAAAATTCTTATAAATTTCTAAGTATATCTTGTACATAAAATATAAAAAGAATAGCAATATATAAAGCATAAATACTAATGGATTCTGCATGTAAAAGTTTATCATGATAACTTATTACAAACCATAGCTAAAGATAAACATTCATAACATTAAAATAAATGAACTTAGCTTTGGTAGGACTGATATCAGTCAACAGGAATCCCTCAGCATTTCTTGATACAGGAACAGTGTTTGAAATATCTTGCAATATGTAATAGAAAAAAACAACATATAAAGCAAAATTATCAAATTCCTTAAATGACAGTTTCAGGAATGGGAAAAAAATGCAAAACAAACAAGCCTCTAGAAACCAGAAGCAACAAAAAAATGAGACAAATAATGTGAAAAAAAGTGGCACTAAGTATAACGCCCACATTTTTTGGCGCCAAGTATGATGCCCACATTTTTGGCGCCAAGTATGACGCCCACATTTTTGGCGCCAAGTATGACGCCCACATTTTTGGCGCCAAGAATGACGCCCACATTTTTTGGCGCAAAAAAACGTCTGTAACACACATGCGTCAAAAAATGACGCAACCATGAACAAACTTCCGGCGTCAACTATGGCGCCGGAAATGACAAAAATTTTGCGCCAAAAAAGTTTGCGCCAAAAATGACGCAATAAATTAAAGCATTTTCTGCCCTCGCGAGCCTAACAGCCCGCAAGGAAAAAAGTCAATTTGAATATTTTAAGGTAAGAAAAAATATTAATTCATAAGCATTTTCCCAAAAAAATGAAACTGACAGTCTGAAAGAAGGAATACTGAATATCCTGAATCATGGCAAATATAAGTTTAAAACATAAATTTAGAACTTTACATATAAAGTGCCCAACCATAGCTTAGAGTGTCATAAATAAAATAAGACTTACTTACCCTAAGACACTCATCTACATATAGTAGATAGCCAAACCAGTACTGAAACTAGAATCATTAGAGGTAATGGTATATAAGAGTATATCGTCGATCTGAAAAGGGAGGTAGGAGAAGAAATCTCTACGACCAATAACAGAGAACCTATGAAATAGACCCCGTAGAGGAAGACCATTGTATTCAAATAGGCAATACTCTCTTCACATCCCTCTGACATTCACTGCACACTGAGAGGAAAACCGGGCTCCAGCCTGCTGCGAAGCACATATCAACGTAGAATCTAGCACAAACTTACTTCACCACCTCCACGGGAGGCAAAGTTTGTAAAACTGAATTGTGGGTGTGGTGAGGGGTGTATTTATAGGCATTTTAAGGTTTGGGAAACTTTGCCCCTCCTGGTAGGAATGTATATCCCATACGTCACTAGCTCATGGACTCTTGCTAATTACATGAAAGAAATATATATATATATATATATATATATATTTATACACACACGCACACGCACACACACACATATATACAGGCGCACACCTGTGGACTTCACCCTCCCCCTGCACAGCCGTCACTCTACCTCCTGATGGCAGACAGAGGCACAGACCAACCACCCAACCAGTGTGTGGTTCTTAAATCTAAACCAGTAGGACCAGGTGTGACTAGGCGCACAGCATGAAATCTCCTGGGAAGTAAAAACTACCGTCCTTGGGCTTACAGAAACTGGCCGCATAGCACTCATCAAGCCTCAGATCCCTGCTGAACACCATAGTGAGGCTCAACCTAAAGATGGCCGCCTTACCAAAAACCCAAGGGAGGGAGGGAAGCTGTGAAGATCAGCTGGAAAGAGGGTCTAGGACCTGTAACCTGACTTTTCATATGCAAGTCACAACCCCATCCACACTAATGCAACATAGTTGCAACTACACAGCATGCAGACTCCTAAGGGCCTTAATCCTTATATTCATTTAAGGCTATTTGCCATATACTGCTTTACATACAACTTTATTACACACGCAAAATATGTATCTAGCATTATAGGACCTCAGTTGCCACACTGTGACTAGTGTTGGTGTGACTACAGACTGTTACCGTTAAGGGTTTTATTACAAGATCTTTATGTAACACTAGCTGGTGTCCTGTCCTGTGTCTGTTATGTTTGTGCCACAAGCTCTTTATGTAACGCTAGCTGGTGTCCTGTCCTGTGTGTGTTATGTTTGTGCCACAAGCTCTTTATGTAATGCTAGCTGGTGTCCTGTGTCTGTTATGTTTGTACCACAAGCTCTTTATGTAACACTAGCTGGTCTCCTGTACTGTGTGTGTTATGTTTGTGCCACAAGCTCTTTATGTAACACTAGCTGGTGTCCTGTCCTGTGTGTGTTATGTTTGTACCAAAAGATCTTTATGTAACGCTAGCTGGGGCCCTGTCCTGTGTGAGATATGTTTGTACCACAAGCTCTTTATGTAACAATAGCTGGTGCCCTGTCCTATATGTGTTATGTTTGTACCACAAGCTCTTTATGTAACACTACCTGGTGTCCTGTCCTGTGTGTGTTATGTTTGTGCCACAAGCTCTTTATGTAACACTAGCTGGGGCCCTGTCCTGTGTGTGTTATGTTTGTACCACAAGCTCTTTATGTAACACTAGCTGTTGTCTTGTCCTATGTGTGTTATGTTTGTACCACAAGCTCTTTATGTAACACTAGCTGTTGTCTTGTCCTGTGTGTGTTATGTTTGTACCACAAGCTCTTCAATTAACACTATCTGGTGTCCTGTCCTCTGTGTGTTATGTTTTTTACCACAAGCTCTTTATGTAACACTAGCTGGTGTCCTGTCCTCTGTGTGTTATGTTTTTTACCACAAGCTCTTTATGTAACACTAGCTGGTGTCCTGTCCTGTGTGTGTTATGTTTGTGCCACAAGCTCTTTATGTAACACTACCTGGTGTCCTGTCCTGTGTGTGTTAGGTTTGTACCACAAGCTCTTTATGTAACACTAGCTGTTGTCTTGTCCTGTGTGTGTTATGTTTGTACCACAAGCTCTTTATGTAACACTAGCTGTTGTCTTGTCCTGTGTGTGTTATGTTTGTACCACAAGCTCTTCAATTAACACTAGCTGGTGTCCTGTCCTCTGTGTGTTATGTTTTTTACCACAAGCTCTTTATGTAACTCTAGCTGGTGTCCTGTCCTGTGCGTGTTATGTTTGTACCACAGGCTCTTTATGTAACACTAGCTGGTGTCCTGTCCTGTGTGTGTTATGTTTGTACCACAAGCTCTTTATTTAACACTAGTTGGTGCCCTGTCCTGTGTGTTTTGTTTGTACCACAAGCTCTTTATGTAACACTAGCTGGTGTCCTGTACTGTGTGTGTTATGTTTGTGCCACAAGCTCTTTATGTAACACTAGCTGGTCTCCTGTACTGTGTGTGTTATGTTTGTGCTACAAGCTCTATATGTAACACTTGCTGGTCTCCTGTACTGTGTGTGTTATGTTTGTTCTACAAGCTCTTTATGTAACACTAGCTGGTGTCCTGCCCTGTGTAACTGTGTTATGTTTGTGCCACAAGCTCTTTATGTAACACTAGCTGGTGTCCTGTACTGTGTGTGTTATGTTTGTGCTACAAGCTCTTTATGTAACACTAGCTGGTCTCCTGTACTGTGTGTGTTATGTTTGTGCTACAAGCTCTTTATGTAACACTAGCTGGTCTCCTGTACTGTGTGTGTTATGTTTGTTCTACAAGCTCTTTATGTAACACTAGCTGGTGTCCTTCCCTGTGTAACTGTGTTATGTTTGTGCTACAAGCTCTTTATGTAACACTAGCTGGTGTCCTGTCCTGTTTAACTGTGTTATGTTTGTGCCACAAGCTCTTTATGTAACACTAGCTGGTGTCCTGCCCTGTGTAACTGTGTTATGTTTGTGCCACAAGCTCTTTATGTAACACTAGCTGGTGTCCTGTACTGTGTGTGTTATGTTTGTGCTACAAGCTCTTTATGTAACACTAGCTGGTCTCCTGTACTGTGTGTGTTATGTTTGTGCTACAAGCTCTTTATGTAACACTAGCTGGTCTCCTGTACTGTGTGTGTTATGTTTGTGCTACAAGCTCTTTATGTAACACTAGCTGGTGTCCTGTCATGTGTGTGTTATGTTTGTGCCACAATCTCTTTATGTAACACTAGCTGGTGCCCTGTCCTGTGTCTGTTATGTTTGTACCACAAGCTCTTTATGTAATGCTAGCTGGTGTCCTGTCCTGTGTCTGTTATGTTTGTACCACAAGCTCTTTATGTAACACTAGCTGGTCTCCTGTACTGTGGGTGTT
Organism: Bombina bombina; assembly: GCF_027579735.1. Lineage (NCBI taxonomy): Eukaryota > Metazoa > Chordata > Amphibia > Anura > Bombinatoridae > Bombina > Bombina bombina. Next base: position 1,444,038,994 of record NC_069500.1, on the reverse strand, counting down.
ATGTTTGTGACACAAGCTCTTTATGTAACACTAGCTGGTCTCCTGTACTGTGTGTGTTATGTTTGTGCTACAAGCTCTTTATGTAACACTAGCTGGTGTCCTGTCCTGTGTGTGTTATGTTTGTGCCACAAGCTCTTTATGTAACACTAGCTGGTGTCCTGTCATGTGTGTGTTATGTTTGTGCCATAAGCTCTTTATGTAACACTAGCTGTTCTCCTGTACTGTGTGTGTTGTTTGTGCCAAAAGCTCTTTATGTAACACTAGCTGGTGTCCTGTCATGTGTGTGTTAGGTTTGTGCCACAAGCTCTTTATGTAACACTAGCTGGTCTCCTGTACTGTGTGTGTTATGTTTGTACCACAAGCTCTTTATGTAACACTAGCTGGTGTCCTGTTCTGTGTGTGTTATGTTTGTACCACAATCTCTTTATGTAACACTAGCTGGTGGAAGAAAGGAAGAGGCGGCACTCCAGGCTTGTGAAAACAACAGAATGTTTATTCCAAATTCACAGTCGCTACACACTTGGACACCAAACATGCAACGGAAGAAAGGGGGCGTGTCCTTACGCGTTTCGTGCCGTGCGGCACTTAGTCATAGGATAAAGGTAAGTAGAGAACAGGTAAGTTTATACCCCTGCCCACCAATAAGAATTAAAAGAATAATTAAAGAAACAGGTGAGAAACAGGAAGGGGATACAGAACAAATTATTGAAAAAGTTATTATTATTTACATTTCACAATATGCATGATGGAATTATGTATGACAACAAAAAAAGGGATAAGTTATGACTAGCAAAGGGGTTTTGTTTATCCTCAAACGTATTTCAAACTTGTAATAAAAATGTAACACTAGCTGGTGGAAGAAAGGAAGAGGCGGCACTCCAGGCTTGTGAAAACAACAGAATGTTTATTCCAAATTCACAGTCGCTACACACTTGGACACCAAACATGCAACGGAAGAAAGGGGGCGTGTCCTTACGCGTTTCGTGCCGTGCGGCACTTAGTCATAGGATAAAGGTAAGTAGAGAACAGGTAAGTTTATACCCCTGCCCACCAATAAGAATTAAAAGAATAATTAAAGAAACAGGTGAGAAACAGGAAGGGGATACAGAACAAATTATTGAAAAAGTTATTATTATTTACATTTCACAATATGCATGATGGAATTATGTATGACAACAAAAAAAGGGATAAGTTATGACTAGCAAAGGGGTTTTGTTTATCCTCAAACGTATTTCAAACTTGTAATAAAAATCACTAAAAATCACTAAAAGAGAGTAGAGAAGGGAGGAGGCAAGATTTTCCTTATGCTATATATTCAAGGGATCACATAACTCACATCTAAAAAAATCATTGCTATTATGATTGCCGATCCCAATGATACACACATTGTACAATAAATGTGCAAAATATATATATATATATGTAGGAAAAAATAAAAATAAATAAATAATTATAATATATATATACACACAAGGAATGGCCTAATTAACATTGCCACATAAAATCATAATATCAGATATATAAAGGCACTAATATCAAAAAATTATTATATTACATAATATTCATGAATATGTTATGATACACTAGCGGCTAATAATGCTCACAATGCGTTTAACCTCAAAAGACACATTCCCATAAATATTAATTAATATGTGCCATGATATACACCTCACTGATCCATTTAAAATTATGTTTTAGAAAATTCAAATTTAAGATCGTGATTGTGTTAAACTCACAGTTACATTTTATTCGACAAAGAGGCTAATGTCCCATTCCTTATTTAGGCCACTGGGCTCCCTGGTGCTAAGGGTTAAAATCCAGAATAACTCTTTCTTCATCAAAATTTTATTCTTATTGCCCCCTCGAATAGGTCTGGTTGCTATATCTATTAGCTTGACATTAAAATTGGATAAATGGGTGAGATGGTAACAATTAAAATGTCTAGCTATTGGGGATTCCTTAGAATAGTATTTAACATCCCTCTTATGCTCACCAACCCTTGTTCTTAATGAGCGTGAAGTTTGACCTACGTATTGGATTTTACAGAGATTACACTCCAACAAGTACACCACAAAAGTGGTTGCACAGTTAGCATAGTGGTCTATTTTGTATACTTTCCCTGAATGTGAGCTACTGAAAGTATCACCCATGGAAATCATTTCACAGGTGCCACAATTGGATGACAGGCATTGAAAAGTACCCTTTTTATTTAGCCAAGTTCTAGATCTCATTTTGTCTACTGTGTTTATCATACTCGGGGCGAGTTTATTGCCCAAAGTTGGAGCCTTTTTGGATACAAATTTCACGTGTTCAACATAGTTTGCTAAGATGTCATCATTCTTAAGATATATTAAATTCCTCTTAATGATTTTACAGATCTCTCCATATTGGGATGAGTATTCTGTGGAAAAAATAATAGATTCACTAGTAAAACTCCCTTTGCTTTTAAAAGCCGTCTTCTTGATGCTATCCAAAGGTCTAGATTCATCTTCTTTTAGTGCCCTTGCTAAGAGATTGGGGTCATATCCCCTTGCTACTAATCTCTCAGTAAGCAAATCTACTTGTCTCCTAAACAAATCATCAGTTGAAGCATTCCTTCTGAGCCTGAGGTACTGGCTTTTTGGTATTGCTTTAATTAGATGTCCTGGATGACACGATCCTGCATGTAGGATCGTGTTGCCAGCTGTTGGTTTGCGGTAGGTATCTGTCATGATCATATCATGATGACCAGTTAAACAAAGATCCAAAAATTGGACCTGATGTTTATTCTCATTTCCGGTAAATTTCAAATTGACATCATTTCCATTGATATATGCCAGAAAATCATCAAATACATAATTACCCTTGAATATAAAAATGAGATTGTCTATGTATCTCATATAGAAGTGTATAGACTCCTTAAAGGGATTGGTATCATTGTAAATGTAGTTGAGCTCCCACCATCCCATAAATAAATTGGCAAAAGAGGGGGCAAATTTAGCCCCCATTGCCGTACCACGTGTCTGTAAATAGTAATTATCATCAAACATGAAAAAATTATGGGACAGTAGGAACTCAACACACTCACAACACTAGCTGGTGCCCTGTCCTGTGTGTTTTGTTTGTATCACAAGCTCCTTTTCTAACAATAGCTGGTGTCCTGTCCTGTGGGTGTTATGTTTGTGCCACTAGCTCTTTATGCAACGCTAGCTGGTCTCCTGTCCTGTGTGTGATGTGTTTGTACCACAAGCTCTTTATGTAACACTAGCTGGTGTCCTGTTCTGTGTGTGTTATGTTTGTGCCACAAACTCTTTATGTAACACTAGCAGGTGTCCTGTCCTGTATGTGCTATGTTTGTACCACAAGCTCTTCAATTAACACTAGCTGGTGTCCTGTCCTGTGTGTGTTATGTTTGTACCACAAGTTCTTTATGTAACACTAGTTGGTGCCCTGTCCTGTGTGTTTTGTTTGTATCACAAGCTCCTTATCTAACGCTAGCTGGTGTCCTGTCCTGTGGGTGTTATGTTTGTACCGCAAGCTCTTTATGTAACACTAGCTGTTGTCCTGTACTGTGTGTGTTATGTTTGTGCCACAAGCTCTTTATGTAACACTAGCTGTTGTCCTGTACTGTGTGTGTTATGTTTGTGCCACAAGCTCTTTATGTAACACTAGCTGGTGTCCTGTCCTGTATGTGCTATGTTTGTACCACAAGCTCTTTATGTAACACTAGCTGTTGTCCTGTACTGTGTGTGTTATGTTTGTGCCACAAGCTCTTTATGTAACACTAGCTGGTCTCCTGTACTGTGTGTGTTATGTTTGTGCCACAAGCTCTTTATGTAACACTAGCTGGTGTCCTTCCCTGTGTAACTGTGTTATGTTTGTGCCACAAGCTCTTTATGTAACACTAGCTGGTGTCCTGCCCTGTGTAACTGTGTTATGTTTGTGCCACAAGCTCTTTATGTAACACTAGCTGGTGTCCTGTCCTGTGTAACTGTGTTATGTTTGTGCCACAAGCTCATTATGTAACACTAGCTGGTCTCCTGTACTGTGTGTTTTATGTTTGTGCCACAAGCTCTTTATGTAACACTAGCTGGTGTCCTGTCCTGTGTAACTGTGTTATGTTTGTGCCACAAGCTCTTTATGTAACGCTAGCTGGTGTCCTTCCCTGTGTAACTGTGTTATATTTGTGCCACAAGCTCTTTATGTAACACTAGCTGGTGTCCTGTCCTGTGTGTGTTTGTGCCACAAGCTCTTTATGTAACACTAGCTGGTGTCCTGTCCTGTGTAACTGTGTTATGTTTGTGCCACAAGCTCTTTATGTAACGCTAGCTGGTGTCCTTCCCTGTGTAACTGTGTTATGTTTGTGCCACAAGCTCTTTATGTAACACTAGCTGGTGTCCTGTCCTGTGTAACTGTGTTATGTTTGTGCCACAAGCTCTTTATGTAACGCTAGCTGGTGTCCTTCCCTGTGTAACTGTGTTATATTTGTGCCACAAGCTCTTTATGTAACACTAGCTGGTGTCCTGTCCTGTGTGTGTTTGTGCCACAAGCTCTTTATGTAACACTAGCTGGTGTCCTGCCCTGTGTAACTGTGTTATATTTGTATCACAAGCTCTTTATGTAACGCTAGCTGGTGTCCTTCCCTGTGTAACTGTGTTATATTTGTGCCACAAGCTCTTTATGTAACACTAGCTGGTGTCCTGTACTGTGTGTGTTATGTTTGTGCTACAAGCTCTTTATGTAACACTAGCTGGTGTCCTGTCCTGTGTGTGTTATGTTTGTACCACAAGCTCTTTATGTAACACTAGCTGGTGTCCTGTCCTGTGTGTGTTATGTTTGTGCCACAAGCTCTTTATGTAACACTAGCTGGTGTCCTGTCCTGTGTGTGTTATGTTTGTACCACAAGCTCTTTATGTAACACTAGCTGGTGTCCTGCCCTGTGTGTGTTATGTTTGTGCCACAAGCTCTTTATGTAACGCTAGATGGTGTCCTTCCCTGTGTAACTGTGTTATGTTTGTGCCACAAGCTCTTTATGTAACGCTAGCTGGTGTCCTGTCCTGTGTGTGTTATGTTTGTGCCACAAGCTCTTTATGTAACACTAGCTGGTGTCCTGCCCTGTGTAACTGTGTTATATTTGTACCACAAGCTCTTTATGTAACACTAGCTGGTGTCCTGTCCTGTGTAACTGTGTTATGTTTGTGCCACAAGCTCTTTATGTAACACTAGCTGGTGTCCTGTACTGTGTGTGTTATGTTTGTGCCACAAGCTCTTTATGTAACAATAGCTGGTGTCCTGTCCTGTGTAACTGTGTTATGTTTGTGCTACAAGCTCTTTATGTAACACTAGCTGGTGTCCTGTACTGTGTGTGTTATGTTTGTGCCACAAGCTCTTTATGTAACACTAGCTGGTGTCCTGTACTGTGTGTGTTATATTTCTATCACAAGCTCTTTATGTAACACTAGCTGGTGTCCTGTCCTGTTTAACTGTGTTATGTTTGTACCACAAGCTCTTTATGTAACACTAGCTGGTGTCCTGTACTGTGTGTGTTATGTTTGTGCCACAAGCTCTTTATGTAACACTAGCTGGTGTCCTGTACTGTGTGTGTTATGTTTGTGCCACAAGCTCTTTACGTAACACTAGCTGGTGTCCTGTACTGTGTGTGTTATGTTTGTGCCACAAGCTCTTTATGTAACACTAGCTGGTGTCCTGTACTATGTGTGTTATGTTTGTGCCACAAGCTCTTTATGTAACACTAGCTGATGGCCTGTCATGTGTGTGTTATGTTTGTGCCACAAGCTCTTTATGTAACGCTAGCTGGTGTCCTGTACTGTGTAACTGTGTTATGTTTGTGCCACAAGCTCTTTATGTAACACTAGCTGGTGTCCTGCCCTGTGTAACTGTGTTATGTTTGTACCACAAGCTCTTTATGTAACACTAGCTGGTGTCCTGTACTGTGTGTGTTATATTTCTATCACAAGCTCTTTATGTAACACTAGCTGGTCTCCTGTCCTGTGTGTTATGTTTGTGCTACAAGCTCTTTATGTAACACTAGGTGGTGTCCTGTCCTGTGTGTGTTATGTTTGTACAACAAGCTCTTTATGTAACACTAGCTGGTCTCCTGTCCTGTGTGTGTTATGTTTGTACCACAAGCTCTTTATGTAACACTAGCTTGTGTCCTGCCCTGTGTAACTGTGTTATATTTGTACCACAAGCTCTTTATGTAACACTAGCTGGTTTCCTGTCCTGTGTAACTGTGTTATGTTTGTGCTACAAGCTCTTTATGTAACACTAGCTGGTGTCCTGTCCTGTGTGTGTTATGTTTGTGCCACAAGCTCTTTATGTAACACTAGCTGGTGTCCTGTACTGTGTGTGTTATGTTTGTGCCACAAGCTCTTTATGTAACGCTAGCTGGTGTCCTGTCATGTGGTTGTTCTATTTCTATCACAAGCTCCTTATGTAACGCTAGCTGGGGTCCTGACTTGTATAACTGTGTTATGTTTGTACCACAAGCTCTTTATGTAACACTAGCTGGTGTCCTGTCCTGTGTGTGTTATGTTTGTGCCACAAGCTCTTTATGTAACACTAGCTGGTCTCCTGTACTGTGTGTGTTATGTTTGTGCTACAAGCTCTTTATGTAACACTAGCTGGTCTCCTGTACTGTGTGTTATGTTTGTACCACAAGCTCTTTATGTAACACTAGCTGGTGTCCTGTCCTGTGTGTGTTATGTTTGTACCACAAGCTCTTTATGTAACGCTAGCTGGCTTCCTGTCTTGTATAACTGTGTTATGTTTGTACCACAAGCTCTTTATGTAACACTAGCTGGTGTCCTGTACTGTGTGTGTTATGTTTGTGCCACAAGCTCTTTATGTAACACTAGCTGGTGTCCTGTACTATGTGTGTTATGTTTGTGCCACAAGCTCTTTATGTAACACTAGCTGATGGCCTGTCATGTGTGTGTTATGTTTGTGCCACAAGCTCTTTATGTAACGCTAGCTGGTGTCCTGTACTGTGTAACTGTGTTATGTTTGTGCCACAAGCTCTTTATGTAACACTAGCTGGTGTCCTGCCCTGTGTAACTGTGTTATGTTTGTACCACAAGCTCTTTATGTAACACTAGCTGGTGTCCTGTACTGTGTGTGTTATATTTCTATCACAAGCTCTTTATGTAACACTAGCTGGTCTCCTGTCCTGTGTGTTATGTTTGTGCTACAAGCTCTTTATGTAACACTAGGTGGTGTCCTGTCCTGTGTGTGTTATGTTTGTACAACAAGCTCTTTATGTAACACTAGCTGGTCTCCTGTCCTGTGTGTGTTATGTTTGTACCACAAGCTCTTTATGTAACACTAGCTTGTGTCCTGCCCTGTGTAACTGTGTTATATTTGTACCACAAGCTCTTTATGTAACACTAGCTGGTTTCCTGTCCTGTGTAACTGTGTTATGTTTGTGCTACAAGCTCTTTATGTAACACTAGCTGGTGTCCTGTCCTGTGTGTGTTATGTTTGTGCCACAAGCTCTTTATGTAACACTAGCTGGTGTCCTGTACTGTGTGTGTTATGTTTGTGCCACAAGCTCTTTATGTAACGCTAGCTGGTGTCCTGTCATGTGGTTGTTCTATTTCTATCACAAGCTCCTTATGTAACGCTAGCTGGGGTCCTGACTTGTATAACTGTGTCATGTTTGTACCACAAGCTCTTTATGTAACACTAGCTGGTGTCCTGTCCTGTGTGTGTTATGTTTGTGCCACAAGCTCTTTATGTAACACTAGCTGGTCTCCTGTACTGTGTGTGTTATGTTTGTGCTACAAGCTCTTTATGTAACACTAGCTGGTCTCCTGTACTGTGTGTTATGTTTGTACCACAAGCTCTTTATGTAACACTAGCTGGTGTCCTGTCCTGTGTGTGTTATGTTTGTACCACAAGCTCTTTATGTAACGCTAGCTGGCGTCCTGTCTTGTATAACTGTGTTATGTTTGTACCACAAGCTCTTTATGTAACACTAGCGGGTGTCCTGTCCTGTGTGTGTTATGTTTGTATCACAAGCTCTTTATGTAACACTAGCCGGTGTCCTGCCCTGTGTGTGTTATGTTTATGCCACAAGCTCTTTATGTAACGCTAGCTGGTGTCCTGTCCTGTGTGTGTTATGTTTGTGCCACAAGCTCTTTATGTAACACTAGCTGTTGTCTTGTCCTGTGTGTGTTATGTTTGTACCACAAGCTCTTCAATTAACACTAGCTGGTGTCCTGTCCTCTGTGTGTTATGTTTTTTACCACAAGCTCTTTATGTAACACTAGCTGGTGTCCTGTCCTGTGTGTGTTATGTTTGTACCACAAGTTCTTTATGTAACACTAGCTGGTGTCCTGTCCTGTGTAACTGTGTTATGTTTGTGCCACAAGCTCTTTATGTAACGCTAGCTGGTGTCCTGTCCTGTGTGTTTTGTTTGTATCACAAGCTCCTTATCTAATGCTAGCTGGTGTCCTGTCCTGTGTGTTTTGTTTGTATCACAAGCTCCTTATCTAACGCTAGCTGGTGTCCTGTCCTGTATGTGTTATGTTTGTACCACAAGCTCTTTATGTAACACTAGCAGGTGTCCTGTACTGTGTGTGTTATGTTTGTGCCACAAGCTCTTTATGTAACACTAGCAGGTGTCCTGTTCTGTGTGTGTTATTTTTGTGCCACAAGCTCTTTAGGTAACACTAGCTGTTGTCTTGTCCTGTGTGTGTTATGTTTGTACCACAAGCTCTTCAATTAACACTAGCTGGTGTCCTGTCCTCTGTGTGTTATGTTTTTTACCACAATCTCTTTATGTAACACTAACTGGTGTCCTGTCCTGTGTGTGTTATGTTTGTACCACAAGTTCTTTATGTAACACTAGTTGGTGCCCTGTCCTGTGTGTTTTGTTTGTATCACAAGCTCCTTATCTAACGCTAGCTGGTGTCCTGTCCTGTATGTGTTATGTTTGTACCGCAAGCTCTTTATGTAACACTAGCTGTTGTCCTGTACTGTGTGTGTTATGTTTGTGCCACAAGCTCTTTATGTAATGCTAGCTGGTGTCCTGTCCTGTGTCTGTTATGTTTGTGCCACAAGCTCTTTATGTAACTGTTACGGTTGCCTCCAGGCTGGCTGGAAGTTGGACCGTAGAAAAGGATTCTCCTAGCGCTCACCAAAGGAGCAGCAGCACCGTCGACACTATAACTGTTGCGTAGCCACCATAAGTAACGCAGACTCTACAAACCACCGCTGCTGGGCTGGTATCTCGCCGTCTGCTCTGCGCCCTGGACCTACGACCAGGCTCCAGTAGGTGAACCTCTTCCTTCTGTAGCAATCCCTGTAGCTAAGGGAGTATGAAAAACATAGCAATCCCTGTAGTGATATAGCTGTCCCCTACAAACATGAGTCAAAGCTGCAAGTTAGAGGGTCAAAATAGGTCTGATGTGCTGGAACACACAGCTTGGTTTTTATTGAGGTTACATGCAAACAGGACACTCTCAGAGGGAGGCATAAAATCCCCAATCACACATTTGATATATTTAGATAGAGAGGCAACGCCCTTTGACAGGCCACAACATTACTTCAGCAGATAAAAAGTTACACACAATAAAACAATGCAGTCCACCTTATCACTAGCAGTCTGATTAGACAATGGTAAGGTTTATCACAAAACTTAATTAGAGCTGATCCCAGCAAACTTGTATTTAGAATGCTTCTTGAAGCTGAACAAAGTTATCTCTTTAGTTCTGACCGAAGGGTCTGTCACATAGCACTTAATGGCACACAATGAAAACCAATGCCTCTGTAACAGTGCTCCCCCTCTGTGGAACACTCTGCCTGTGTGGCACCTGGCTCAGCAAGTCCCATTCACTGAACCAAGTGAGAGAAAGCCAGGGACAAGCTATTTTACAGGTCTGGGGACATAGTCTTAAAGGGGCATTGTTCACCAAAGTCACAATATGTCCCCAGACGGTTCTCAAAGGGCCACACACACCCAATAAAAGTTAATATGTTCCCAGGGGCACAATCTTCCAGGGGCCATAGTCATGAGGAAGGAGGCTGGCAAATAGGCTTCTCCAAAATCCAGGGAAGCAGGGCAATTTCCCATTTAAAGGGCCAGTTACAAATAGCAGTTTGTAACAGTAACACTAGCTGGTGTCCTGTACTGTGTGTGTTATGTTTGTGCCACAAGCTCTTTATGTAACACTAGCTGGTGTCCTGTACTGTGTGTGTTATGTTTGTGCTACAAGCTCTTTATGTAACACTAGCTGGTGTCCTGTCCTGTATGTGTTATGTTTGTGCCACAAGCTCTTTATGTAACACTAGCTGGTCTCCTGTACTGTGTGTGTTATGTTTGTGCCACAAGCTCTTTATGTAACACTAGCTGGTGTCCTTCCCTGTGTAACTGTGTTATGTTTGTGCCACAAGCTCTTTATGTAACATTAGCTGGTGTCCTTCCCTGTGTAACTGTGTTATGTTTGTGCCACAAGCTCTTTATGTAACACTAGCTGGTGTCCTGTACTGTGTGTGTTATGTTTGTGCCACAAGCTCTTTATGTAACACTAGCTGGTGTCCTGTACTGTGTGTGTTATGTTTGTGCCACAAGCTCTTTATGTAACATTAGCTGGTGTCCTGCCCTGTGTAACTGTGTTATGTTTGTGCCACAAGCTCTTTATGTAACACTAGCTGGTGTCCTGTACTGTGTGTGTTATGTTTGTGCCACAAGCTATTTATGTAACACTAGCTGGTGTCCTGTACTGTGTGTGTTATGTTTGTGCCACAAGCTCTTTATGTAACATTAGCTGGTGTCCTGCCCTGTGTAACTGTGTTATGTTTGTGCCACAAGCTCTTTATGTAACACTAGCTGTTGTCCTGCCCTGTGTAACCGTGTTATGTTTGTATCACAAGCTCTTTATGCAACACTAGCTGGTGTCCTGCCCTGTGTAACTGTGTTATGTTTGTGCCACAAGCTCTTTATGTAACGCTAGCTGGTGTCCTGTCCTATGTAACTGTGTTATGTTTGTGCCACAAGCTCTTTATGTAACACTAGCTGGTGTCCTTCCCTGTGTAACTGTGTTATGTTTGTGCCACAAGCTCTTTATGTAACATTAGCTGGTGTCCTGCCCTGTGTAACTGTGTTATGTTTGTGCCACAAGCTCTTTATGTAACACTAGCTGTTGTCCTGCCCTGTGTAACTGAGTTATGTTTGTACCACAAGCTCTTTATGCAACACTAGCTGGTGTCCTGCCCTGTGTAACTGTGTTATGTTTGTGCCACAAGCTCTTTATGTAACGCTAGCTGGTGTCCTCTCCTGTGTGTGTTATGTTTGTAGCACAAGCTCTTTATGTAACACTAGCTGGTGTCCTTCCCTGTGTAACTGTGTTATGTATGAGCCACAAGCTCTTTATGTAACACTAGCTGGTGTCCTGCCCTGTGTAACTGTGTTATGTTTGTGCCACAAGCTCTTTATATAACACTAGCTGTTGTCCTGTACTGTGTGTGTTATGTTTGTGCTACAAGCTCTTTATGTAACACTAGCTGTTGTCCTGTACTGTGTGTGTTATGTTTGTGCCACAAGCTCTTTATATAACACTAGCTGGTGTCCTGCCCTGTGTAACTGTGTTATGTTTGTGCCACAAGCTCTTTATGTAACACTAGCGGGTGTCCTGTCCTGTGTGTGTTATGTTTGTGCCACAAGCTCTTTATGTAACGCTAGCTGGTGTCCTGCCCTGTGTAACTGTGTTATGTATGTGCCACAAGCTCTTTATGTAACACTAGCTGGTGTCCTGTCCTGTTTGTGTTATGTTTGTACCACAAGCTCTTTATGTAACACTAGCTGGTGTCCTGCCCTGTGTAACTGTGTTATGTTTGTGCTACAAGCTCTTTATGTGATACTAGCTGGTCTCCTGTACTGTGTGTGTTATGTTTGTGCCACAAGCTCTTTATGTAACGCTAGCTGGTGTCCTGCCCTGTGTAACTGTGTTATGTTTGTGCCACAAGCTCTTTATGTAACATTAGCTGGTGTCCTTCCCTGTGTAACTGTGTTATGTTTGTGCCACAAGCTCTTTATGTAACACTAGCTGGTGTCCTGTACTGTGTGTGTTATGTTTGTGCCACAAGCTCTTTATGTAACACTAGCTGGTGTCCTGTACTGTGTGTGTTATGTTTGTGCCACAAGCTCTTTATGTAACACTAGCTGGTGCCCTGTCCTGTGTGTGTTATGTTTGTGCCACAAGCTCTTTATGTAACACTAGCTGGTGCCCTGTCCTGTGTAACTGTGTTATGTTTGTGCCACAAGCTCTTTATGTAACACTAGCTGGTGTCCTGCCCTGTGTAACTGTGTTATGTTTGTGCCACAAGCTCTTTATGTAACACTAGCTGGTGTACTGTCCTGTGTGTGTTATGTTTGTGCCACAAGCTCTTTATGCAACACTAGCTGGTGTCCTGCCCTGTGTAACTGTGTTATGTTTGTGCCACAAGCTCTTTATGAAACACTAGCTGGTGTACTGTCCTGTGTGTGTTATGTTTGTGCCACAAGCTCTTTATGCAACACTAGCTGGTGTCCTGCCCTGTGTAACTGTGTTATGTTTGTACCACAAGCTCTTTATGTAACACTAGCTGGTGTTCCTGCGTGTGTTATGTTTGTACCACAAGCTCTTTATGTAACACTAGCTGGTGTCCTGTACTGTGTGTGTTATGTTTGTGCCACAAGCTCTTTATGTAACACTAGCTGGTGTCCTGCCCTGTGTAACTGTGTTATGTTTGTGCTACAAGCTCTTTATGTGACACTAGCTGGTCTCCTGTACTGTGTGTGTTATGTTTGTGCCACAAGCTCTTTATGTAACGCTAGCTGGTGTCCTGCCCTGTGTAACTGTGTTATGTTTGTGCCACAAGCTCTTTATGTAACACTAGCTGGTGTCCTGCCCTGTGTAACTGTGTTATGTTTGTGCCACAAGCTCTTTATGTAACATTAGCTGGTGTCCTTCCCTGTGTAACTGTGTTATGTTTGTGCCACAAGCTCTTTATGTAACACTAGCTGGTGTCCTGTACTGTGTGTGTTATGTTTGTGCCACAAGCTCTTTATGTAACACTAGCTGGTGTCCTGTACTGTGTGTGTTATGTTTGTGCCACAAGCTATTTATGTAACACTAGCTGGTGCCCTGTCCTGTGTGTGTTATGCTTGTACCACAAACTTTATGTAACACTAGCTGGTGTCCTGTACTGTGTGTGTTATGTTTGTACCACAAACTTTATGTAACACTAGCTGTTGTCCTGTACTGTGTGTGTTATGTTTGTGCCACAAGCTCTTTATGTAACACTAGCTGGTGTCCTGCCCTGTGTAACTGTGTTATGTTTGTGCCACAAGCTCTTTATGTAACATTAGCTGGTGTCCTGTACTGTGTGTGTTATGTTTGTACCACAAACTTTATGTAACACTAGCTGGTGTCCTGCCCTGTGTAACTGTGTTATGTTTGTGCCACAAGCTCTTTATGTAACACTAGCTGGTGTCCTGTACTGTGTGTGTTATGTTTGTACCACAAACTTTATGTAACACTAGCTGGTGTCCTGTACTGTGTGTGTTATGTTTGTACCACAAACTTTATGTAACACTAGCTGGTGTCCAAAACACTTATTTTGTTACACAGAAGATGGCAGTGTATAAAAAAAATTCCCACTGGGGGCCACAATGGATATTATTTTTCTCTTACAGAGTAAAAACAGATGGAAGAAAAATGAATGCTAACCTCAGAAGAGCTTTGTGTGTTAATGTTTGTACCACAAGCTCTTTATGTAACACTAGCTGGTGTCCTGTCCTGTGTAACTGTGTTATGTTTGTGCCACAAGCTCTTTATGTAACACTAGCTGGTGCCCTGTCCTGTGTGTGTTATGTTTGTACCACAAGCTCTTTATGTAACACTAGCTGGTGTCCTGTCCTGTGTGTGTTATGTTTGTACCACAAACTCTTTATCTAACACTAGCTGGTGTCCTGTCCTGTGTGTGCTATGTTTGTGCTACAAGCTATGTATGTAATGCTAACGGGTGTCCTGCCCCATGTGTGTTATGTTTGTACCACAAGCTCTTTATGTAACACTACCTGGTGTTCCTGCGTGTGTTATGTTTGTGCCACAAGCTCTTTATGTAAAACTAGCTGGTTTCCTGTCCTGTGTGTGCTATGTTTGTGCTACAAGCTATGTATGTAACACTAGCTGGTGTCCTGTCCTGTGTGTGTTATGTTTGTGCTACAAGCTCTTTATGTAACACTAGCTGGTGTCCTGTACTGTGTGTGATATGTTTGTGCCACAAGCTCTTTATGTAACACTAGCTGGTGCCCTGTCCTGTGTGTGTTATGTTTGTACCACAAGCTCTTTATGTAATGCTAGCTGGTGTCTTGTCCTATGTGTGTTATGTTTGTACCACAAGCTTTTTATGTAACACTAGCTGGTGTCTTGTGTGTTATGTTTGTGCCACAAGCTCTTTAAGTAACACTAGCTGGTGTCGTTGCCTGTGTGTGATATGTTTGTACCACAAGCTCTTTATGTAATGCTAGCTGGTGTCCTGTTCTGTGTGAGTTATGTTTGTAATAAAAGCTCTTTATGTAATGCTAGCTGGTGTCCTGTCCTGTGTGTGTTATGTTTGTACCACAAGCTCTTTATGTAACACTAGCTGGTGTCCTGTCCTGTGTGTGATATGTTTGTACCACAAGCTCTTTATGTAATACTAGCTGGTGCCCTGTCCTGTGTGTGTTATGTTTGTAATAAAAGCTCTTTATGTAATGCTAGCTGGTGTCCTGTCCTATGTGTGTTATGTTTGTACCACAAGCTCTTTATGTAACACTAGCTGGTGTCTTGTGTGTTATGTTTGTACCACAAGCTTTTTATGTAACACTAGCTGGTGTCCTGTCCTGTGTGTGCTATGTTTGTGCTACAAGCTATGTATGTAACACTAGCTGGTGCCCTGTCCTGTGTGTGTTATGTTTGTGCTACAAGCTCTTTATGTAACACTAGCTGGTGTCCTGTCCTGTGTGTGATATGTTTGTACCACAAGCTCTTTATGTAACACTAGCTGGTGCCCTGTCCTGTGTGTGATATGTTTGTACCACAAGCTCTTTATGTAACACTAGCTGGTGCCCTGTCCTGTGTGTGTTATGTTTGTAATAAAAGCTCTTTATGTAATGCTAGCTGGTGTCCTGTCCTATGTGTGTTATGTTTGTGCCACAAGCTCTTTATGTAACACTAGCTGGTGCCCTGTCCTATGTGTGTTATGTTTTTGCCACAAGCTCTTTATGTAACACTAGCTGGTGCCCTGTCCTGTGTGTGTTATGTTTGTAGTAAAAGCTCTTTATGTAATGCTAGCTGGTGTCCTGTCCTGTGTGTGTTATGTTTGTACCACAAGCTCTTTATGTAACACTAGCTGGTGCCCTGTATTATGTGTGTTATGTTTTTGCCACAAGCTCTTTATGTAACACTAGCTGGTGCCCTGTCCTGTGTGTGTTATGTTTGTAGTAAAAGCTCTTTATGTAATGCTAGCTGGTGTCCTGTCCTATGTGTGTTATGTGTGTACCACAAGCTTTTTATGTAACACTAGCTGGTGTCTTGTGTGTTATGTTTGTACCACAAGCTCTTTATGTAACACTAGCTGGTGTCGTTCCCTGTGTGTGATATGTTTGTACCACAAGCTCTTTATGTAACGCTAGCTGGTGTCCTGTCCTGTGTGTGTTATGTTTGTAATAAAAGCTCTTTATGTAATGCTAGCTGGTGTCCTGTCCTATGTGTGTTATGTGTGTACCACAAGCTTTTTATGTAACACTAGCTGGTGTCTTGTGTGTTATGTTTGTACCACAAGCTCTTTATGTAACACTAGCTGGTGTTCCTGTGTGTGATATGTTTGTACCACAAGCTCTTTATGTAACGCTAGCTGGTGTCCTGTCCTGTGTGTGTTATGTTTGTAATAAAAGCTCTTTATGTAATGCTAGCTGGTGTCCTGTCCTGTGTATGTTATGTGTATTCCACAAGCTCTTTATGTAACACTAGATGGTGCCCTGTCCTGTGTGTGTTATGTTTGTGCTACAAGCTCTTTATGTAACACTAGCTGGTGTCCTGTCCTGTCCTGTGTGTGTTATGGTTTTAATAAAAGCTCTTTATGTAATGCTAGCTGGTGTCCTGTCCTATGTGTGTTATGTTTGTACCACAAGCTCTTTATGTAACACTAGCTGGTGTCCTGTCCTGTGTGTGATATGTCTATACCACAAGCTCTTTATGTAACACTAGCTGGTGCCCTGTCCTGTGTGTGTTATGTTTGTAATAAAAGCTCTTTATGTAAAGCTAGCTGGTATCCTGTCCTGTGTGTGTTATGTTTGTGCCACAAGCTCTTTATGTAACACTAGCTGGTGCCCTGTCCTGTGTGTGTTATGTTTGTAATAAAAGCTCTTTATGTAAAGCTAGCTGGTATCCTGTCCTGTGTGTGTTATGTTTGTACCACAAGCTCTTTATGTAACACTAGCTGGTATCCTGTCCTGTGTGTTTTATGTTTGTACCACAAGCCCTTTATGTAACACTAGCTGGTGTCCTGTCCTGCGTGTGTTATGTTTGTATCACAAGCTCTTTATGTGACGCTAGCTGGTATCCTGTCATGTGTAACTGTGTAATGTTTGTGCTGATACTAGTCATTTAATTACTTTGTTACACAGAATATGGCAGTGTGTAAAACATTTTCCCACTGGGGGCCACACTGGATATTATTTTTCTCTCACAGAGTAATAACAGATGGAACAAAAATGAATGCAAACCTCAGAAGAGCAATTATTTAGTGACAAAGACATATCATTTGTTCATAACACTGTGTCTCCGCTGGACCAGATGACATCTAACTGTATTATTTTGCTGTGTGCAGGGCCCAACCTCACTCACTTTACATACATGGGGACTCGTGTCACTCTAAATTACAGCACCAGCCTTCAACGTGCCAGATTATAGCATGATTTAAGCCAATTACACAGCTTCCACAAGCAGCTAGCAACATACGCACAAAGACTCACTGTGCTAAAGTGTGCACACAGATAGACAGGGACGCATAGACCTACAGACACACTGACAGCTAGAGAGAAACATACAGACACACACAGGCAGACTGATAGACAGCTAGACACACAGACTGACAGACAGCTAGACAGACACACAGACTGGCAGACTGTTATACAGACAGTCAGTGACACACAGATAGGAGCACAGACATATAGATAGGAGAACAGACATATAGATAGGCACACAGATATATAGATAGGAGAACAGACATATAGATAGGCGCACAGATATATAGATAGGCGCACAGACATATAGATAGGCGCACAGACATATAGATAGGAGAACAGACATATAGATAGGCACACAGATATATAGATAGGCGCACAGACATATAGATAGGCGCACAGACATATAGATAGGCGCACAGACATATAGATAGGCGCACAGACATATAGATAGGCGCACAGACATATAGATAGGCGCACAGACATATAGATAGGCGCACAGACATATAGATAGGCGCACAGACATATAGATAGGCGCACAGACATATAGATAGGCGCACAGACATATAGATAGGCGCACAGACATATAGATAGGCACACAGACATATAGAAAGGCACACAGACATATAGATAGGAGAACAGACATATAGATAGGCGCACAGATATATAGATAGGAGAACAGACATATAGATAGGCGCACAGACATATAGATAGGAGAACAGACATATAGATAGGCGCACAGATATATAGATAGGCGCACAGACATATAGATAGGCGCACAGACATATAGATAGGCGCACAGATATATAGATAGGCGCACAGACATATAGATAGGCGCACAGACATATAGATAGGCGCACAGACATATAGATAGGCGCACAGACATATAGATAGGCGCACAGACATATAGATAGGCGCACAGACATATAGATAGGCGCACAGACATATAGATAGGCACACAGACATATAGAAAGGCACACAGACATATAGATAGAACAGACATATAGATAGGCGCACAGATATATAGATAGGAGAACAGACATATAGATAGGCGCACAGATATATAGATAGGAGAACAGACATATAGATAGGCGCACAGATATATAGATAGGAGAACAGACATATAGATAGGCACACAGACATATAGATAGGCACACAGACATATAGATAGGCACACAGACATATAGATAGGCACACAGACATATAGATAGGAGAACAGACATATAGATAGGCGCACAGATATATAGATAGGAGAACAGACATATAGATAGGCGCACAGATATATAGATAGGAGAACAGACATATAGATAGGCGCACAGATATATAGATAGGAGAACAGACATATAGATAGGCGCACAGATATATAGATAGGAGAACAGACATATAGATAGGCGCACAGATATATAGATAGGAGAACAGACATATAGATAGGCACACAGACATATAGATAGGCGCACAGATATATAGATAGGAGAACAGACATATAGATAGGCACACAGACATATAGATAGGCACACAGACATATAGATAGGCACACAGACATATAGATAGGCACACAGACATACAGATAGGAGCACAGACATATAGATAGGTGCACAGACATATAGATAGGAGCACAGACATATAGATAGGAGCACAGACATATAGATAGGACGCACAGACATATAGATAGGCACACAGACATATAGATAGGCACACAGACATATAGATAGGAGAACAGACATATAGATAGGCACACAGACATATAGATAGGCACACAGACATATAGATAGGCACACAGACATATAGATAGGAGCACAGACATATAGATAGGAGCACAGACATATAGATAGGAGCACAGACATATAGATAGGCGCACAGACATATAGATAGGCGCACAGACATATAGATAGGCGCACAGACATATAGATAGGAGCACAGACATATAGATAGGAGCACAGACATATAGATAGGCACACAGACATATAGATAGGCACACAGACATATAGATAGGAGCACAGACATATAGATAGGCGCACAGACATATAGATAGGCGCACAGATATATAGATAGGCGCACAGACATATAGATAGGCGCACAGACATATAGATAGTAGCACAGACATATAGATAGGCACACAGACATATAGATAGGCACACAGACATATAGATAGGAGCACAGATATATAGATAGGCACACAGACATATAGATAGGAGCACAGACATATAGATAGGCGCACAGACATATAGATAGGCGCACAGATATATAGATAGGCACACAGACATATAGATAGGCGCACAGACATATAGATAGGCGCACAGACATATAGATAGGCGCACAGACATATAGATAGGCACACAGACATATAGATAGGTGCACAGACATATAGATAGGAATACAGACATATAGATAGGAGCACAGACATATAGATAGGCGCACAGACATATAGATAGGCGCACAGACATATAGATAGGCACACAGACATATAGATAGGCACACAGACATATAGATAGTAGCACAGACATATAGATAGGAATACAGACATATAGATAGGCACACATATATAGATAGGCGCACAGACATATAGATAGGCACACAGACATATAGATAGGCACACAGACATATAGATAGGCACACAGACATATAGATAGGCACACAGACATATAGATAGTAGCACAGACATATAGATAGGAGCACAGACATATAGATAGTAGCACAGACATATAGATAGTAGCACAGACATATAGATAGGCGCACAGACATATAGATAGTAGCACAGACATATAGATAGGCGCACAGACATATAGATAGGCACACAGACATATAGATAGGCACACAGACATATAGATAGTAGCACAGACATATAGATAGGAGCACAGACATATAGATAGGAGCACAGACATATAGATAGTAGCACAGACATATATATAGGCGCACAGACATATAGATAGGCACACAGACATATAGATAGGCACACAGACATATAGATAGGCGCACAGACATATAGATAGGCACACAGACATATAGATAGGAATACAGACATATAGATAGGCACACATATATAGATAGGCCCACAGACATATAGATAGGCGCACAGACATATAGATAGGCACACAGATATATAGATAGGCACACAGACATATAGATAGGCACACATATATAGATAGGCCCACAGACATATAGATAGGCGCACAGACATATAGATAGGAGCACAGACATATAGATAGGAGCACAGACATATAGATAGGAGCACAGACATATAGATAGGCGCACAGACATATAGATAGTAGCACAGACATATAGATAGGCACACAGACATATAGATAGTAGCACAGACATATAGATAGTAGCACAGACATATAGATAGGCACACAGACATATAGATAGGCGCACAGACATATAGATAGGAGCACAGACATATAGATAGGAGCACAGACATATAGATAGTAGCACAGACATATAGATAGGCACACAGACATATAGATAGGCGCACAGACATATAGATAGCAGCACAGACATATAGATAGGCACACAGACATATAGATAGGCACACAGACATATAGATAGGAATACAGATATATAGATAGGCACACAGACATATAGATAGAGGCACACAGACATATAGATAGGCACACATATATAGATAGGCCCACAGACATATAGATAGGCGCACAGACATATAGATAGGCGCACAGACATATAGATAGGAGCACAGACATATAGATAGGCACACAGATATATAGATAGGCGCACAGACATATAGATAGGCGCACAGACATATAGATAGGCACACAGACATATAGATAGGCACACAGACATATAGATAGGAATACAGATATATAGATAGGCACACAGACATATAGATAGAGGCACACAGACATATAGATAGGCACACATATATAGATAGGCCCACAGACATATAGATAGGCGCACAGACATATAGATAGGCGCACAGACATATAGATAGGAGCACAGACATATAGATAGGCACACAGACATATAGATAGGCACACAGACATATAGATAGGAATACAGACATATAGATAGGCACACAGACATATAGATAGGCACACAGACATATAGATAGGCGCACAGACATATAGATAGCCACACAGACATATAGATAGGAATACAGACATATAGATAGGCGCACAGACATATAGATAGGCGCACAGACATATAGATAGGCGCACAGACATATAGATAGGCACACAGACATATAGATAGGAGCACAGACATATAGATAGGAGCACATACATATAGATAGGCACACAGATATATAGATAGGCACACAGATATATAGATAGGCACACAGATATATAGATAGGCACACAGACATATAGATAGGCGCACAGACATATAGATAGGCACACAGACATATAGATAGGAGCACTGACATATAGATAGGCGCACAGACATATAGATAGGCGCACAGACATATAGATAGGCGCACAGACATATAGATAGGCGCACAGACATATAGATAGGCGCACAGACATATAGATAGGCGCACAGACATATAGATAGGAGCACAGATATATAGATAGGCGCACAGACATATAGATAGGCGCACAGACATATAGATAGGCGCACAGACATATAGATAGGAGCACAGACATATAGATAGGCGCACAGACATATAGATAGGCGCACAGACATATAGATAGGCACACAGACATATAGATAGGAGCACAGATATATAGATAGCAGCACAGATATATAGATAGGCACACAGACATATAGATAGGAGCACAGACATATAGATAGGCGCACAGACATATAGATAGGCGCACAGATATATAGATAGGCACACAGACATATAGATAGGCGCACAGACATATAGATAGTAGCACAGACATATAGATAGTAGCACAGACATATAGATAGGCACACAGATATATAGATAGGAATACAGACATATAGATAGGAATACAGATATATAGATAGGCACACATATATAGATAGGCCCACAGACATATAGATAGGCGCACAGACATATAGATAGGAGAACAGACATATAGATAGGCACACAGATATATAGATAGGAGAACAGACATATAGATAGGCACACAGACATATAGATAGGCGCACAGATATATAGATAGGAGAACAGACATATAGATAGGCACACAGACATATAGATAGGCACACAGACATATAGATAGGCACACAGACATATAGATAGGCACACAGACATATAGATAGGCACACAGACATATAGATAGGCACACAGACATATAGATAGGCACACAGACATACAGATAGGAGCACAGACATATAGATAGGTGCACAGACATATAGATAGGAGCACAGACATATAGATAGGAGCACAGACATATAGATAGGACGCACAGACATATAGATAGGAGCACAGACATATAGATAGGCGCACATATATAGATAGGCACACAGACATATAGATAGGCACACAGACATATAGATAGGCACACAGACATATAGATAGGCACACAGACATATAGATAGTAGCACAGACATATAGATAGGCACACAGACATATAGATAGTAGCACAGACATATAGATAGGCACACAGACATATAGATAGTAGCACAGACATATAGATAGGCACACAGACATATAGATAGGCACACAGACATATAGATAGTAGCACAGACATATAGATAGTAGCACAGACATATAGATAGTAGCACAGACATATAGATAGTAGCACAGACATATAGATAGGCACACAGACATATAGATAGTAGCACAGACATATAGATAGGCACACAGACATATAGATAGGCACACAGACATATAGATAGGAGAACAGACATATAGATAGGCACACAGACATATAGATAGGCACACAGACATATAGATAGGCACACAGACAACATAATTTATGTAAGAACTTACCTGATAAATTCATTTCTTTCATATTAACAAGAGTCCATGAGCTAGTGACGTATGGGATATACATTCCTACCAGGAGGGGCAAAGTTTCCCAAACCTTAAAATGCCTATAAATACACCCCTCACCACACCCACAAATCAGTTTAACGAATAGCCAAGAAGTGGGGTGATAAGAAAAAAAGTGCGAAGCATATAAAATAAGGAATTGGAATAATTGTGCTTTATACAAAAAAATCATAACCACCACAAAAAAGGGTGGGCCTCATGGACTCTTGTTAATATGAAAGAAATGAATTTATCAGGTAAGTTCTTACATAAATTATGTTTTCTTTCATGTAATTAACAAGAGTCCATGAGCTAGTGACGTATGGGATAATGACTACCCAAGATGTGGATCTTTCCACACAAGAGTCACTAGAGAGGGAGGGATAAAATAAAGACAGCCAATTCCTGCTGAAAATAATCCACACCCAAAATAAAGTTTAACAAAAAACATAAGCAGAAGATTCAAACTGAAACCGCTGCCTGAAGAACTTTTCTACCAAAAACTGCTTCAGAAGAAGAAAATACATCAAAATGGTAGAATTTAGTAAAAGTATGCAAAGAGGACCAAGTTGCTGCTTTGCAGATCTGGTCAACCGAAGCTTCATTCCTAAACGCCCAGGAAGTAGATACTGACCTAGTAGAATGAGCTGTAATTCTCTGAGGCGGAATTTTACCCGACTCAACATAGGCAAGATGAATTAAAGATTTCAACCAAGATGCCAAAGAAATGGCAGAAGCTTTCTGGCCTTTCCTAGAACCGGAAAAGATAACAAATAGACTAGAAGTCTTACGGAAAGATTTCGTAGCTTCAACATAATATTTCAAAGCTCTAACAACATCCAAAGAATGCAACGATTTCTCCTTAGAATTCTTAGGATTAGGACATAATGAAGGAACCACAATTTCTCTACTAA
Organism: Bombina bombina; assembly: GCF_027579735.1. Lineage (NCBI taxonomy): Eukaryota > Metazoa > Chordata > Amphibia > Anura > Bombinatoridae > Bombina > Bombina bombina. The sequence goes on along the minus strand of NC_069500.1, from coordinate 1,444,015,188 downwards.
TGTTGTTGGAATTCACAACTTTAGGTAAAAATTCAAAAGAAGTTCGCAACACCGCCTTATCCTGATGAAAAATCAGAAAAGGAGACTCACAAGAAAGAGCAGATAATTCAGAAACTCTTCTAGCAGAAGAGATGGCCAAAAGGAACAAAACTTTCCAAGAAAGTAATTTAATGTCCAATGAATGCATAGGTTCAAACGGAGGAGCTTGAAGAGCTCCCAGAACCAAATTCAAACTCCAAGGAGGAGAAATTGACTTAATGACAGGTTTTATACGAACCAAAGCTTGTACAAAACAATGAATATCAGGAAGAATAGCAATCTTTCTGTGAAAAAGAACAGAAAGAGCGGAGATTTGTCCTTTCAAAGAACTTGCGGACAAACCCTTATCTAAACCATCCTGAAGAAACTGTAAAATTCTCGGTATTCTAAAAGAATGCCAAGAAAAATGATGAGAAAGACACCAAGAAATATAAGTCTTCCAGACTCTATAATATATCTCTCGAGATACAGATTTACGAGCCTGTAACATAGTATTAATCACGGAGTCAGAGAAACCTCTTTGACCAAGAATCAAGCGTTCAATCTCCATACCTTTAAATTTAAGGATTTCAGATCCGGATGGAAAAAAGGACCTTGTGACAGAAGGTCTGGTCTTAATGGAAGAGTCCATGGTTGGCAAGATGCCATCCGGACAAGATCCGCATACCAAAACCTGTGAGGCCATGCCGGAGCTATTAGCAGAACAAACGAGCATTCCCTCAGAATCTTGGAGATTACTCTTGGAAGAAGAACTAGAGGCGGAAAGATATAGGCAGGATGATACTTCCAAGGAAGTGATAATGCATCCACTGCCTCCGCCTGAGGATCCCGAGATCTGGACAGATACCTGGGAAGTTTCTTGTTTAGATGAGAGGCCATCAGATCTATCTCTGGGAGCCCCCACATTTGAACAATCTGAAGAAATACCTCTGGGTGAAGAGACCATTCGCCCGGATGCAACGTTTGGCGACTGAGATAATCCGCTTCCCAATTGTCTACACCTGGGATATGAACCGCAGAGATTAGACAGGAGCTGGATTCCGCCCAAACCAAAATTCGAGATACTTCTTTCATAGCCAGAGGACTGTGAGTCCCTCCTTGATGATTGATGTATGCCACATTTGTGACATTGTCTGTCTGAAAACAAATGAACGATTCTCTCTTCAGAAGAGGCCAAAACTGAAGAGCTCTGAAAACTGCACGGAGTTCCAAGATATTGATCGGTAATCTCACCTCCTGAGATTCCCAAACTCCTTGTGCCGTCAGAGATCCCCACACAGCTCCCCAACCTGTGAGACTTGCATCTGTTGAAATTACAGTCCAGGTCGGAAGAACAAAAGAAGCCCCCTGAATTAAACGAAGGTGATCTGTCCACCACGTTAGAGAGTGTCGAACAATCGGTTTTAAAGATATTAATTGATATATCTTCGTGTAATCCCTGCACCATTGGTTCAGCATACAGAGCTGAAGAGGTCGCATGTGAAAACGAGCAAAGGGGATCGCGTCCGATGCAGCAGTCATAAGACCTAGAATTTCCATGCATAAGGCTACCGAAGGGAATGATTGAGACTGAAGGTTTCGACAAGCTGTAATCAATTTTAGACGTCTCTTGTCTGTTAAAGACAGAGTCATGGACACTGAATCTATCTGGAAACCCAGAAAGGTTACCCTTGTTTGAGGAATCAAAGAACTTTTTGGTAAATTGATCCTCCAACCATGATCTTGAAGAAACAACACAAGTCGATTCGTATGAGACTCTGCTAAATGTAAAGACTGAGCAAGTACCAAGATATCGTCCAAATAAGGAAATACCACAATACCCTGTTCTCTGATTACAGACAGAAGGGCACCGAGAATCTTTGTGAAAATTCTTGGAGCTGTAGCAAGGCCAAACGGTAGAGCCACAAATTGGTAATGCTTGTCTAGAAAAGAGAATCTCAGGAACTGATAATGATCTGGATGAATCGGAATATGCAGATATGCATCCTGTAAATCTATTGTGGACATATAATTCCCTTGCTGAACAAAAGGCAATATAGTCCTTACAGTTACCATCTTGAACGTTGGTATCCTTACATAACGATTCAATAATTTTAGATCCAGAACTGGTCTGAAGGAATTCTCCTTCTTTGGTACAATGAAGAGATTTGAATAAAACCCCATCCCCTGTTCCGGAACTGGAACTGGCATAATTACTCCAGCCAACTCTAGATCTGAAACACAATTCAGAAATGCTTGAGCTTTCACTGGATTTACTGGGACATGGGAAAGAAAAAATCTCTTTGCAGGAGGTCTCATCTTGAAACCAATTCTGTACCCTTCTGAAACAATGTTCTGAATCCAAAGATTGTGAACAGAATTGATCCAAATTTCTTTGAAAAAACGTAACCTGCCCCCTACCAGCTGAACTGGAATGAGGGCCGTACCTTCATGTGAACTTAGAAGCAGGCTTTGCCTTTCTAGCAGGCTTGGATTTATTCCAGACTGGAGATGGTTTCCAAACTGAAACTGCTCCTGAGGACGAAGGATCAGGCTTTTGTTCTTTGTTGAAACGAAAGGAACGAAAACGATTGTTAGCCCTGTTTTTACCTTTAGACTTTTTATCCTGTGGTAAAAAAGTTCCTTTCCCACCAGTAACAGTTGAAATAATAGAATCCAACTGAGAACCAAATAATTTGTTTCCCTGGAAAGAAATGGAAAGTAGAGTTGATTTAGAAGCCATATCAGCATTCCAGGTCTTAAGCCATAAAGCTCTTCTGGCTAAGATAGCCAGAGACATAAACCTAACATCAACTCTAATAATATCAAAAATGGCATCACAGATGAAATTATTAGCATGCTGGAGAAGAATAATAATATCATGAGAATCACGATTTGATACTTGTTGCGCTAGAGTTTCCAACCAAAAAGTTGAAGCTGCAGCAACATCAGCCAATGATATAGCAGGTCTAAGAAGATTACCTGAACATAGATAAGCTTTTCTTAGAAAAGATTCAATTTTTCTATCTAAAGGATCCTTAAACGAGGTACCATCTGACGTAGGAATGGTAGTACGTTTAGCAAGGGTAGAAATAGCCCCATCAACTTTAGGGATTTTGTCCCAAAATTCTAACCTGTCAGGCGGAACAGGATATAATTGCTTAAAACGTTTAGAAGGAGTAAATGAATTACCCAATTTATCCCATTCCTTGGAAATTACTGCAGAAATAGCATTAGGAACAGGAAAGACTTCTGGAATAACCGCAGGAGCTTTAAAAACCTTATCCAAACGTATAGAATTAGTATCAAGAGGACTAGAATCCTCTATTTCTAAAGCAATTAGTACTTCTTTAAGTAAAGAGCGAATAAGTTCCATCTTAAATAAATATGAAGATTTATCAGCATCAATCTCTGAGACAGAATCCTCTGAACCAGAAGAGTCCAAAGAATCAGAATGATGGTGTTCATTTAAAAATTCATCTGTAGAGAGAGAAGATTTAAAAGACTTTTTACGTTTACTAGAAGGAGAAATAACAGACAAAGCCTTCTTTATGGATTCAGAAACAAAATCTCTTATGTTATCAGGAACATTCTGCACCTTAGATGTTGAGGGAACTGCAACAGGCAATGGTACATCACTAAAGGAAATATTATCTGCTTTAACAAGTTTGTCATAACAATTATTACAAACAACAGCTGGAGGAATAGCTACCAAAAGTTTACAGCAGATACACTTAGCTTTGGTAGATCCAGCAGGCAGTGGTTTTCCTGTAGTATCTTCTGGCTCAGATGCAACGTGAGACATCTTGCAATATGTAAGAGAAAAAACAACATATAAAGCAAAATAGATCAAATTCCTTATAAGACAGTTTCAGGAATGGGAAAAAATGCCAAACATCAAGCTTCTAGCAACCAGAAGCAAATGAAAAATGAGACTGAAATAATGTGGAGACAAAAGCGACGCCCATATTTTTTAGCGCCAAATAAGACGCCCACATTATTTGGCGCCTAAATGCTTTTGGCGCCAAAAATGACGCCACATCCGGAACGCCGACATTTTTGGCGCAAAATAACGTCAAAAAATGACGCAACTTCCGGCGACACGTATGACGCCGGAAATGGAAAAGAATTTTTGCGCCAAAAAAGTCCGCGCCAAGAATGACGCAATAAAATGAAGCATTTTCAGCCCCCGCGAGCCTAACAGCCCACAGGGAAAAAAGTCAAATTTTTGAGGTAAGAAAAAATATGATAATTCAATGCATAATCCCAAATATGAAACTGACTGTCTGGAAATAAGGAAAGTTGAACATTCTGAGTCAAGGCAAATAAATGTTTGAATACATATATTTAGAACTTTATAAATAAAGTGCCCAACCATAGCTTAGAGTGTCACAGAAAATAAGACTTACTTACCCCAGGACACTCATCTACATGTTTGTAGAAAGCCAAACCAGTACTGAAACGAGAATCAGTAGAGGAAATGGTAAATATAAGAGTATATCGTCGATCTGAAAAGGGAGGTAAGAGATGAATCTCTACGACCGATAACAGAGAACCTTATGAAATAGACCCCGTAGAAGGAGATCACTGCATTCAATAGGCAATACTCTCTTCACATCCCTCTGACATTCACTGCACGCTGAGAGGAAAACCGGGCTCCAACTTGCTGCGGAGCGCATATCAACGTAGAATCTAGCACAAACTTACTTCACCACCTCCCTTGGAGGCAAAGTTTGTAAAAACTGATTTGTGGGTGTGGTGAGGGGTGTATTTATAGGCATTTTAAGGTTTGGGAAACTTTGCCCCTCCTGGTAGGAATGTATATCCCATACGTCACTAGCTCATGGACTCTTGTTAATTACATGAAAGAAATACAGATATGAGCACAGACATATAGATAGGCGCACAGACATATAGATAGGAGCACAGACATATAGATAGGCACACAGACATATAGATAGGAGCACAGACATATAGATAGGCGCACAGACATATAGATAGGCACACAGACATATAGATAGGCACACAGACATATAGATAGGAGCACAGACATATAGATAGGCACACAGACATATAGATAGGAGCACAGACATATAGATAGGCGCACAGACATATAGATAGGCACACAGACATATAGATAGGCACACAGACATATAGATAGGCGCACAGACATATAGATAGGCGCACAGACATATAGATAGGCACACAGACATATAGATAGGCACACAGACATATAGATAGGCACACAGACATATAGATAGGAGCACAGACATATAGATAGGCGCACAGACATATAGATAGGCACACAGACATATAGATAGGAGCACAGACATATAGATAGGCGCACAGACATATAGATAGGAGCACAGACATATAGATAGGAGCACAGACATATAGATAGGAGCACAGACATATAGATAGGCACACAGACATATAGATAGGCACACAGACATATAGATAGGAGCACAGACATATAGATAGCAGCACAGATATATAGATAGGCACACAGACATATAGATAGGAGCACAGACATATAGATAGGAGCACAGATATATAGATAGGCACACAGACATATAGATAGGAGCACAGACATATAGATAGGCGCACAGACATATAGATAGGCACACAGACATATAGATAGGCGCACAGACATATAGATAGGCGCACAGACATATAGATAGGCGCACAGACATATAGATAGGCGCACAGACATATAGATAGGCGCACAGACATATAGATAGGCGCACAGACATATAGATAGGAGCACAGACATATAGATAGGAGCACAGACATATAGATAGTAGCACAGACATATAGATAGGAGCACAGACATATAGATAGGAGCACAGATATATAGATAGTAGCACAGACATATAGATAGGAGCACTGACATATAGATAGGAGCACAGACATATAGATAGGCACACAGATATATAGATAGGAATACAGACATATAGATAGGAGCACAGACATATAGATAGGCGCACAGACATATAGATAGGAGAACAGACATATAGATAGGCACACAGACATTTAGATAGGAGAACAGACATATAGATAGTAGCACAGACATATAGATAGGTGCACAGACATATAGATAGGCGCACAGACATATAGATAGGCACACAGACATATAGATAGGCACACAGACATATAGATAGGCACACAGACATATAGATAGGCACACAGACATATAGATAGGCACACAGACATATAGATAGGCACACAGACATATAGATAGGCACACAGACATATAGATTGTAGCACAGACATATAGATAGGAGAACAGACATATAGATAGGCACACAGATATATAGATAGGAGAACAGACATATAGATAGGCACACAGACATATAGATAGGCACACAGACATATAGATAGGCGCACATATATAGATAGGCACACAGACATATAGATAGGCGCACAGACATATAGATAGGAGAACAGACATATAGATAGGCACACAGATATATAGATAGGAGAACAGACATATAGATAGGCGCACAGATATATAGATAGGCGCACAGACATATAGATAGGCGCACAGACATATAGATAGGCGCACAGATATATAGATAGGCGCACAGACATATAGATAGGCGCACAGACATATAGATAGGCGCACAGACATATAGATAGGCGCACAGATATATAGATAGGCACACAGACATATAGATAGGCACACAGACATACAGATAGGCACACAGACCTATAGATAGGCACACAGACCTATAGATAGGCACACAGACCTATAGATAGGCACACAGACCTATAGATAGGCACACAGACCTATAGATAGGCACACAGACATATAGATAGGCACACAGACATATAGATAGGCACACAGAAATATAGATAGGCACACAGACATATAGATAGGAGCACAGACATATAGATAGTAGCACAGACATATAGATAGGAGCACAGACATATAGATAGGAATACAGACATATAGATAGGCACACAGACATATAGATAGGCACACAGACATATAGATAGGCGCACAGACATATAGATAGGCGCACAGACATATAGATAGGAGCACAGACATATAGATAGGCGCACAGACATATAGATAGGCGCACAGACATATAGATAGGCGCACAGACATATAGATAGGCGCACAGACATATAGATAGGCGCACAGACATATAGATAGGCGCACAGACATATAGATAGGCGCACAGACATATAGATAGTAGCACAGACATATAGATAGGCGCACAGACATATAGATAGGCACACAGACATATAGATAGGAGCACAGACATATAGATAGGCGCACAGACATATAGATAGGCACACAGACATATAGATAGGCACACAGACATATAGATAGGCACACAGACATATAGATAGGCACACAGACATATAGATAGGCACACAGACATATAGATAGGCACACAGACATATAGATAGGCACACAGACATATAGATAGGCACACAGACATATAGATAGGCCAAATGTCCGTCTGCCAAATGTCCTTCTGCATTTTGTCAGAGCACCGCGTGCATTCTACTGTGCCACCAGATATGAGTGGTGTGTTAAGTAGTACTATTCCTATCAGTTTAATCCCTGTTACGTCCCCTATCAGGGGACGTGTATATGGCATGGATTTTAGGAACCGGGAGATGGAAAAAGATGCTTGGTCGGTCCGGCCACGAGATAGATAGATTTGATAGATAGATAGATAGATAGATAGATAGATACATAGATTAGATACATAGATCAATAGATGCAATAGATACATTTGATAGATAGATAGATTTGATAGATAAATAGATAGATTTATTAGATAGATAATTTCCCAGACAGAGAATTACAAGACGTGCGGTCTGGGACCCATGGTAAGGTTACTTCCTTTTGCACAATCGAGTACAGGTTGGGGATTGCCTTTTGTGCAAAGAAATTTCGGCCGGGTACCTTCCACTGCGGTGTCCCCTATCAGGGGACGTGTATATGGCATGGATTTTAGGAACCGGGAGATGGAAAAAGATGCTTTGTCAGTCCTCCTACTTCAAATTTGGGGCACTGCGCATGCAATCTACTGTGCCACCAGATATGAGTGGTGTGTTAAGTAGTACTATTCTTATCAGTTTAATCCCTGTTACATCCCCTATCAAGGGACGTGTATATGGCATGGATTTTAGGAACCGGGAGATGGAAAAAGATGCTTGGTCGGTCCTCCTACTTCAAATATTGAAGCACTGTGCGTGCAATCTAATGTGCCACCAGATAGGAGTGGTGTGTTAAGTAGTACTATTCCTATCACTTTAATCCCTGTTACGTGCCTTTTTTTTGTTTTGTTTTTTGAAGCCACAGTGCAGCACCAGAGGCCAGAAAAATTTGGCATGTACACATGCCTGAAAAATTAGTCATTATTTTAGCCGCTGCTGTAGCAGCGGCCAGAAAAATTGATGTTTGTTTCCCTGGCAGAAAGTGCCCTAAAACATTGCGGCTTGAACCCTAGTTGGTGGCGGATAAGTCACGCAAGTCATCCGGCATTCGAAGATAACATACAGCAGCTTGTGGACCATTTATAGCCCAAGGCAGATCATCTCATTAGTCCTTTTTTACTCGAATGTATCGCCCAATGTCAGTCCCTTCGGGATCCATCCCTCATTCATCTTAATAAAGGTGAGGTAATCTAGACTTTTTTGACCTAGGTGACTTCTCTTCTCAGTGACAATACCTCCTGCTGCACTGAAGGTCCTTTCTGACAGGACACTTGTAGCGGGGCAGGCCAGAAGTTCTATCGCAAACTGGGATCGCTCAGGCCACAGGTCAAGCCTGCACACCCAGTAGTCAAGGGGTTCATTGCTCCTCAGAGTGTCGAGATCTGCAGTTAAGGCAAAATAGTCTGCTACCTGTCAGTCGAGTCGTTCTCTGAGGGTGGACCCTGAAGGCCTGTGGAGATGCATAGGAGTTAAAAAGCTCCACAGGTCCTCCATCAACAACACGTCTGTAAGGCTTCCTGTCCTTGCCGGGGTGGTCGTGGGAGTCGGAGGATTACTTTCACCTCTTCCCCTGTTAGATTCCCGTTGTGCTGTGACATCACCCTTATACGCTGTGTAAAGCATACTTTTTAATTTATTTTGGAACTGCTGCATCCTTTCCGACTTGCGGGAATTTGGTAACATTTCAGGCACTTTATGCTTATACCGGGGGTCTAGTAGCGTGTGTCAACTTGCCCAATTTCAATGCCGCCAACAAATTACTTCCGTTGTCAGAAACCACTTTGCCAATCTCCAGTTGGTGCGGAGTCAGCCACTGATCCACCTGTGCGTTCAGGGCAGACAGGAGTGCTGTTCCGGTGTGACTCTCTGCTTTCAGTAAGTCAACCCCAAGACGGCGTGACACTGCCATATCCGGGATGTGGAAAAGTACCTGGGGAGCTGGGGGAGTGCCGTTGATGTGGAGCAAGACGCAGCAGCAGAAGAGGACTCAGCCGAGGAGGTTATGGAAGAGGATGGAGTAGGAGGAGTAGAGGAGGTGGCAGCAGGCCTGCCTGCAAGTCGTGGCTGTGTCACCAACTCCTCTGCAGGGCCACGCATTCCATGCTTGGCAGCCGTCAGCAGGTTTACCCAATGCGCGGTGTAGGTGATATACCTGCCCTGACCATGCTTTGCAGACCAGCTATCAGTGGTCAGATAGACCCTTGCCCCAACACTGTGTGCCAGACACACCATTACTTTCTTTCGCACAATCGAGTACAGGTTGGGGATTGCCTTTTGCGCAAAGAAATTTCGGCCGGGTACCTTCCACTGCGGTGTCCCAATAGCTACAAATTTTTTGAATGCCTCAGACTCCACCAGCTTGTATGGTAAAAGCTAGCGGGCTAAGAGTTCAGACAAGCCAGCTGTCAGACGCCGGGCAAGGGGGTGACTTTGGGACATTGGCTTCTTATGCTCAAACATGTCCTTGACAGACACCTGACTGTGGGCAGATGAGCAGGAACTGCTACAGAAGAGAGACGGAGTGGCGGATGATTGAGAGGGGGCAAGGAGGAAAGCAGTGGTTGACGTGGCTGAAGATGCTGGACCAGGAGGAGGATGGCGGCTTTGAGTTTGTGTGCTGCTTGTACTCATGTGTTCATCCCATCGGCGTTTGTGATGTGAGATCATGTGCCTTCGCAAAGCAGTTGTACCTAGGTGGGTGTTGGACTTCCCACGACTCAGTTTCTTTTGGCACAGGTTGCAAATGGCATCGCTGTTGTCAGAGGCAGACACACACAAAAAATGCCACACTGCTGAGCTCTGCGATGATGGCATTCTGGTGGTGGCAACAGCATGCGTTGATTGGCGTGCTGTCTGGCTGACCCCGGGTGCTGATGCATGCTGTCTGACTGTGCCACTAGCTCCTTGCGATGACCTCCCCCTGCTTCCAACTCGTCTCCTCCTCCTCTCTGTCTCCCCATCTGAACTTTCCCCCTCTTCTTCTTCTCTTCTAGCGTGCACCCACGTGACATCCACGGAAGCAACATCATCAACCGCTTCACTTGTATCCGACAAATCAACAAAGGAAGCAGCAGCGGGTACAACATCATCATCATCACACCGTACGTCCATGTCTGTAATGCTGCCTGACTAAGACATATCACTGTTATCTACATCCTCTGTCAATGATGGTTGCGCATCACTCATTTCTTCAAACTGATGTGTCAATAACTCCTCTGACAGATCAAGTGAAGCGGCTGTGGTGCTAGTGTTGGTGGTGGCGGCAGGCGGGCGAGTGGTCACTTGAGAGGTGCCCGAAGCTAAGCTGGAGGTGGATGGTGCGTCAAGGTTCAGAGCGGAAGCTGTAGAAGATTGGGTGTCCTGTGTTAGCCAGTCAACTAGGTCCTCCTCAGAACTTTTCATGTCATGGTACGTGGCCTCTGAACACTGGGCATTATTGTGGGGTCAAAGGGAATCACAGCACCACGACGACGACGGCACCTGCGGGGTGGCCTGCCTCTGCCTGTCATTTTTTTTTAAATGTACACTTACACTACTATTAAACAAGATATGAGTGGTGGCACTGGGCAAGTGGGCACAGTATACACTGTGAGACTGACAAAAAAAAGCAGACTGATGTTTCACAATCCAAAAAGTTTTTTTTTTTTTAAATGTACACTTACACTACTATTAAACAAGATATGAGTGGTGGCACTGGGCAAGTGGGCACAATATACGCTGTGAGCCTGGCACACACGCTGGCAAGCAGGCAACTGCAATTAGATTACACAAGCAGACTGATGTTTCACAGTCAAAAAAGTTTTATTTTTTTAAATTTACACTACTGTTACAACAGATATGAGTGGTGGCACTAGTTGGCAAGTGGGCCTGGCATACACGCTGGCAGGCAGGCAACTGCAATTAGATTACACTAGCAGACTGATGTTTCACAGTCAAAAAAGTTTTGTTTTTTTTAAATTACACTACTGTTACAACAGATATGAGTGGTGGCACTAGTTGGCAAGTGGGCCTGGCACACACGCTAGCAGGCAGACAACTGCAATTAGATTACACTAGCAGACTGATGTTTCACAGTCAAAAAAGTTGTTTTTTTTAAAATTTACACTACTGTTACAACAGATATGAGTGGTGGCACTAGTTGGCAAGTGGGCTTGGCACACACGCTGGCAGGCAGGCAGGCAACTGCAATTAGATTACACTAGCAGACTGATGTTTCACAGTCAAAAAAGTTTTTTTTAAAAAAATTTACACTACTGTTACAACAGATATTAGTGGTTGCACTAGTTGCCAAGTGGGCCTGGCACACACGCTGGCAGGCAGGCAACTGCTATTAGATTACACTAGCAGACTGATGTTTCACAGTCAAAAAAGTTTTTCTTTTAAAAATTTACACTACTGTTACAACAGATATGAGTGGTGGCACTAGTTGGCAAGTGGGCCTGGCACACACGCTGGCAGGCAGGCAACTGCAATTAGATTACACTAGCAGACTGATGTTTCACAGTCAAAATTACACATGCAAAAAAAAAAGACTGATGTTCTAGCCCTAAAAAGGGCTTTTTGGGGTGCTGTCCTTACAGCAGAGATCAGATGAGTCCTTCAGGACTGTAGTGGACACTGAATACACTATCCTAGCTATCAATTTCCCTATGAAATCAGCAGCAGCTACACTGTCCCTCCTCTCACTAACAATGCAGCTTTCGAATGAATCTAAAATGGCTGCTGTCCAGGAGCTGGGAGGGTCTGGGAGGGAGTGTCTGCTGCTGATGGGCTGAAATGTGTCTGCAGACTGTGAGATACAGGGTCAAAGTTTACTCGATGATGACGAATAGGGGGCGGATCGAACATCGCATATGTTTGCCCGCCGCTGCGAACGCGAACAAGCTATGTTCGCCGGGAACTATTCGCCGACGAACAATTCGCGACATCACTACTAATGAACGCCTAATCTGCTGCCCCTAACATCGCAGAACCCTACATTATATTTATTAACCCCTAATCTTTCCCCCCAATGTCGCTGCAACTATATTAAATTAATTAACCCCTAATCTGCCGTCGCCGCCACTATAATAAAGTTATTAACCCCTAAACCTAACCCTAACCCCCCCTAATTTAAATATAATTTAAACAAATCTAAATAAAATTACTACAATTAAATAAAGTATTCCTATTTAAAACTAAATACTTACCGATAAAATAAACCCTAATATAGCTACAATATAACTAATAGTTACATTATAGCTATTTTAGGATGTATCTTTATTTTACAGGCAACTTTGTATTTATTTTAACTAGGTAGAATAGTTATTAAATAGTTATTAACTATTTAATAACTACCTAGCTAAAATAAATACAAAATTACCTGTAAAATAAATCCTAACCTAAGTTACAATTACACCTAACACTACTCTATAAATAAATAATTTACCTAAACTACCTACAATTAATTACAATTAAATACAATAAACTAAAATACGAAAAAAAACCCCACTAAATTACAGAAAATAAAAAAAGAATTACAAGAATTTTAAACTAATTACACCTACTCTAATCCCCCTAATAAAATAAAAAGCCCCCAAAAATTATAAAATTCCCTAACCTATACTAAATTACAAATAGCCCTTAAAAGGGGCTTTTGCGGGGCATTGCCCCAAAGTAATCAGCTCTTTTACCTGTAAAAAAAAAATACAATACCCCCCCAACATTACAACCCACCACCCACATACCCCTACTCTAAAACCCACCCAATCCCCCCTTAAAAAAACCTAACACTAACCCCCTGAAGATCACCCTACTTTGAGCCGTCTTCACCCAGCCGGGCACAAGTGGTCCTCCATACGGCAGAAGTCTTCATCCGATCAGGGCAGAAGAGGTCCTCCAGACAGCAGAAGGCTTTATCCAGGCTGCATCTTCTATCTTCATCCTTCCGGCGCAGAGCGGGTCCATCTTCCATCCAGCCGACGCGGAGCATCCTCTTCAATCGAAGTCCTAACGAAGAATGAAGGTTCCTTTAAATGACGTCATCCAAGATGGCGTCCCTTGAATTCCGATTGGCTGATAGGATTCTATCAGCCAATCGGAATTAAGGTAGGAAAAATCCTATTGGCTGTTCCAATCAGCCAATAGAATGCGAGCTCAATCCTATTGGCTGATTTGATCAGCCAATCGGATTTTTCCTACCTTAATTCCGATTGGCTGATAGAATCCTATCAGCCAATCGGAATTCAAGGGACGCCATCTTGGATGACGTCATTTAAAGTAACCTTCATTCTTTGTTAGGACGTCATTTGAAGAGGATGGCTCCGCGTCGGCTGGATAGAAGATGGCTCTGATCCGCTCCGGAAGGATGAAGATAGAAGATGCCGCCTGGATGAAGATTTCTACCGTCTGGAGGACCTCTTCTGCAGTGCCAGATTGGCCTACCAGGATACCAGGAGATTTCCCGGTGGGCTGCAGCACCTGGGGCTGGGAAGCCACAATTTAAAGGGGTGATTAATTGATGCAATTGGGTTGTAGGGTTGATATATAGCATCATTCTAACATTTTTATTTAATACAAAGTAACATACTTTAATTTTGAAAAAATATATATTGAAAGGAGTGTCCCAATAATTTCCTTTGAGAAAAATGAGGCATGTGCATTCTATCATCTCAAAGAAACATAGGGCTGGTCTTCATATTTTCCAGGGCTGCTTTTTATTCCCAGTCCGGCCCTGCTCTTCTGCCCCGATCGGATGAAGACTTCTGCCGTATGGAGGACCACTTGTGCCCGGCTGGGTGAAGATGGCTCAAGGTAGGGAGATCTTCAGGGGGTTAGAGTTAGGTTTTTTTAAGGGGGGATTGGGTGGGTTTTAGAGTAGGGGTGTGTGGGTGGTGGGTTGTAATGTTGGGGGGGTATTGTATTTTTCTTTTACAGGTAAAAGAGCTGATTACTTTGGGGCAATACAGCGCAAAAGGTCCTTTTAAGGGCTATTTGTAATTTAGTATAGGGTAGGGAAATATTATTTTGGAGGGCTTTTTTTATTTTATCAGGCGTATTAGATTAGGTGTAATTAGTTTAAAATTCTTGTAATTCTTTTTTTTATTTTTGGTAATTTCGTGTTTGTTTTTTTTCGTAATTTAGTTTATTGTATTTAATTGTAATTAATTGTAGGTAGTTTAGGTAAATTATTTACTGATAGTGTAGTGTTAGGTGTAATTGTAACTTAGGTTAGGATTTATTTTACAGGTAATTTTGTACTTATTTTAGCTAGGTAGTTATTAAATAGTTATTAACTATTTAATAGCTATTGTACCTAGTTAAAATAAATAGAAAGTTGCCTGTAAAATAAATATAAATCCTAAGCTAGCTACAATGTAACTATTAGTTATATTGTAGCTAGTTAAGGTTTATTTTATTGGTAATTATTTAGGTTTTAAATAGGAATAATTTATTTAATTTTAGTAGATTTATTTAGATGTAGTTAAATTATATTTAAGTTAGGGGGGGTTAGGGTTAGGTTTAGACTTGGGTTTAGGGGTTAATACCTTTAATATAGTAGCGGCGACGTTGGGGGCGGCAGATTAGGGGTTAATAAATATAATGTAGTTGTCGGCGATTTTAGGGGCAGCAGATTAGGGGTTCATAGGTATAATGTAGGTGGCGGCGATGTCCGGTCGGCAGATTAGGGGTTACAAAAATGTATTATAGTGTTTGCGATGTGGGGGGGCCTCGGTGTAGGGGTTAATTGGTAGTTTATGGGTGTTAGTGTACTTTGTAGCACTTTAGTAAAGAGCTTTATGTTCCGGCGTTAGCCCATAAAACTCTTAACTACTGACTTTTATATGCGGTAGGAGTCTGGACAGGAGAGGGTCTACCGCTCACTTCTTCCAAGACTCGTAATACCAGCGTTAGGCAAATCCCATAGAAAAGATAGGATACGCAATTGACGTAAGGGGATTTGCGGTAGCATCGAGTCGTGGAAGAAAAGTGAGCAGTACACCTGTACCTGTCAGACTCGTAATACCAGCAGGCGTTACAAAGCAGCGTTGGGACCTCTCAACGCTGCTTTTTAAGGCTAACGCCAAACTCGTGATCTAGCCGATATATAGGTGCACAGACATATAGATAGGTGCACAGACAGATAGATAGGCGCACAGATATATAGATAGGTGCACAGACAGATTGATAGGCAGGCAGACAGATAGGTGCACAGACAGATAGATACTGTAGATAGATATATAAAATAGATACATCTCTCTCATCTAACCATTTTATCACTAATCTATACCTCTAATCCATTTAATTGTTCCAATCTCTCTGCTAGATAGATAAGATATATCTAATAGATTTGATATATTATATACAATATAAAAAATAGGTTAATAAATAAAATTAATAGATTAGATAGGTAAAATAATAGATAAAACAGATTAATCTATCTAATCTGTCTAATTTATCCATTTTATCTATCATATTTATATATATATATATATATATATATATACACACACACACACACAATATATATATATATATATATATATATATATATACACACACACGCACACCTCACTGACGAGGCCCAATGAAGGCCGAAAACGATTGTCTGGGGTTGCTGTGTTCCTTGTTCAGAGAGGAATTGCCTGGTATTTCGGCGCCGGACTGACCGTAATAGGTGGGATCAGACTGATATACTACAGGAAAGTTTTACTCTGTGAAAAGAATTACTGGGCTAAAAAGCTGCACCCAGGTGGTAATCCCATAGAACAGGCTAACAATGGTATTGAGCTTGTTGTTCGTTCCTGTGAGTGCACTTCTCTCTGTATGTATATATATATAAGATAGACAAGATAGATAATATAGATAGACAATAGATAAAATATATAGATAATAGGCAGTAGATATATAGATTGATAAAATAACAATTTATGCTTAGCTGATAAATTTATTTTTTTCATTTTGTGGTGAGAATCCATGATACATTACTCTGAGAATTACTCTACTAAACCACTAGTAGGAGGCAAAGATCACCAAAACACAAGAGCTCTATAAAACCCCCACCTCACTCATACCTCAGTCTATTGTATAACCAAGAAGTGAGGTAAGAAAAAGGAATAAGGAGTAGGAACACAGAGCTCCCGCTCCACTGCCTCACATAATATTAAGCTACCGGACCCCCAAGTGGCATCCTTGCAGGATGACATCCCTTCAGGTTTCCCTTACCTTGCCGCTGCTGGACTAGGAGCGTGAAGGGACCTATACCATCGCCCTTGCCCTGAAAGACTCTGCCAAAATTAAGAAGGCGTGAAGTGCGGGCGTAATGTTAGATATACTTATTTCAGCAGTTGCCTACCAATAAATGTTGTATATCTTTGTAATTATGAATATTAATAATTAATAGCAGTATAACACTTTTGTCAGCGATATCTACAATTAATATAGCAGAAATGTTGTCAATACACTTCAGTGAGATCTCTGTGGTGTACTCCAAAATATCACTATATAGATATCTATATATTTGACAACAATAATATTATTAAAAATTAATAATTAATCCTTTGTTCTTGATTAGTTATCTTTATAGACACCTTGAATTATATTTATGTAAAAACTAGATTATGAATCAATTATACACACTTATTCTGTTTAAAAACTGCAACAAACCCGCTCCAGCGTCTTCTCCCAAATGCTCAGGAATTCAAGTTGGCATATCCACCAATCACTGAACAGGGTGTGTGACCAATTTGGCCAACCGGATGTCTTCAAACTCTTTACCATCCTTTCAAGTGGCTTACAGTTGAAGGTGTGTACAAACATCCAATGGTACAGACACGCTGTGAGTTCCACTTGATCAGGGAGTAATACACTAAGAATAAATGTCCATATTGGAACCTGATATAAGACCCCGGGGCAGGTTTTAATAATGATTTGAAAGGCTCTCACTTATGCCTATAAAAACGGCCCTCAGCCCACGTTGTGCTTGTCAATATTTACATTCCTATGACTAAGCGCCACTAGGGGGCGCAAAATGTGTCAGGATTGCTGCCCTTGTCTTCCTGCATTGAGATGCAGTTTTAACTTTTGTTCAATAAAGATATTTTTTATATACAGTTTTGCCCCTTGATACCTGCTTTTTTGCTCAATATTTACAGGCACTACCGTAGCCTCACCGGACCCAGCTGAAATACTTCACTCGATGTACGTTTCGTTCCTGGACTGGAACTTTTTTCAAGAGTGATTGTAAGCACTTTCTTTCTGTCTTTTAAAGGCAGGGAGGAAAGTGTTCATTCCCATTAACCCTTAAAACCAAACGGGCTATACAAAAAATAAAGATGTAAACATTCTTACAATGTACATAAATACAATTTAAAATATAAATACCTTAGTAAAAACACATTCTAAAAATGCCTTGATAATAACACATTATAAAAATTCATTATAAAAAAATAGTATATACGATAATCATATATACTGTGATTTGCTTACCCATAAGGAGAGGGTTACTCAAACATAATATAAAAAGAGAATATATTTAAAACTCAAATTGATTAGAATGTTATATAAAGACATTTTAGACATATCTGAATTCCTAATATACTAAAAATATTAATCCTAAACCCCTATATTCTACCATACCTAAAATCACAAAAAGGCATTATACCATACAATGTTAAACATACAAAGCCCTGGCAGCGTGGGTTATGTAAGAAATGCCTGGATGTCTAAATCAACATTCATCCCTTTAGGGTGAAGACAATCCAGTTTTTTGATCCAGTATGTCTCACGCTGTCGGAGCTTAAGTACCGTATTCGTATCCCAGACATTGGGAGGGATCCACTCTATAATTTTGATTTCTATGTCTTTGGGATCTTTATTAAGAACCAATTTGAAATGTTGGGAGACACTATGGGTTTCCAAGCTCTTATCAATGCTATTAAGGTGTTCCCTAAACCGATATTTTATTTTTCTCTTTGTTCTTCCTACATAAACCAAATGACACTTACATTTCAAATGTACACGTGCACCTACTTGTGTTAGTAAAACTCCTAGTACTATCATGATTCTCAATGATGTTATGATTGGGTGCTATATGGGGGCACATTACACAATCCTTGGTTTTACATCTATATGTTCCAGGTGAATTCCTCCAATCTGATATCTTTATGGGGGTTTATTCCTCAATTTACTTGGTGCCAGAATGTTCTTCAAATCTCTATTTTTCCTGAAGAGAATTTCTGGTCTATTGCCTATAGATTATTTGAGGATAGGGTCCAGTTGTAATACTTTCCAATGTCTATTGATTATGCCTTTAATTTTATAGTGCTGATTATTATATTTAGTGATACATTTTGGATTCAAGTTTTCAGTTGGAACTCTTATTATTCTTTGATTTTTTTAATCAAGATGTCCTATTTATCAAATCAACTTTCTCCTTGATTTTTACTAGGTGATGTTTACTATATCCTTTATCCTCCAATTTCCTAGTAAGAATTTCAGATTAGAATACAGATTTTAGGTGTGTGTAAAACACACACCAAAGCAGCGCAATGATCTGGAAATAACTGATAGAATACTCTATATTATAAATAAATAGCAATATCTGGCAAATATATGTATATATAGTTGTGCAAAATTAAAAAGCAACAACACAAAGTCCAAAAAGTTGTTTTAGATATAAGGACAGTTCTTGATACTTATTCCAAAAATATATTGATAAATGGAATGAAGCAAAGGATCCAGCAGCTCCTCTGGAACAGGTGATTCCACAGACCTTGGTTGCAAACACGTTTTTCTCTAAAAATAGAGAAGAGAAGAGCGCGGACTCAAATGCAGAGTAACATCAATTTAATAATACACACGACAAATGGCCACTTACAAAATAAAAATATAAAATCAGCATATATATGAAATAAAACCATAGACTTATCGTCTCATGCCAGCATTCATCTCTGTTGATGAGATGTCAGAGTAAGCTTGTCCCTTTGTATCCTCCTTAGTATTGCCAGATTTAGGTATGTCAGAGTGGGTCCTTGAGGGATTACCTCCAAGCAAAGTTCATAAATTCGTGCCAATTGTGGACCAAAGTTCTGAATCAATATTAAAACAGGTGACAAGTGAAATGGCAAGCTAAGTGAGCGTTATAGCTGAGAGTACAAAACGTTCCTCGGCTCTTTTAACCTCCAAGCTCGTAGCTGCAGACTTAGAGCTGGGGCGGCTTCACAGGAACGATTAGCTCAGAGGGTGGGCGGGCAGTGGGCGGTTCTCTACGCGTTTCGTCACGTCTCGGCGTGACTTTCTCAACTCTTCACTTGTCACCTGTTTTAATATTGATTCAGAACTTTGGTCCACAATTGGCACGAATTTATGAACTTTGCTTGGAGGTAATCCCTCAAGGACCCACTCTGACATACCTAAATCTGGCAATACTAAGGAGGATACAAAGGGACAAGCTTACTCTGACATCTCATCAACACAGATGAATGCTGGCATGAGACGATAAGTCTATGGTTTTATTTCATATATATGCTGATTTTATATTTTTATTTTGTAAGTGGCCATTTGTCGTGTGTATTATTAAATTGATGTTACTCTGCATTTGAGTCCGCGCTCTTCTCTTCTCTATTTTTAGAGAAAAACGTGTTTGCAACCAAGAATTTCAGATTCCTGATTGTAGTCTTGGAAGTTTTTGCAATTACGCTCAATGCGCTGATATTGGCCAAATGGAATGTTGTTTTTCCATTGTTTGAGGTGGCCACTTCATGCATTTAATAATCCATTCCTGTCTGTATCCTATCTAACGTTTTTCACCGCCACTTTATTTGAATTGATGAATAAAGTGAGGTCTAAAAAATTAATGTGCGTTTGTGTATAGGAAAAAGTAAATTTCAGGTTAAAATAATTTCTATTCATATGGTTAACCAATTCCTTTATATTATGAGGTTCCCCTTGCCAAATCATAATAATATCATCTATATACCGAAAATACATATAGATATTGGAAGAGTAGGGGTTATTGTTCCATATATACGATCCTCATAATTAGACATATAAAGGTTCGCATATGATAGGGCAACCGTCGTCCCCATCGAGGTTCCCTGTATTTGTTTGTAGAACCTATTCTCAAACAAAAAATAATTGTGTGACAACATGAACCTTATAGATTCAGATACAAATTTGGTATGTACCGTGATACATTTCCTTTCAGACATTCCTCCCCAATTACTGACACCCCTTTATCGTGAGGGATACTAGTATAAAGGGCAGAGACATCACAGGTGACCCAGAAAAAATTGGGTCCCCAACTCTGCCCTTCAAATTTGTTAATCACATCTACTGTATCCATAAGGTATGCTGGAATTGTCTTAACTAGAGGTTGTTAATAGTAATCTATATATTTGGACATATTGTCACATAGTGACCTAATTCCTGATACAATGGGTCTCCTGGTGGTACCTTAGCATTTTTGTGGATTTTGGGGAGGTGGTGGAAGCATGCCACTTTGGGATATACTTCATATAGATAACTGAATTCATTTTGATTAAGGATACCCTCTTGTTTGGCTACAAAAAGATGGTTAAATAATTGTTTCTTGTAGCTTAAGGTAGGATTAAAAGTTAGAGGCAAATAAGTGTCCTTATCATTCAGTAAGTTGTAAGCTTCTTTCAAATAGTGAAGTCTATTTTGCACGACTATACCACCTCCCTTATCTGCACAACGGTACACCACATCCATATTGTTTGTTAGAGCTTTAAGGGAAACTCTTTCTCCTTTCATGAGATTATCATGTTTTAATTTATTGTTAACAAAAAGTTTATTAATGTCCTCACATACCAATTTATTGGATGTTTGATATATTCACTTTGCATATTCTGGGGGTAAAAGATATATTTTCTTTTTAGTGAACAATGTGACACATTTTCTAATTCTTCCTCATGTATTGACAAATTTAAGAGCTCCTCATCTGTAACACTATTGGACAGGAATTGGGTTCCATTTTCCCTATACAGATGTTCTAGGTTTGCCAATGTGTGCCCATCCTCCTCATTAAGGAGAGTATTGGTTGACATATTGGTTTTATCATAATACCTTTTTAAGGTTAATTTTCTGATATATCTCTGGACATCTATAAAAAGTTCAAACTGGTTAGGTTGGGTGATAGGGGCAAAATTTAATCCTCTAGAGAGTAATTTCATTTAATCATCATTAAAGGTTTTGTCTGAAAGGTTAAAAATGTATTTACATCCCCTTTCTAATTCCATTTTTTTTCAGTTCCTTTTTTCATTGTTTGATACGCCCTCTAGTGACTCTGTATCGTCTAACATAAGTTTTGGTTTTCTAGGGGTACCCAGGGCATTCAATGGTGCCCCTCCCCATTCCGGTTTGTTTCCCTGTTGTCGCCATGGGGGAGTTCATAAAAAAATGCCCTGTCTTGTGATTTCCCTGTCTGTGTACATTGGGGGACCAAAATTTAGGATGTTGCTTGTAATCTCTATTTTGCCTTCTAATTTTAGGTTTCATCCCCTGCTTCTTCCACCTTGGACTATTCAATCACTGGTTTCCATTAACATAATTAACTTCTGGAAAAAATCTATTACTAGTCTCCATATTTCCCTGTTGTCGCCATGGGGGAGTGTTACGGTACCAACTGTGTACCAAGGGTTAACCCCAGATGAACAATGTCCTGCATAGACAATCAGCAATTCACAACCCAGCCAGTTTCAGGTTTAAAACAGAATGACAACTTTATTTGAAGGCAGCACACAGATTTATACAGGTTTTTGACCCCCCCTCAGATGGGGGTTGAAAGAATGTTGTACATTAGATAAAAGGGAGAAGCGCCCTTGACATGATACAATAGAATTATATTACTTAAATACTTTACTTAGGCAGATAACAACTTAAACACATTTGGCTTGTCTTATCACCTAGGGTCTGTTCTCTGAGGGTGATTAAACAATGGCCTGTTTATTACTTAAATGTAATTATAGCACACAATAGCTGAGGCCAGAAAACCTGTCTTTAGAAATTAGATTCTTAAAGCTAAACACAGTTAACTCTTTCAGTCCTGACAGAAGGGTCTGTCACATAGCTCCCCCCTTGTGGAACACTCCGGCAGACCCGGCTTGACCCTTTTGCGGGTCAACCTGGGGATGACCGGACTAGGAGGTGGTAGGCATGTCAGTTTGCTGGGACAATCCATCTGTATTCCCGTTATGAGAGAGAATCCCTGTCTGTATAAATAAGGGTTCAACCTCTTCAGTGCCCCGACTAGGGCTAAACAGTCCTTCAAAATATCATCGGCTTCTTTACGTGGTTTTTGTACCTGCTCTTTATAGGTATCCACAATCCCTTCATACTGACATAGGGTGCCCTTGAGTTGCTGCACCTCCCTATGAGCCAGCGTCAGCTTCTCCTCCAGTGTCACTAAGTTTGTCCTTAATGTTTCATGTTCCACTCTCAAGCTGGTGTTTTCTGCAGTCTGTCGGTGCAGCTTGTCTAGCAGAGATTCCTGTTCTAAACGTGCTTTTTCCTCTGCACTCCTCTTCTCTCCCGCTAGCACTGTTACATGATTATTTAACGTGACCATTTTATCCTCTACGTGACTCTTCTCCTTCATCAGCGCATTGTAACGTGACTCCCACATATCAATAGCGGATAGAGATTTACTGAGCTCAGCATCCTGGGGCTTAGCAGCAGGGGGGTCAGTCTCTGCTGCACGGATCTGAGCACGGGTAGTCACAGGGTTAACATCAGCGGGACCCATGGGAGCATAGGCAGAAACAAGGGGGACCAAGGTATTTCCAAGGAGAACATCAGCTGGTAAATCCTTCATGACCCCCACATTCACAGGTCTAGCGCCCCCTCCCCAATCCAAATGCACCCTGGCAACAGGTAGGCGGAACACAGTGCCCCCTGCTACCCTCACAGCCACAGTGTCTCCTGTGTGCTGTTTCTCAGACACCAAGTTCTTTCGAAGCAAGGTCATGGTAGCACCAGTATCCCGTAGACCACTGACCTCCTTCCCATTCACTTTAACCAGTTGCCGGTTATTCCGGTGGGCAGCTTGCACAAGGTCTGCCTCATGTAGGATGCTCCAGCATTCTTGCGCCTCTACGTAGCGGGCCGCAGGCTGAGAGTTACGTGGGATTCCGCCGGCGGGTTTTCTCCAGGACTGTGCTTGGTTCGCTTCATTTAGGGGACACTCTGGTCTTTTGTGCCCTAGTTGCTTACATCCAAAGCACCAAATAGGCTGTGAGTATCCCCGTGAATTGAACCGGGCTCTCTGAGGGTAGTTCGTGGCCGGAGACCGTGTGGTATAGCGGTGTGCTGGGGGTTGGTAACTGGCAGGTGCTGGGGTGACTGGGGGTCTGTACTCCACTCTGGCAGGGGGCTTAGTGGTAGCAGTGTCCAGTTTGCGGGCATCCGTATACTCATCTGCCAAGCGAGCCGCTTCATGCAGGGTGGAGGGTTTACGGTCCCGAACCCACTCTCGAACTCCTGCGGGTAACTTGTCGAAGCAATGTTCCAACAGGAATAGCTGCAGCACCTCTTCCCCAGATACGGCTTGGCACCCCGCTATCCAGTGAGCTGCTGTGCGGTGCACCTTACATGCCCACTCAAGGTAGGAATCACCAGCCAATTTAACAGTGTCTCTGAACCGCCTCCGGTATGCCTCTGGTGTAACCGCATACCTGGAGAGCAGAGCCTCTTTCACAGTATTATAATCCCCGACTTCCTCATCTGGAATGGCCCGAAAAGCCTCACTGGCCCGGCCGGATAATTTTCCGGATAATATCGTGACCCAGTCCTCTGCGGGTACCTTGTGTAGTGCACATTGCCTCTCAAAATCCGCAAGGTACCCATCAATCTCTCCTTCTGTTTCCAGGAAGTTTTTAAAAGCTGCAAAATTCACTTTTCTCTTTTCCACTGGGTTTGCTGTGACTTGGGCTGCTGCAGCGCCGCTTTGGCGAAGTAGGTTGGCCTCCACAGCTGCTATGATCCGGTCGATAATTTCGGCAGATGGGTTGGGGCCATAATATGCCAGTCTTATTTTAACCGCCCGATCAAAGCTTGCTTCTTCAGGGGTTCTGTCTGATATGCTGGGCCCATTGGTTCCTTCTGTCCCTGGTACTCTTTCCATCTTAGTCAGTATTGTAATAATCCCCCTCTTCCTGAGGTTACTGGCTTGTGTAGTTGCTCTTCTGGGCGATAAGGATTCTCCCGTCGCTTGCCACCAATGTTACGGTACCAACTGTGTACCAAGGGTTAACCCCAGATGAACAATGTCCTGCATAGACAATCAGCAATTCACAACCCAGCCAGTTTCAGGTTTAAAACAGAATGACAACTTTATTTGAAGGCAGCACACAGATTTATACAGGTTTTTGACCCCCCCCTCAGATGGGGGTTGAAAGAATGTTGTACATTAGATAAAAGGGAGAAGCGCCCTTGACATGATACAATAGAATTATATTACTTAAATACTTTACTTAGGCAGATAACAACTTAAACACATTTGGCTTGTCTTATCACCTAGGGTCTGTTCTCTGAGGGTGATTAAACAATGGCCTGTTTATTACTTAAATGTAATTATAGCACACAATAGCTGAGGCCAGAAAACCTGTCTTTAGAAATTAGATTCTTAAAGCTAAACACAGTTAACTCTTTCAGTCCTGACAGAAGGGTCTGTCACAGGGAGTTCATAAAAAAACATAATTTTTGTAAGAACTTATCTGATAAATTAATTTCTTTCATATTGGCAAGAGTCCATAAGCTAGTGACATATGGGATATACAATCCTACCAGGAGGGGCAAAGTTTCCCAAACCTCAAAATGCCTATAAATACACCCCTCACCACACCCACAATTCAGTTTAATGAATAGCTAAGAAGTGGGGTGATAAAGAAAGGAGTAAAAAGCATCAACTAAGAAATTTGGAAATAATTGTGCTTTATACAAAAAAGAATCATAACCACCACAAAAAGGGTGGTCCTCATGGACTCTTGCCAATATGAAAGAAATTAATTTATAAGGTAAGTTCTTACATAAATTATGTTTTCTTTCATGTAATTGGCAAGAGTCCATGAGCTAGTGATGTATGGGATAGCAATACTTAGAGAAATATATAAACTGGCACTACACGGGTGTAAAGTAAGATAAATAATCCGTAGATTCCGGTTCTACCCCTTAGTTACAATTATAATACACAAAAAAGGAAAGGAAAGATAGGGGCTATTGCAGCACTCATTCTTACTTAAGTTATTGTGGAGTTAGTTAAAAAACTATACTTTAATTAATTATATTAAAAAACATGGGGTAAATACCCCTACCGTTTACCACACCTACTACCAAACAGTGAATAAACTAAAAACAAGCCCACAGTCACTTCTCTGTTTCCTGGCCGATAGCGGGAAACGTCGGCATCAGGTGGCTGAAGTGACTGAACTGGCAAGATTAAAAGTATATGGAGCAAACGCGTTTCGGCTACGACCTAGCCTTTCTCAATGCTGTATTTTACACTGACATTTGGTAAAACCCGAGGCTACCGGATGCGCAGACTTAAATACTCATTTGAGGTCACAGTTAGCCAATCACGTGGATTACAGGGAGAACACCCCATTATTATCCAATGGTTGTACAAGGGAGACAACGCCTACTAACCCGACTGTGCTGTATGGCTATAGGAACTAAATGATATGCCGCGCATGCTCTGTGTTCCGCTGCTAGCGTGTAAGAAGTAATTCCATGTAACAACACTGCTAAATTAGAAATACGAATTTATACATTATACGGACAATGTTTTATCCAAACAATGAAGATCTTACATTTCCAAATAATGTTTACCATGAGTTATAAGGTTTATATTTAAAAGGTTTCCTTATATCGATTAAAAATATAACGATACTTACTGGAGTAGAAGAGTACAAAAGTTTTAGAGGCTATGGAAATACTATTATTAATGTATCCATAAATTTACCTGCATTATATTTACCATTGTACAAATACTGCCATACTGATATGATTTGAGATCATGATATGAATATCAAACAAAGAGTAAAGTAAGCTGTCCACTTATACCTCATTGTTGTTTTTCATATTTATAAAATCACACCCTGTATGTCTGAACATGTACCGGTAATGCAGTATATATGTGATTTAGGATTATATTGTGATTACCCAATAGTCAAGGTTACAGTTCTTCTTTATGAAGTATCACTACCATTTTGAAGAATCGATTACTATGAAACCACAAAAATTACCTTATAAATGGAAGTTATTTATTTGGATTATGGTCTATAATGTGTGAATGCATAAATATATAATATTTCTTCTGGGTCCCAATCTTAAAATATATAACGTTGACTCAAGGGGGGGTAGTTATCAAGCCGTCTACTTTTCTGGCTTCGCCGGCCCAATACGTCCGTCTAAGCTCGCCTACCTTCGCCGCCGCGGACCTGAAAAAATACGCCTAAGTTATCAAATAAAGCTGTCAAAAAGCCGCGGGGCGATGAGCAGCGGACTGTGACAGTTATCACTCATCCGATCTCGCTGCCCTTCGGCTTTTTCCCAGCTTTATTGCTAGCCTGTCACTAAGCACTCACACTAAACTGCACTGTTCTACCCCCTATACCGGCGCCCCCGGAGCCCCCCGCAACTAAATAAAGTTACTAACCCCTAAACCGCCGCTCCCGGACACCGCTGCCACCTACATTATACCTAGTAACCCCTATCCTGCCCCCCCTATACCGTCGCCCTCTATTATAAAATTATTAACCCCTATCCTGCTGATCCCGCACCTCTCCGCAATTAAATAAATAGTTTAACCCCTAAACCGCCACTCCATGAACCTGCCGCAACCTATATTAAACCTATTAACCCCTATCCTGCCCCCCCTACACCGTCGCCACCTATAATAAATTTATTAACCCCTAATCTGCCCCCCCTACACCGTCGCCACCTATAATAAATTTATTAACCCCTATCCTGCCCCCCACTACGCCGCCGCCACTGTAATAAAATGATTAACCCCTAAACCTAAGTCTAACCCTAACCCTAACCCCCCCCTAACTTAAATATTAATTAAATAAATCTAAATAAATTAACTCTTATTAACTAAATGAATCCTATTTAAAACTAAATACTTACCTATAAAATAAACCCTAATATAGCTACAATATAAATAATAATTATATTGTAGCTATCTTAGGATTTATTTTTATTTTACAGGTACCTTTCAATTTATTTTAACCATGTACAATAACTATTAAATAGTTATTAACTATTTAATAGCTTACCTAGCTAAAATAAAGAGAAATGTACCTGTGAAATAAATCCTAACCTAAGTTACAATTACACCTAACACTACACTTTAATAAATTATTCCTATTTAAAAATAAATACTTACCTGTAAAATAAACCCTAAGATAGCTACAATGTAATTAATAATTATATTATAGCTATCTGAGGATTTATATTTATTTTACAGGTAACTTTGTATTTATTTTAGCTAGTTAGAATAGTTATTAAATAGTTATTAACTATTTAATAACTACCTAGCTAAAAGAAATACAAAATTACCTGTAAAATAAATCCTAACTTAAGTTACAATTAAACCTAATACTACACTATCATTAAATTAACTAAATAAACTACCTACAAATAACTACAATTAAATACAATTACATAAACTAACTAAAGTACAAAAAATAAAAAAAGCCAAGTTACAAAAAATAAAAAATTAAGTTACAAACATGTTAAAAATATTACAACAATTTTAAGATACTTACACCTAATCTAAGCCCCCTAATAAAATAACAAACCCCCCCAAAATAAAAAAAATCCCTACCCTATTCTAAATTAAATAAATTTCAAAGCTCTTTTACCTTACCAGCCCTTAAAAGGGCCATTTGTGGGGGCATGCCCCAAAAAGTTCAGCTCTTTTGCCTGTAAAAGAAAAATACAACCCCCCCCCCCCAACATTAAAACCCACCACCCACATACCCCTAATCTAACCCAAACCCCCCTTACAAAAACCTAACACTAATCCCCTGAAGATCATCCTACCTTGAGTCGTCTTCACTCAGCCGAGCCACCGATGGAACTGAAGAGGACATCCGGAGCGGAAGAAGTTAATCCTCCAAGCGGCGCTGAAGAAATCTTCCATCCGATGAAGTCATCATCCAGGCGGCGCTGAAGAAGTCTTCGATCCAGCCGATGTCATCTTCAAAGAGGCGCTGAAGAGGTCTTCTATCCGGGCGAAGTCATCTTCCAAGCCGGGTCTTGAATCTTCCTTCCGCCGACGCGGAACCACCTTCTTCACCGACGGACTACGACGAATGACGGCTCCTTTAAGGGACGTCATCCAAGATGGCGTCCCCTCAATTCCGATTGGCTGATAGGATTCTATCAGCCAATCGGAATTAAGGTAGGAAAATCTGATTGGCTGATGGAATCAGCCAATCAGATTCAAGTTCAATCCGATTCGCTGATCCAATCAGCCAATCAGATTGAGCTCGCATTCTATTGGCTGATCGGAACAGCCAATAGAATGCGAGCTCAATCTGATTGGCTGATTCCATCAGCCAATCAGATTTTTCCTACCTTAATTCCGATTGGCTGATAGAATCCTATCAGCCAATCGGAATTGAGGGGACGCCATCTTGGATGACGTCCCTTAAAGGAGCCGTCATTCGTCGTAGTCCGTCGTGAAGAAGGTGGTTCCGCGTCGGCGGAAGGAAGATTCAAGACCCGGCTTGGAAGATGACTTCGCCCGGATAGAAGACCTCTTCAGCGCCTCTTTGAAGATGACATCGGCCGGATCGAAGACTTCTTCAGCGCCGCCTGGATGATGACTTCATCGGATGGAAGATTTCTTCAGCGCCGCTTGGAGGATTAACTTCTTCCGCTCCGGATGTCCTCTTCAGTTCCATCGGTGGCTCGGCTGAGTGAAGACGACTCAAGGTAGGATGATCTTCAGGGGATTAGTGTTAGGTTTTTGTAAGGGGGGTTTGGGTTAGATTAGGGGTATGTGGGTGGTGGGTTTTAATGTTGGGGGGGGTTGTATTTTTCTTTTACAGGCAAAAGAGCTGAACTTTTTGGGGCATGCCCCCCACAAATGGCCCTTTTAAGGGCTGGTAAGGTAAAAGAGCTTTGAAATTTATTTAATTTAGAATAGGGTAGGGATTTTTTTTATTTTGGGGGGGTTTGTTATTTTATTAGGGGGCTTAGATTAGGTGTAAGTAGCTTAAAATTGTTGTAATATTTGTAACATGTTTGTAACTTATTTTTTTATTTTTTGTAACTTAGCTTTTTTTATTTTTTGTACTTTAGTTAGTTTATGTAATTGTATTTAATTGTAGTTATTTGTAGGTAGTTTATTTAGTTAATTTAATGATAGTGTACTATTAGGTTTAATTGTAACTTAGGTTAGGATTTATTTTACAGGTAATTTTGTATTTCTTTTAGCTAGGTAGTTATTAAATAGTTAATAACTATTTAATAACTATTCTAACTAGCTAAAATAAATACAAAGTTACCTGTAAAATAAATATAAATCCTAAGATAGCTATAATATAATTATTAATTATATTGTAGCTATCTTAGGGTTTATTTTACAGGTAAGTATTTATTTTTAAATAGGAATAATTTATTAAAGTATAGTGTAGTGTTAGGTGTAATTGTAACTTAGGTTAGGATTTATTTCACAGGTACATTTCTCTTTATTTTAGCTAGGTAAGCTATTAAATAGTTAATAACTATTTAATAGTTATTGTACATGGTTAAAATAAATTGAAAGTTACCTGTAAAATAAATATAAATCCTAAGATAGCTAGAATATAATTATTATTTATATTGTAGCTATATTAGGGTTTATTTTAAAGGTAAGTATTTAGTTTTAAATAGGATTCATTTAGTTAATAAGAGTTAATTTATTTAGATTTATTTAATTAATATTTAAGTTAGGGGGGCGTTAGGGTTAGACTTAGGTTTAGGGGTTAATAATTTTATTACAGTGGCGGCGGCGTAGTGGGGGGCAGGATAGGGGTTAATAAATTTATTATAGGTGGCGACGGTGTAGGGGGGGCAGATTAGGGGTTAATAAATTTATTATAGGTGGCGACGGTGTAGGGGGGGCAGGATAGGGGTTAATACATTTAATATAGGTTGCGGCGGGTTCAGGGAGCGGCGGTTTAGGGGTTAATACATTTATTATAGTTGCGGTGGGCTCCGGGAGCGGCGGTTTAGGGGTTAATATGTATAGAGTAGCTTGCGGTGGTTTAGGGGGTAATAACTTTATTTAGTTGCGGCGGTGTAGGGGGGGTCAGATTAGTGGTGTTTAGACTCGGGGTACATGTTAGGGTGTTAGGTGCAGACAGCTCCCATAGAAATCAATGGGATGTCTGTCAGCAGCGAACTTGTACTTTCGCTATGATCAGACTCCCATTGATTCCTATGGGATCCGCCGCCTCCAGGGGTGGCGGATTGAAAACCAGGTACGCTGGGCCGTAAAAGTGCCGAGCGTACCTGCTAGTTTTTTGATAACTAGCAAAAGTAGTGAGAATGTGCCGCACTTGTGTGCGGAACATCTGGAGTGACGTAAGAATCGATCTGTGTCGGACTGAATCCGGCGGATCGATGCTTACGTCACAAAATTCTACTTTTGCCGGTCTCGAGCCTTTGATAACTAAGGCGAATCAGCCTCGCCACAAATACGCTGCGGAATTCCAGCGTATTTGAGGTTGATGGCTTGATAACTAGGCCCCATGATCTTTGATATACTAGATCTTGAATATACATACATTATACAGCGATTGGGACAAAAGAGCAGACTAATAGTCCAAGAATGTATATGCTCATTTACATAACAGTATTCCTATAATTTTTATGAAGTGATACAAGCTCACCAAATGATAGAATTGAATACAGTGGGCTATGTTCATAACTACATGGAATAAACTTTTTGCCAGTCATAGCAGATCAGATATACACCCAGTAATTGTTATACTCATTCATGCCATGGGGCATGACAGTATTAAGATTGAAAACCCATTTGGTTTCCATCTGTAACAATTTATCCTCAGTGTTACCCCCTCTTATTCCGGGCTTCAATTTTTCAAGACCCCAACATTTTAAGGCACTGGGTTTCCCATTATGATACCGTAGGAAATGCCTGGCAACACTAGTAATTTGTTTGGATTTGTCTACGTCTCTTTGGACTGTTCTAATATTGCTGAGGTGTTCAGTTATGCGTGTGCCCATGCTCCTTGTAGTCATTCCAATGTAATATAAATTACAGCTACAGGATATACAGTAGATAACATTAGTACTTCGACAATTTATGTGTTGTTTAATATTCCAGGTTTTTCCAAATCTGTCAACTATTTTTTGTTTTTTAACCATGTGTTGACATACTGAGCAGTGTCCACATGCAATAGAGCCTTCATATATAGGCAATTTTTTAGCATTTCTATCGTAATGACTACTGACCAGTGTATCCTTAATATTCCTAGCTCGCCTATATGTTACTGAAGGTTTCTCTGTTATTAACGGTTTTAATAGTTCATCTCTAGTTAGGACATGCCAATGTTTGGTCAGAATTTTAGTAATTTGATCGCTGTGTGCGGAATAAGTAGTGTTACACCTTAGGGGGGTATTATTCTCCTTAATCTTAGGGGTAAGTAGTTCTCCCCTATCTTTCAGTAACGCTCTGTTATATGCTCTCGCAAGCAGTTTTTTTGAATAGCCTCTTTCAAGTAACCTTTGTCTAAGTTCTCTAGCAGCTATTTTGAAATTTTCAATGGTGCTACAATTTCTCCTTAAACGTATATATTCTCCCATAGGTAGTCCTCTAATAGTAGCAGGATGGTGATAGCTACTAGCATGCAAGATATTATTAGTGGACGTGGGCTTCCTATACGCTTCTGTAGCAATAGAGCTATCAGTATTTCGAATTGTTATATCCAAAAATTCCACTTTGGATTTTTGTATGTTAGATGTGAGATATAGTCCAAATGGATTGTCATTTAGAATTTTAATGAAGTCATGCAAGAGATTCTCAGGACCATTCCATATAAATAGAATATCATCTATATATCTGGACCAGTGGGAGATGTGTTGGGTAAGGTGTTTTAGATTATCATTGAACACCATAGTTTCCTCCCACCAGCTCAGATATATATTAGCATAGGTTGGGGCACATGCAGTGCCCATCGCCGTCCCACAGGTCTGTAAATAAAATTTGTCATCGAATACGAAAAAATTATGGGTTAAAATAAACTATCATATTCAATAAAAATTGTTTGACCTCCTCACTCATACTGGTATTTTGGTTAAGATAGTATGATACCGCTCTACACCCCCACTGTGTTTGTATACTAGTGTAGAGCGATTCAACGTCACAAGTTACCAGCACTGAGTTATTGTCAATATTGATCTCATTAATTTTATTCAACAGATGCATAGTGTCCCTGGTGTAGGATGGGAGTGATTCAACAATATATCTCAATCAGCATTTGACGATGGTGTTATAGATCAGAAGGAATTGAAATTTCTGGAAGTTAAAGAACCAAAAACAGCCACTTTGTATTTGTTGCCAAAGATACATAAGGACACATGCAAGCCACCAGGCAGACCAATAGTGTCTGGAATAGGCTCCCTTACTGAAAAGGCCAGCAAATACATAGACGCAAGATTGAGATATATTGTTGAATCACTCCCATCCTACACCAGGGACACTATGCATCTGTTGAATAAAATTAATGAGATCAATATTGACAATAACTCAGTGCTGGTAACTTGTGACGTTGAATCGCTCTACACTAGTATACAAACACAGTGGGGGTGTAGAGCGGTATCATACTATCTTAACCAAAATACCAGTATGAGTGAGGAGGTCAAACAATTTTTATTGAATATGATAGAGTTTATTTTAACCCATAATTTTTTCGTATTCGATGACAAATTTTATTTACAGACCTGTGGGACGGCGATGGGCACTGCATGTGCCCCAACCTACGCTAATATATATCTGGGCTGGTGGGAGGAAACTGTGGTGTTCAATGATAATCTAAAACACCTTACCCAACACATCTCCCACTGGTCCAGATATATAGATGATATTCTATTTATATGGAATGGTCCTGAGAATCTCTTGCATGACTTCATTAAAATTCTAAATGATAATCCATTTGGACTATATCTCACATCTAACATACAAAAATCCAAAGTGGAATTTTTGGATATAACAATTCGAAATACTGATAGCTCTATTGCTACAGAAGCGTATAGGAAGCCCACGTCCACTAATAATATCTTGCATGCTAGTAGCTATCACCATCCTGCTACTATTAGAGGACTACCTATGGGAGAATATATACGTTTAAGGAGAAATTGTAGCACCATTGAAAATTTCAAAATAGCTGCTAGAGAACTTAGACAAAGGTTACTTGAAAGAGGCTATTCAAAAAAACTGCTTGCGAGAGCATATAACAGAGCGTTACTGAAAGATAGGGGAGAACTACTTACCCCTAAGATTAAGGAGAATAATACCCCCCTAAGGTGTATCACTACTTATTCCGCACACAGCGATCAAATTACTAAAATTCTGACCAAACATTGGCATGTCCTAACTAGAGATGAACTATTAAAACCGTTAATAACAGAGAAACCTTTAGTAACATATAGGCGAGCTAGGAATATTAAGGATACACTGGTCAGTAGCCATTACGATAGAAATGCTAAAAAATTGCCTATATATGAAGGCTCTATTGCATGTGGACACTGCTCAGTATGTCAACACATGGTTAAAAAACAAAAAATAGTTGACAGATTTGGAAAAACCTGGAATATTAAACAACACATAAATTGTCAAAGTACTAATGTTATCTACTGTATATCCTGTAGCTGTAATTTATATTACATTGGAATGACTACAAGGAGCATGGGCACACGCATAACTGAACACCTCAGCAATATTAGAACAGCCCAAAGAGACGTAGACAAATCCAAACAAATTACTAGTGTTGCCAGGCATTTCCTACGCTATCATAATGGGAAACCCAGTGCCTTAAAATGTTGGGGTCTTGAAAAATTGAAGCCCGGAATAAGAGGGGGTAACACTGAGGATAAATTGTTACAGATGGAAACCAAATGGGTTTTCAATCTTAATACTGTCATGCCCCATGGCATGAATGAGTATAACAATTACTGGGTGTATATCTGATCTGCTATGACTGGCAAAAAGTTTATTCCATGTAGTTATGAACATAGCCCACTGTATTCAATTCTATAATTTGGTGAGCTTGTATCACTTCATAAAAATTATAGGAATACTGTTATGTAAATGAGCATATACATTCTTGGACTATTAGTCTGCTCTTTTGTCCCAATCGCTGTATAATGTATGTATATTCAAGATCTAGTATATCAAAGATCTTGAGTCAACGTTATATATTTTAAGATTGGGACCCAGAAGAAATATTATATATTTATGCATTCACGCATTATAGACCATAATCCAAATAAATAACTTCCATTTATAAGGTAATTTTTGTGGTTTCATAGTAATCGATTCTTCAAAATGGTAGTGATACTTCATAAAGAAGAACTGTAACCTTGACTATTGGGTAATCACAATATAATCCTAAATCACATATATACTGCATTACCGGTACATGTTCAGACATACAGGGTGTGATTTTATAAATATGAAAAACAACAATGAGGTATAAGTGGACAGCTTACTTTACTCTTTGTTTGATATTCATATCATGATCTCAAATCATATCAGTATGGCAGTATTTGTACAATGGTAAATATAATGCAGGTAAATTTATGGATACATTAATAATAGTATTTCCATAGCCTCTAAAACTTTTGTACTCTTCTACTCCAGTAAGTATCGTTATATTTTTAATCGATATAAGGAAACCTTTTAAATATAAACCTTATAACTCATGGTAAACATTATTTGGAAATGTAAGATCTTCATTGTTTGGATAAAACATTGTCCGTATAATGTATAAATTCGTATTTCTAATTTAGCAGTGTTGTTACATGGAATTACTTCTTACACGCTAGCAGCGGAACACAGAGCATGCGCGGCATATCATTTAGTTCCTATAGCCATACAGCACAGTCGGGTTAGTAGGCGTTGTCTCCCTTGTACAACCATTGGATAATAATGGGGCGTTCTCCCTGTAATCCACGTGATTGGCTAACTGTGACCTCAAATGAGTATTTAAGTCCGCGCCTCCGGTAGCCTCGGGTTTTACCAAATGTCAGTGTAAAATACAGCATTGAGAAAGGCTAGGTCGTAGCCAAAACGCGTTTGCTCCATATACTTTTAATCTTGCCAGTTCAGTCACTTCAGCCACCTGATGCCGACGTTTCCCGCTATCGGCCAGGAAACAGAGAAGTGACTGTGGGCTTGTTTTTAGTTTATTCACTGTTTGGTAGTAGGTGTGGTAAACGGTAGGGGTATTTACCCCATGTTTTTTAATATATTCGATTAAAGTATAGTTTTTTAACTAACTCCACAATAACTTAAGTAAGAATGAGTGCTGCAATAGCCCCTATCTTTCCTTTCCTTTTTTGTGTATTATAATGGGATAGCAATACCCAAGATGTGGAACTCCACGCAAGAGTCACATAAGTTTTAGTCTCATAATTGAAAAGATAAAACTTAAATCATAAGCAGAAGAATCAAACTGAAACAGCTGCCTGAAGAACTTTTCTACCAAAAACTGCTTCCGAAGAAGCAAAAACATCAAAATGGTAGAATTTAGTAAATGTATGCAAAGAAGACCAAGTTGCTGCTTTGCAAATCTGATCAACTGAAGCTTCATTCTTAAAAGCCCAAGAAGTGGAAACTGACCTAGTAGAATGAGCTGTAATTCTCTGAGGTGGTGTTTTACCCAACTCCAAATAAGCTTGATGAATCAAAAGTTTTAATCAAGATGCCAAATAAACGGCACCTTTCCTGGAACTAGAAAAGATAACAAATAGACTAGAAGTCTTCCTGAAATCTTTAGTAGCTTCAACATAATATTTCAGAGCTCTCACCATATCCAAAGAATGTAAAGATGTCTCCAAAGAAGTCTTAGGATTAGGACACAAAGAAGGGACAACAATTTCTCTACTAATGTTGTTAGAATTCACAACTTTAGGTAAGAATTTAAATGAAGTCCGCAAAACTGCCTTATCCTGATGAAAAATCAGAAAAGGAGACTCACAAGAAAGAGCAGATAATTCAGAAACTCTTCTAGCAGAAGAGATGGCCAAAAGGAACAACACTTTCCAAGAAAGCAATTTAATATCCAAAGAATGCATCGGCTCAAATGGAGGAGCCTGTAAAGCCTTCAAAACCAAATTAATACTCCAAGGAGGAGAGATTGATATAATGACAGGCTTGATATGAACCAAAGAGTGTACAAAACAGTGAATATCAGGAAGTTTAGCAATCTTTCTGTGAAATAAAACAGAAAGAGCGGAGATTTGTCCTTTCAAGGAACTTGCAGACAAACATTTATCCAAACCATCCTGAAGAAACTGTAAAATTCTAGGAAGTCTAAAAGAATGCCAAGAACATTGATGAAAAGAACACCATGAAATGTAAGTCTTCCAAACTCGATAATAAATCTTTCTAGAAACAGATTTATGAGCCTGTAACATAGTATTAATCACCGAGTCAGAGAAACCTCTATGACTAAGCACTAAGCGTTCAATTTCCATACCTTCAAATTTAATGATTTGAGATCCTGGTGGAAAAACGGACTTTGAGACAGAAGGTCTGGTCTTAAGGGAAGTGACCAAGGTTGGCAACTGGACATCTGAACAAGATCTGAATACCAAAACCTGTGAGGCCATGCTGGGGCCACCAGCAGCACAAACAATTGCTCCATGATGATTTTCGAGATCACTCTTGGAAGAAGAACTAGAGGTAGGAAAATATAAGCAGGTTGATAACACCAAGTAAGTGTCAATGCATCCACTGCATCCACCTGAAGATCCCTGGACCTGGACAGGTACCTGGGAAGTTTCTTATTTAGATGAGATGCCATCAGATCTATTTCTGGAAGCCCCCACATCTGAACAATTTGAGAAAACACATCTGGGTGAAGAGACCACTCTCCCGAATGTAAAGTCTGACGACTGAGATAATCCGCTTCCCAATTGTCTATACCTGGGATATGAACTGCAGAAATTAGACAGGAGCTGGATTCCGCCCAAACAAGTATCCGGGATACTTCTTTCATAGCTTGAGGGCTGTGAGTCCCACCCTGATGATTGACATATGCCACAGTTGTGACATTGTATGTCTGAAAACAAATGAATGGATCTCTCTTCAATAGAGGCCAAAACTGAAGAGCTCTGAGAATCGCACGGAGTTCCAAAATATTGATTGGTAATCTCGCCTCTTGAGATTTCCAAACTCCTTGTGCTATCAGAGATCCACAAACAGCTCCCCAACCTGAAAGACTCGCATCTATTGTGATCACAGTCCAGGTTGAAGAAAAGAGGCCCCTAGAATTATATGATGGTGATCTAACCACCAAGTCATAGAAAGTCGAATATTGGGATTTAAGAATATTAATTGTGATATCCTTGTATAATCCCTGCACCATTGATTCAGCAAACAAAGCTGGAGAGGTCTCATATGAAAACGAGCAAAGGGGATCGCGTCCAATGCTGCAGCCATGAGACCTAAAACTTCCATGCACATAGCTACTGAAATTTCATCAACTCTATGAGAAGTTTTAAAAGACCTTTTTACGCTTATTAGATGGCTGAATGGCAGACAAAGCCTTCTGAATGGAATCAGAAATAAATTCTCTTAGATTTACAGGAATATCCTGAGCATTAGATGTTGATGGACCAGCAACAGGTAATGAACTACTACTGATGGAAACATTATCTGCATGTAAAAGTTTATCATGACAACTATTACAAACCACAGCTGGAGGTATAGCCTCCACAAGTTTACAACAAATGCACTTAGCTTTGGTAGAACCGATATCAGGCAGCAGGAATCCAGCAGTAGATTCTGAGACAGGATCAGATTGAGACATCTTGCAAATGTAAGAGAAAAAACAACATATAAAGCAAAATTATCAATCTCCTTATATGATAGTTTCAGAAATGGGAAAAAATACAAACAGCATAGCCCTCTGACATAGAAAAAAGGCCAGAGGCAAAAAGGAATGGGGTCTTAAATAATGAAAATGTTTGGCGCCAAGTATGACGCACAACAAACAGAAAAATATATTTGGGGCCAAAAATGTCCAGAAACTAAACACTAGTGTCATAGATGATGCAACCTCGTGAAGGACTTGGCGCCAACTAAGATTCCGGAAATGATGAATTTGCGTCAAACGTAACTTTCGCTCCAAAAAATAATTGCGCCAAGAATGACGCAATAAATTTTGGCATTTTTGCACCCTCGTGAGCCTAATACAGCCCCTGAGCTAGTGACGTATGGGATATACATTCCTAGCAGGAGGGGCAAAGTTTCCCAAACCTCAAAATGCCTATAAATACACCCCCCCCCCCACCACACCCACAATTCAGTTTAACGAATAGCTAAGAAGTGGGGTGATAAGAAAGGAGCGAAAGCATCAAAAATAAGGAATTGGAATAATTGTGCTTCATACAAAAAAATCATAACCACCACAAAAAGGGTGGGCCTCATGGACTCTTGCTAATATGAAAGAAATGAATTTATCAGGTAAGTTCTTACATAAATTATGTTTTCTTTCATGTAATTAGCAAGAGTCCATGAGCTAGTGACGTATGGGATAGCAGATACCCAAGATGTGGAACTTCCACGCAAGAGTCACTAGAGAGGGAGGGATAAAATAAAGACAGCCAATTCCGCTGAAAAAATTAATCCACTACCCAATAAAAAGTTTAAATTTTTATAATGAAAAAAACTGAAATATAAGCAGAAGAATCAAACTGAAACAGCTGCCTGAAGTACTATTCTACCAAAAACTGCTTCTGAAGAAGAGAAAACATCAAAATTGTAGAATTTAGTAAAAATAAGCAAAGAAGACCGAGTTGCTGCTTTGTAAATCTGATCAACAGAAGCTTCATTCTAAAAAACCCAGGAAGTGGAAACTGACCTAGTAGAATGAGCCGTAAACCTCTGAGGCGGGGATTTACCCGAATC
Organism: Bombina bombina; assembly: GCF_027579735.1. Taxonomy (NCBI): domain Eukaryota; kingdom Metazoa; phylum Chordata; class Amphibia; order Anura; family Bombinatoridae; genus Bombina; species Bombina bombina. Next base: position 1,443,975,563 of record NC_069500.1, on the reverse strand, counting down.
TAAATAAGCATGATGAATCAAAAGCTTTAACCAAGACACCAAAGAAATGGCAGGAGCCTTCTGACCTTTCCTAGAACCAGGAAAGATAACAAATAGACTAGAAGTCTTTCTGAAATCTTTAGTATCTTCAACATAATATTTTGAAGCTCTTACCACATCCAAAGAATGTAAGGATCTCTCCAGAAAATTCTTAGGATTAGGACATAAAGAAGGGACAACAATTTATCTACTAATGCTGTTGGAGTTCACAACTATAGGTAAAAATTTAAACGAAGTCCGCAAAAACCGCCTTATCCTGATGAAAAATCAGAAAAGGAGACTCACAAGAAAGAGCAGATAAATCAGAAACTCTTCTAGCAGAAGAGATGACCAAAAGGAACAACACTTTCCAAGAAAATAATTTAATCTCCAGAGAATGCATAGGCTCAAACGGAGGAGCCTGTAAAGCCTTCAAAACCAAAATAAGACTCTAAGGAGGAGAAATTGATAAATTACAGATTTGATACGAACCAAAGCCTGTACAAAACAATGAATATCAGGAAGTATAGCATTTTTTCTGTAGAACAGAACAGAAAGAGCAGAGATTTGACTTTAAAAGAACTTGCAGACAAACCCTTATCTAAACCATCCTGAGGAAACTGTAAAATTCTTGGAATTCTAAAAGAATGCCAAGAGAATTTATGAGAAGAGCACCATGAAATGTAAGTCTTCCAAACTTGATAAAAAAATCTTTCTAGATACAGATTTACAAGCCTGTAACATAGTAATAATCACTGAGTCAGAAAAACCTCTATGACTAAGCGTTCAATTACCATACCACCAAATTTAATAATTTGAGATCCTGACAGAAAAACGAACCTTGAGATATAAGGTCTGGCCTAAATGGAAGTGGCCAAGGTTGGCAACTGGACATCCGAACAAGATCCACATTACAAAACCTGAGCGGCCATGCTGGAGCCACCAGAAGCACAAACGATTGGTCCATGATGATTTTGAAAATCACTCTTAAAAGAAGAACTAGAGGCGGAAAAATATAGGCAGGTTGATAACTCCAAGGAAGTGTCAATGCATACACTGCTTCCATCTGAGGATCCCTGGACCTGGACAGGTACCTGGGAAGTTTCTTGTTTAGATGAGATGCCATCAGATTTATATCTGGAAGCCCCCACATCTGAAAAATTTGAAAAAACACATCTGGGTGAAGAGACCATTCTCCCGGATGTAAAGCTTGATGACAGAGATAATCCGCTTCCCAATTGTCTATACCTGGGATATGACCCGCAGAAATTAGACAGGAGCTGGAATTTGCCCAAGCAAGTATCCGAGATACTTCTTTCACAGCCTGAGGACAGAGTCCCACCCTGATGATTGACATACGCCATAGTTGGGACATTGTCTGTCTGAAAACCAATAAACGTCTCTCTCTTCAAAAAGAAGCCAAAACTGAAGAACTCAGAGAATCGCACGGAGTTCCAAAATATTGAATGGTAATCTCGCCTCTTCAGATTTCCAAACCCCTTGTGCTGTCAGAGATCCCCAGACAGCTTCCCAACCTAAAAGACTTGCATCTGTTGTGATCATGGTCCAGGTTGGATGAACCGAAGAGACCCGTAGAACTATACGATGGTGATCTAACCACCAAGTCAGAGATAGTTGAATATTGGGATTCAAGGATATTAAATGTGATATCCTAGAAAAATCCCTGCACCATTAATTCAGCATTAAAAACTGGAAAGGTTTCATATGAAAATGAGCAAAGGGAATCGAATCCAATGCTGCGGTCATGAGACCTAAAACTTCCATGCATATAGCTACTGAAGGAAAAACATAATTTATGTAAGAACTTACCTGATAAATTAATTTCTTTCATATTAGCAAGAGTCCATGAGCTAGTGACGTATGGGATATACATTCCTACCAGGAGGGGCAAAGTTTCCCAAACCTTAAAATGCCTATAAATACACCCCTCACCACACCCACAATTCAGTTTAACAAATAGCCAAGAAGTGGGGTGATAAGAAAAAAGTGCGAAAGCATATAAAATAAGGAATTGGAATAATTGTGCTTTATACAAAAAAATCATAACCACCACAAAAAAGGGCGGGCCTCATGGACTCTTGCTAATATTAAAGAAATGAATTTATCAGGTAAGTTCTTACATAAATTATGTTTTCTTTCATGTAATTAGCAAGAGTCCATGAGCTAGTGACGTATGGGATAATGACTACCCAAGATGTGGATCTTTCCACACAAGAGTCACTAGAGAGGGAGGGATAAAATAAAGACAGCCAATTCCTGCTGAAAATAATCCACACACAAAATAAAGTTTAATGAAAAACATAAGCAGAAGATTCAAACTGAAACCGCTGCCTGAAGTACTTTTCTACCAAAAACTGCTTCAGAAGAAGAAAATACATCAAAATGGTAGAATTTGGTAAAAGTATGCAAAGAGGACCAAGTTACCGCTTTGCAAATCTGATTAACCGAAGCTTCATTCCTAAACGCCCAGGAAGTAGAAACTGACCTAGTAGAATGAGCTGTAATCCTCTGAGGCGGAGTTTTACCCGACTCAACATAGGCAAGATGAATTAAAGATTTCAACCAAGATGCCAAAGAAATGGCAGAAGTTTTCTGGCCTTTCTAGAACCGAAAAAGATAACAAATAAACTAGAAGTCTTTCAGAAAGACTTAGTAGCTTCAACATAATATTTCAAAGCTCTAACAACATCCAAAGAATGCAACGATTTCTCCTTAGAATTCTTAGGATTAGGACATAATGAAGGAACCACAATGTCTCTACTAATGTTGTTGGAATTCACAACTTAGGTAAAAATTTGAAAAGAAGTTCGCAACACCGCCTTATCCTGATGAAAAATCAGAAAAGGAGACTCACAAGAAAGAGCAGATAATTCAGAAACTCTTCTGGCAGAAGAGATGGCCAAAAGGAACAAAACTTTCCAAGAAAGTAATTTAATGTCCAATGAATGCATAGGTTCAAATGGAGGAGCTTGAAGAGCCCCCAGAACCAAATTCAAACTCCAAGGAGGAGAAATTGACTTAATGACAGGCTTTATACGAACCAAAGCTTGTACAAAACAATGAATATCAGGAAGAATAGCAATCTTTCTGTGAAAAAGAACAGAAAGAGCAGAGATTTGTCCTTTCAAGGAACTTGCGGACAAACCCTTATCTAAACCATCCTGAAGAAACTGTAATATTCTCGGTATTCTAAAAGAATGCCAAGAAAAATGATGAGAAAGACACCAAGAAATATAAGTCTTCCAGACTCTATAATATATCTCTCTGGATACAGATTTACGAGCCTGTAACATAGTATTAATCACAGAGTCAGAGAAACCTATTTGACCAAGAATCAAGCGTTCAATCTCCATACCTTTAAATTTAAGGATTTCAGATCCTGATGGAAAAAAGGACCTTGAGACAGAAGGTCTGGTCTTAACGGAAGAGTCCACGGTTGGCAAGAGGCCATCCGGACAAGATCCGCATACCAAAACCTGTGAGGCCATGCCGGAGCTACCAGCAGAACAAACGAGCATTCCTTCAGAATCTTGGAGATTACTCTTGGAAGAAGAACTAGAGGCGGAAACATATAGGCAGGATGATACTTCCAAGGAAGTGATAATGCATCCACTGCCTCCGCCTGAGGATCCCGGGATCTGGACAGATACCTGGGAAGTTTTTTGTGTAGATGAGAAGCCATCAGATCTATTTCTGGAAGTTCCCACATTTGAACAATCTGAAGAAATACCTCTGGGTGAAGAGACCATTCGCCCGGATGCAATGTTTGGCGACTGAGATAATCCGCTTCCAATTGTCCATACCTGGGATATGAACCGCAGAGATTAGACAGGAGCTGGATTCCGGCCAAACCAAAATTCGAGATACCTCTTTCATAGCCAGAGGACTGTGAGTCCCTCCTTGATGATTGATGTATGCCACAGTTGTGACATTGTCTATCTGAAAACAAATGAACAACTCTCTCTTCAGAAGAGGCCAAGACTGAAGAGCTCTGAAAATTGCACGGAGTTCCAAAATATTGATCGGAAATCTCACCTCCTGAGATTCCCAAACCCCTTGTGCCGTCAGATACCCCCACACAGCTCCCCAACCTGTAAGACTTGCATCTGTTGAGATTATAGTCCAGGTCGGAAGAACAAAGAAGCCCCCTGAACTAAACGATGGTGATCTGTCCACCATGTCAGAGAGTGTCGTAAAATCGGTTTAAAGATATTAATTGAGATATCTTTGAGTAATCCCTGCACCATTGGTTCAGCATACAGAGCTGAAGAGGTCGCATGTGAAAACGAGCAAAGGAGATCGCATCTGATGCGGCAGTCCTAAGACCCAACATTTCCATGCATAAGGCTACCAAAGCGAATGATTGTGACTGAAGGTTTTGACAAGCTGATATCAATGTTAAACTTCTCTTGTCTGACAAGGACAGAGTCATAGACACTGAATCTATCTAGAAACCTAAAAAGGTTACCCTTGTCTGAGGAATCAATGAACCGATTGGTAAATTGATCCTCCAACCATGAACTTGAAGAAACAACACAAGTCGATTCGTATGAGATTCTTCGAAAATGAGAAGACTGAGCAAGTACCAAGATATCGTCCAAATAAGGAAATACCAAAACCCTGTTCTCTGATTACAGAAAGAAGGGCACCGAGAACCTTTGAAAAAAATTCTTGGAACTGAGGCTAGGCCAAACGGTAGAGCCACAAAACTGGTAATGCTTGTCTAAAAAGAGAATCTCAGACACTAAAAGTGATCTGGATGAATCGGAATATGCAGATACACATCCTGTAAATCTATTGTAGACATATAATGCCCTTGCTAAACAAAAGGCAGGATAGTCCTACAGTAACCATCTTGAATGTTGGTATCCTAACATAACGATTCAATAATGATAGATCCGGAACTGGTCTGAAGGAATTGACCTTCTTTGGTACAATGAAGAGATAAAATAAAACCCCAGCCCCTGTTCCAGAACTGGAACTGGCATAAATACTCCAGCCAACTCTAGATCTGAAACACATTTCAGAAATGCTGAGCCTTTGCTGTGTTAACTGGGACACGGGAAAGAATAAAATCTCTTAGCAGGAGGCCTTAACTGAAGCCAATTCTGTACCTTTCTGAAACAATGTTCTGAAACCAGAGATTGAGAACGGAATTGATCCAAATTTCTTTGAAGAAAACGTAATCTGCCCCATACCAGCTGAGCTGGAATAAGGGCCGCCCCTTCATAGGTACTTAGGAGCTGGCTATAGGTTTTCTATAAGGCTTGGATATATTCCAAACTGAAAATAGTTTCCAAACTGATACCGCTCCTGAGGATGAAGGATCAGGCTTTTGTTCCTTGTTGTGAGGAAAGGAACGAAAATGATTATTTACCCTGGAAAGAAAGGGAAAGCAAAGTTAACTTAGAAGACATGTCAGCATTCCAAGTTTAATCCATAAAGCTTTTCTAGCTAAAATAGCTAGAGACATATACCTGACATCAACTCTAATGATATCAAAAGATGGTATCACCAATAAAATTATTAGCATGTTATAGAATAATAATAATGCTATAAAATTATGATCTGTTACTTGTTGCGCTAAAGCTTCTAACCAAAAAGTTGAAGCTGCAGCAACATCCGCTAAAAATATAGCAGGTCTAAGAAGATTACCTGAACATAAGTAAGCTTTTCTTAGAAAGGATTCAATTTTCCTATTTAAAGGATCCTTAAATGAAGTACTATCTGCCGTAGGAATAGTAGTACATTAGCAGGAGTAGAGACAGCCCCATAACCTTAGGGATTTTTGTCCCAAAAAACTCTAATCTGTCAGATGGCACAGGATATAATTGCTTAAACGTCTAGAAGGAGTAAATAAATTACCCAAATTATTCCATTCCCTGGAAATTACTTCAGAAATAGCATCAGGGAGATAAAACACTTCTGGAACAACTACAGGAGATTTAAAAACCTTATTTAAACGTTTACATTTAGTATCAAGAGGACCAGAATCCTCTATTTCTAATGCAAATAATACTTCTTTAAGTAAAGAACGAATAAATTCCATCTTGAACAAATACAAAGATTTATCAGCATCAACCTCTGAGACAGAAACCTCTGAACCAGAAGAACCATTATAAGTATGATGATGTTCATTTAAAAATTCATCTGAAAAAAGAGAAGTTTTAAAAGACTTTTATGTATACTAGAAGGAGAAATAACAGACATAGCCTTCTTAATGGATTTAAAAAATAAAATCTCTTATGTTATCAGGAACACTCTGAAAATTAGATGTTGACGGAACAGCAACAGGTAATGTAACAGTACTAAAGGAAATTTTATCTGCATTAATAAGTTTGACATGACATGCAAGACAAACAACAGCTGGAGAAACAGATACCAAAAGTTTATAGCAGATACACTTAGCTTGGTAGCTCCAGCACTGGGCAGTGATTTTCCTGAAGTAACTTCTGACTCAGTTGCAACGTGGAACATCTTGCGATATGTAATAGAAAAAACAACATATAAAGCAAAATTGATCAAATTCCTTAAATGACAGTTTCAGGAATGGGAAAAAAATGCCAGTGAACAAGCTTCTAGCAACCAGAAGCAATAAATAATGAGACTTAAATAATGTGGAGACAAAAATGACGCCCATATTTTTTAGCGCCAAAAAAGACGCCCACATTATTTTTAAATGACGCCACATCCGGAACGCCGACATTTTTGACGCAAAAAAAACGTCAAAAAATGACGCAAAAAAACGTCAAAAAATGACGCAAAAAAACGTCAAAAAATGACGCAACTTCCGGCGACACGTATGACGGCGGAAACAGAAAAAAAATTTTGCGCCAAGAATGACGCAATAAAATGAAGCATTTTCTGCCCCCGCGAGCCTAAAAGCCCACAGGGAAAAAGTCAAATTTTTGAAGGTAAGAAAAAATGATTGAAACAAATGCATTAATCCCAAATATGAAACTGACTGTCTGAAAAATAAGGAATGTTGAACATTCTGAGTCAAGGCAAATAAATGTTTGAATACATATATTTAGAACTTTATAAACAAAGTGCCCAACCATAGCTTAGAGTGTCACAGAAAATAAGATTTACTTACCCCAGGACACTCATCTACATGTTTGTAGAAAGCCAAACCAGTACTGAAACGAGAATCAGCAGAGGTAATGGTATATATAAGAGTATATCGTCGATCTGAAAAGGGAGGTAAGAGATGAATCTCTACGACCGATAACAGAGAACCTATGAAATAGACCCCGTAGAAGGAGATCACTGCATTCAAATAGGCAATACTCTCCTCACATCCCTCTGACATTCACTGCACGCTGAGAGGAAAACCGGGCTCCAACTTGCTGCGGAGCGCATATCAACGTACAATCTAGCACAAACTTACTTCACCACCTCCATCGGAGGCAAAGTTTGTAAAACTGAATTGTGGGTGTGGTGAGGGGTGTATTTATAGGCATTTTAAGGTTTGGGAAACTTTGCCCCTCCTGGTAGGAATGTATATCCCATACGTCACTAGCTCATGGACTCTTGCTAATTACATGAAAGAAACATAATTTATGTAAGAACTTACCTAATAAATTAATTTCTTTCATATTGGCAAGAGTCCATGAGCTAGTGACATATGGGATATACAATCCTACAAGGAGGGGCAAAGTTTCCCAAACCTCAAAATGCCTATAAATACACCCCTCACCACACCCACAATTCATTTTAACGAATAGCCAAGCAGTGGGGTGATAAAGAAAGGAGTAGAAAGCATCAACAAAGGAAATTTGGAAATAATTGTGCTTTATATAAAAAATCATAACCACCATAAAAAGGGTGGTCCTCATGGACTCTTGCCAATATGAAAGAAATGAATTTATCAGGTAAGTTCTTACATAAATTATGTTTTCTTTCATGTCATTGGCAAGAGTCCATGAGCTAGTGACATATGGGATATCAATACCCAAGATGTGGAGTCTTCCACTCAAGAGAGGGAGGGAATAAAAACAGCCATATTTCGCTGAAAAGATTAATCCACAACTCAAAAAAATAAGTTTATTTTCATTTTTGAAAGAAAAAAACTTAAATCAAAAAGCAGAAGAATCAAACTGAAACAGTTGCCTGAAGAACTTTTCTACCAAAAACTGCTTCCGAAGAAGCAAATACATCAAATACTCCAAATAAGCTTGATGAATCAAAAGTTTCAACCAAGAAGCCAAAGAAATAGCAGAAGCCTTCTGACCTTTCCTAGGACCAGAAAATAAAACAAATAGACTTGAAGGGGCCCATTTATCAAAGGGCTTGCGGACCTGATCCGACACTGCGGATCAGGTCCGCAAGACCTCGCTAAATGCGGAGAGCAATACGCTCTCCACATTTAACATTGCACCAGCAGCTCACAAGAGCTGCTGGTGCAACGCCGCCCCCTGCTGACTCGCGGCCAATCGGCCGCCAGCAGGGAGCTGTCAATCAACCCGATCGTATTCGATCGGGTTGATTTCCGGCGGTTCCTGTCCGCCTGCTCAGAGCAGGCGGACAGGGTTATGAAGCAGCGGTCTTTAGACCGCTGCTTCATAACTTGTGTTTCTGGCGAGTCTGAAGACTCGCCAGAAACACGGCCCTTCAAGCTCCATACGGAGCTTGATAAATGGGCCTGGAAGTCTTCCTGAAATCTTTAGTAGCTTCCACATAATATTTCAAAGCTCTTACCACATCCAAAGAATGTAAGGATCTCTCCAAAGAATTCTTAGGATTAGGACATAAAGAAGGAACAACAATGTCTCTACTAATTTTGTTAGAATTCACAACCTTAGGTAAAAATTGAAAAGAAGTCAGCAAAACTGCCTTATCCTGATGAAAAATCAGAAAAGGAGACTCACAAGAAAGAGCAGATAGCTCAGAAACTCTTCTAGCAGAAGAGATAGCCAAAAGGAACAACACTTTCCAAGAAAGTAGTTTAATGTCCAAAGAATACATAGGCTCAAATGGAGGAGCCTGTAAAGCCTTCAGAACCAAATTAAGACTCCAAGGAGGAGAAATTGATTTAATGACAGGCTTAATATGAACTAAAGCCTGTATAAAACAGTGAATATCATGAAGTATAGCAATCTTTCTGTGAAATAAGACAGAAAGAGCAGAGATTTGTCCTTTCAAGGAACTTGCAGACAAACCCTTATCCAAACCATCCTGAAGGAACTGTAAAATTCTAGGAATTCTAAAAGAATGCCAGTAGAATTTATGAGAAGAACACCATGAAATGTAAGTCTTCCAAACTTTATAATAAATATTTCTAGAGACAGATTTACGAGCTTGTAACATAGTATTAATCACTGAGTCAGAGAAACCTCTATGACTTAGAACTAAACATTCAATTTCCATACCTTCAAATTTAATGATTTGAGATCCTGATGGAAAAACGGACCTTGAAATAGTAGGTCCGGCCGTAACGGAAGTGGCCAAGGCGGGCAACTGGACATTCGCACCAGATCCACATACCAAAACCTGTGTGGCCATGCTGGAGCCACCAGCAACACAGAAGACTGTTCCATGATGATTTTGGAGATCACTCTGGGAAGGAGAACTAGAGGCGGGAAGATGTAAGCAGGATGATAACACCAAGGAAGTGTCAGTGCATCCACTGCTTCCGCCTGAACATCCCTGGACCTGGACAGGTACCTGGGAAGTTTCTTGTTTAGATGAGAGGCCATGAGATCTATCTCTGGAAGACCCCACATATGAACAATCTGAGAAAACACGTCTGGATTGAGAGACCACTCCCCTGGATGTAAAGTCTGGCGCCCTGAGAATTGCACGGAGTTCTAAAATATTTATTGGTAATCTCACCTCTTGAGATTTCCAAACCCCTTGTGCTGTCAGAGCTCCCCAAACAGCTCCCCAACCTGAAAGACTCGCATCTGTTGAGATCACAGTCCAGGTTGGCCGAACAAAAGAGGCCCCTTGAACCAAATGATGGTGATCTATCCACCATGTCAGAGTGTCGTACATTGGGATTCAAGGATATTAATTGTCATATCTTTGTATAATCCCTGCACCATTGATTCAGCATGCAAAGCTGTAGAGGTCTCATATGAAAATGAGCAAAGGGGATCACGTCCGATGCTGCAGTCATGAGACCTAAAACTTCCATGCACATAGCCACTGAAGGGAATGACTGAGACTGAAGGTGCCGGCATGCTGCGACCAATTTTAAACGTCTCTTGTCTGTTAGAGACAGAGTCATGGACACTGAATCTATCTGGAAACCTAAAAAGGTGACCTTTGTCTGAGGAATCAAGAAACTTTTTGGTAAATTGATCCTCCAACCATGTTTCCGAAGAAAGAACACTAGTTGATTCGTGTGAGATTCTGCAGTATGTAAAGACTGAGCTAGTACCAAGATATTGTCCAAATAAGGAAACACTGCAATACCCTGTTCTCTGATTACAGATAGTAGGACACCCAGAACCTTTGAAAAGATTCTTGGAGCTGTTGCTAGGCCAAATGGAAGAGCAACAAATTGGTAATGCTTGTCTAGAAAAGAGAATCTCAGAAACTGATAGTGTTCTGGATGAATCGGAATATGAAGGTATGCATCCTGCAAGTCTATTGTGGACATATAATGTCCTTGCTGAACAAAAGGCAGAATAGTCCTTATAGTCACCATCTTGAAAGTTGGTACTTTTACATAACGATTCAAAATTTTCAGATCCAGAACTGGTCTGAACAAATTTTCTTTCTTTGGTACAATGAATAGGTTTGAATAAAACCCCAAACCTTGTTCCTGAAGAGGAACTGGCATTATTACCCCTGAAGACTCCAGGTCTGAAACACACTTCAGAAAAGCCTGAGCTTTTACTGGATTTACCGGGATGTGTGAGAGAAAAAATCTTCTCACAGGAGGTCTTACTTTGAATCCTATTCAATACCCTTGAGAGACAATGCTCTGGATCCAATGATTTTGGACTGATTTTATCCAAAAATCCTTGAAAAACCTTAATCTGCCCCCTACCAGCTGAGCTGGAATGAGGGCCGCACCTTCATGCGGACTTAGGGGCAGACTTTGGTTTCCTAAATGGCTTGGATTTATTCCAATTTGAGGAAGGCTTCCAACTGGAAGCAGATTCATTGGGAGGAGTATTGAGTTTTTGTTCCTTATTCTGACGAAAGGAACGAAAACGGTTAGAAGCCTTAGATTTACCCTTAGGTTTTTTTATCCTGAGGCAAGAAAAACTCCTTTTCTTCCAGTGATAGTTGAAATAATAGAATCCAACTGAGAACCAAATAAATTATTACCTTGGAAAGAAAGAGATAGTAATCTAGATTTAGATGTCATATCAGCATTCCAAGATTTAAGCCACAAAGCTCTTCAAGCTAATACAGCTAAAGACATGGATGTAACATCAATTTTGATAATATCAAAAATGGCATCACAAATAAAATGATTAGCATGTTGCAGTAAGCGAACAATGCTAGATATGTCAAAATCCAATTCACGTTGCGCTAAATTTTCCAACCAGAAAGTTGATGCAGCCGCAACATCACCCAAAGAAATAGCAGGTCTGAGAAGATGACCTGAATATAAATAGGCCTTCCTTAGATAAGATTCAAGCTTCCTATCTAAAGGATCCTTAAAGGAAGTGCAATCTTCCATAGGAATAGTGGTACGTTTAGCAAGAGTAGAAATAGCCCCATCAACTTTGGGGATCTTTCCCAAAACTCTATAGATTTTGCTGGTAAAGGATACAATCTCTTAAACCTTGAAGAAGGAATAAAGGAAGTACCTGGCTTATTCCATTCCTTAGAAATCATATCAGAAATAGCCTCAGGAATGGGAAAAACACCTGGGGAAACCACAGGAGGTTTAAAAACAGCATTTAAACATTTATTAGACTGAACGTCAATAGGACTGGTTACCTCAATATCCAAAGTAATTAACACTTCTTTTAATAAAGAACGCAGAAGAGGATGAATTATTATGTTGTTGGTCATTTTAAATTTCATCAGCTAAATGAGAAGTTTTAAAAGACCTTTTACGTTTATTAGAAGGTGGAAATGCAGACAAAGCCTTCAGAATAGAATCAGAAACAAATTCTTTAAAATGTACAGGTATATCATGCACATTAGAAGTTGAAGGAACTGCAACTGGCAATGTACTATTACTGATGGAAACACTATCTGCATGTAAAAGTTTATCATGACAACTATTACAAATGACATTCGGTGGAATAATTTCTACAATTTTACAAAAAACGCACTTAGCTTTGGTAGAACCGATGTCAGGCAGCAATGTTCCAGCAGAAACTTCAGAGACAGGATCAGATTGGGACATCTTGCTCAATTTAAGAGAAAAAACAACATATAAAGCAAAATTATCTATTTCCTTAAATGACAGTTTCAGGAATGGGAAAAAATGCAAAAGCATAGGCCTCTTGATAGAGAAGAAAGCAGGAGGCAAACATCAATGGGATATTGAAATAATGAAAAAAATTTGGCGCCAAGTATGACGCACAACGTAACGTAAACTTTTTTGGCGCCAAAAATGACCGGAAATGACACACTTGCGTCACTAATGCCGCCGCCGTGTGAAAGGTCTCGGCGTCACGTATGACGCCGGAAATGATGAAGTTGCGTCATAAACGTATCTTTTCACGCCAAAAAAAGTTTGCGCCAAAAATGACGCAATAAAGTCTAGCATTTGACGCACCCGCGGGCCTAACACCCGCAATTGCAAAAAAGTAGTCAAATTGAAAAAAAGACTAAACCCCAGGTAAGAAATAAAATTCTTAAAGTGTTTACATTCCCAAATATGAAACTGACAGTCTGCAGAAGGAAATACATGAACCTGACTCATGGCAAATATAAGTACAATACATATATTTAGAACTTTATATAAATGCATAAAGTGCCAAACCATAGCTGAGAGTGTCTTAAGTAATAAAAACATACTTACCAAAAGACACCCATCCACATAGCAGATAGCCAAACCAGTACTAAAACAGTTATTAGTAGAGGTAATGGTAAATTGAGAGTATATCGTCTATCTGAAAAGGGAGGTAGGAGATGAATCTCTACGACCGATAAAAGAGAACCCATGAAATAGACCCCCGTTAGGGAAATCATTGTATTCAATAAGTGATACTCCCTTCACGTCCCTCTGACATTCGCTGTACTCTGAGAGGAATCGGGCTTCAACAATGCTGAGAAGCGCATATCAACGTAGAAATCTTAGCACAAACTTACTTCACCACCTACATAGGAGGCAAAGTTTGTAAAACTGAATTGTGGGTGTGGTGAGGGGTGTATTTATAGGCATTTTGAGGTTTGGGAAACTTTGCCCCTCCTGGTAGGATTGTATATTCCATATGTCACTAGCTCATGGACTCTTGCCAATTACATGAAAGAAATAATAAATAACCAAGAATATCAATTTATAAACATAACACATCCGAAAACACCAGTTTTTTATTACCTCCCAAAAATACATAAGACTTTAGATCATCCGCCCGGACGCCCTATAATTTCAGGAATCGACAGTTTAACTTCAAATATGTCACAATATGTAGATACATTCCTTCAAAAATATTTACACAATCTACCATCATACCTAAAAGATACAACCGATTTTTTGAATATAATAACAAATATCAATTGGCAAAGTGACTATATATTAGTCACTTGCGATGTAAACTCGTTATACACAAATATCCAACACAAATTAGGTATTGAAGCCTCAGAATATTTTCTTAATTCCGACTATGAAATGAAAACACCACAAATCAAATTCATCTTAGAATGTATACAGTTCATACTGGAAAATAATTATTTTAATTTCAATAGCACTTTCTACTTATAACTAAAAGGAACGGCTATGGGCATGAGGTTTGCACCCAGCAATGCAAATCTATTCATGGGGAGGTTTGAAGAAGAACATATCCTACACTCCCCATGGGGTGCAAACCTCGTGCTCTACAAGCGGTTCATAGACAACATATTTCTTATTTGGAAAGGTGATCAAGAATTACTTAATCTGTTCCTTGAAGATTTGAATTCTAATAGCAAGGAAAATATACATTTTTTAGATGTCTTGATTAATGTTAGTGACAACATCATAAACACTAGGACCTACTTCAAACCTAACGATACAAATAGTTACATACATCCAGAAAGTTGTCATCTCAAAAAATGGATTGACAATATACCCAAAGGTCAATTCTATAGAATGAAGAAAAATGGTTCAGAATCTAAAGTGTTTCTACAACAAGCTGATCTATTAGAAAAGAAATTCCAGGATAAAGGATATCAGGAGAGTATAATAAAAGAAGCAAAAATACAAGCCATACAGAAAGATAGATCCAAATGATTAAAATATAACAGAAAAGATACCAATAAGAATGTACATAAACAAATATCATTCATAACAGAATATAATGAAGATCATAAAATCATAAAAAAGATTCTGGACAAGCACTGGCACATAATTAGAAAAGATCCACTTCTATCAGATATTATAGACGAACACCCCAATATGATATACAGAAAAACTTAAAAAGCATATTAGCACCAAGTGAATTCAATAAGACTATAAAAGCAAGAGAACAAGATCTAATAGGCAATAAACTACTTTAGCTGCAAAGCTTGCAAATATGGTAAAAAAGCTAAAGAAGTCGTAGCTACAAATAATGACTTTAAACATCACATAAGAGAGACAATTAGATGCTCAGACACCAATATAATTTATCTAATTCAATGCCAATGCAAACTGCAATATTTAGGACAAACCAGTAGGCCTCTGCATGACAGAATAAGAGAAAACATCAAACATGGCAATTGTAAACATCTCCTCTCTAAACATTTCACAGAAGTGCACCAAAAGAAACCAATAGGATTTCAGTATTGGGGAATAAAAAAGTACATAATAACAGAGGAGGAGATATGGAAAAAACTCTACTGTTAAAAGAAGTAGAACTAATATTTAAATTCAACACATTAGCACCTAACGGCCTTAACGCTGAACTGAACTTAAATCCCTTTATTTAGATTAGTAGTTATAATATATGCAGATAAGGATTTCTAATAGACTAAAATGAATAAGGATAGATACATAATAGGCCTCTGATCTATGTCTCAGATTAGGATGACCCATTAGTAGTCAACACATAGTTCACGGGATACTGATAACAAATATAACACATAAAATGTACTAATCTTTCCTTATATATATGATATACACACTCTACCTCTGTTCCTATACAGGGATCAACAGTTTCTCCCCTATTTCAGTTTCACTTTTTTAGATTTACTCTTTTAGTTTTTTAGGTTTTCCGCTTAAATATAATCACATTAGAGAATCATTCCAAACTCATCCCTATGTATGCCTAGTATTCTCACCACACCAAATATTGACACTTTCACTCCCCACCCAATGTGAAACAAAACAAACACATATTGTCAGAACACAGATTATATCAACCTATATAAAACAAGCCATTCCGCTTCTTTTCACTATTGTGATCATAGTATGATCACAGGTACAAATTAACATATTACTTTCACGTATCGATGTATGGGAATGAATTAAATACTAGACACTTACATCCGATTTTTATTTATTTTTTATTATCACCTTCCATTTATATAGATTTATGAATATATAAGATATATCTTTATTCACAAGAAATATGGTTATTAGTCACTTAGTTTATGTATTTAGGATTTTATTTACCTTTGTGATATAACACATCGATCAATAATTGTCACAAATGTTTAGTGAAAATAACATAATTTATGTAAGAACTTACCTGATAAATTCATTTCTTTCATATTAACAAGAGTCCATGAGCTAGTGACGTATGGGATATACATTCCTACCAGGAGGGGCAAAGTTTCCCAAACCTTAAAATGCCTATAAATACACCCCTCACCACACCCACAATTCAGTTTAACGAATAGCCAAGAAGTGGGGTGATAAGAAAAAAGTGCGAAAGCATATAAAATAAGGAATTGGAATAATTGTGCTTTATACAAAAATATCAAAACCACCACAAAAAAGGGCGGGCCTCATGGACTCTTGCTAATATGAAAGAAATGAATTTATCAGGTAAGTTCTTACATAAATTATGTTTTCTTTCATGTAATTAGCAAGAGTCCATGAGCTAGTGACGTATGGGATAATAATTACCCAAGATGTGGATCTTTCCACACAAGAGTCACTAGAGAGGGAGGGATAAAATAAAGACAGCCAATTCCTGCTGAAAATAATCCACACCCAGAATAAAATTTTAATGAAAAAACATAAGCAGAAGATTCAAACTGAAACCACTGCCTGAAGTACGTTTCTACCAAAAACTGCTTCAGAAGAAGAAAACACATAAAAATGGTAGAATTTAGTAAAAGTATGCAAAGAGGACCAAGTTGCTGTTTTGCAAATCTGATCAACCAAAGCTTCATTCTTAAACGCCCAGGAAGTAGAAACTAACCTAGTAGGATGAGCTGTAATCCTTTGAGGCGGAGTTTTACCCGACTCAACATAGGCATGATGAAATAAAGATTTCAACCAAGATGCCAAAGAAATGGCAGAAGCTTTCTGGTCTTTTCTAGAACCGGAAAAGATGACAAATAGACTAGAAGTCTTTCGGAAAGACTTAATAGCTTCAACATAATATTACAAAGCTCTAACAGCATTCAAAGAATGCAATGATTTCTCCTTAGAATTCATAGGATTAGGACATAATGAAGGAACCACA
The DNA here is from genome assembly GCF_027579735.1 of Bombina bombina. Taxonomy (NCBI): domain Eukaryota; kingdom Metazoa; phylum Chordata; class Amphibia; order Anura; family Bombinatoridae; genus Bombina; species Bombina bombina. Next base: position 1,443,958,791 of record NC_069500.1, on the reverse strand, counting down.
ATTTCTCTACTAATGTTGTTAGAATTCACAACCTTAGGTAAAAAATTCAAAGAAGTTCGCAGCACCGCCTTATCCTGATGCAAAATCAGAAAAGGAGACTCACAAAAAAGAGTAGATAATTCAGAGACTCTTCTGGCAGAAGAGATGGCCAAAAGAAACAAAACTTTCCAAGAAAGTAATATAACGACCAAAGAATGCATGGGTTCAAAAGGAGGAGCTTGAAGAGCCCCCAGAACCAAATTCAAACTCCAAGGAGGAGAAATTGACTTAATGACAGGTTTTATACGAACCAAAGCTTGTACAAAACAATGAATATCAGGAAGATTAGCAATCCTTCTGTGAAAAAGAACAGAAAGAGCAGAGATTTGTCTTTCAAGAAACTTGCGGACAAACCTTTATCTAAACCATCCTGAAGAAATATAAGTCTTCCAGACTCTATAATATATCTCTCTAGATACAGATTTACGAGCCTGTCACATAGTATCAATCACAGAGTCAGAGAAACCTCTTTGACCAAGAATCAAGCGTTCAAACTCCACACCTTAAAATTAAGGTTTTGAGATCCTGATGGAAAAAAGAACCTTGAGACAGAAAGACTGGTCTTAACGGAAGAGTCCACAGCTGGCAAGAGGCCATCCGGACAAGATCTGCATACCAAAACCTGTGAGGCCATGCTGGAGCTACCAGCAGGACAAACGAGCATTCCTTTAGAATATTAGAGAATACCCTTGGAAGAAGAACTAGAGGCGGAAAGATATAGGCAGGATGACACTTGTAAGGAAGAGATAAAGCATCCACTGCCTCCGCCCGAGGATCCCTGGATCCGGACAGATACCAGGGAAGTTTCTTGTTTAGATGAGAAGCCATCAGATCTATTTCTGGGAGTTCCCACATTTGAACAATCTGAGGAAATACCTCTGGGTGAAGACCATTCGCCCAGGTGCAACGTTTGGCGACTGAGATAATCCGCTTTCCAATTGTCCATACCTGGGATATGAACCGCAGAGATTAGACAGGAGCTGGATTCCGCCCAAACCAAAATTCGAGATACTTCTTCATAGCCAGAGGACTGTGAGTCCCTCCTTGATGATTGATGTATGCCACAGTTGTGACATTGTCTATCTGAAAACAAATGAACAACTCTCTCTTCAGAAGAGGCCAAGACTGAAGAGCTCTGAAATTGCACGGAGTTCCAAAATATTGAACGGAAATCTCACCTCCTGAGATTCCCAAACCCCTTGTGCCGTCAGATACCCCCACACAGCTCCCCAACCTGTAAGACTTGCATCTGTTGAGATTATAGTCCAGGTCGGAAGAACAAAGAAGCCCCCTGAAATAAACGATGGTGATCTGTCCACCATGTCAGAGAGTGTCGTATAATCGGTTTAAAGATATTAATTGAGATATCTTTGAGTAATCCCTGCACCATTGGTTCAGCATACAGAGCTGAAGAGGTCGCATGTGAAAACGAGCAAAGGAGATCGCATCTGATGCGGCAGTCCTAAAACCTAAAATTTCCATGCATAAGGCTACCAAAGGGAATGATTGTGACTGAAGGTTTTGACAAGCTGATATCAATGTTAAACTTCTCTTGTCTGACAAGGACAGAGTCATAGACACTGAATCTATTCTAGAAACCTAAAAAAGGTTACCCTTGTCTGAGGAATCAATGAACTGATTGGTAAATTGATCCTCCAACCATGAACTTGAAGAAACAACACAAGTCGATTCGTATGAGATTCTTCGAAAATGAGAAGACTGAGCAAGTACCCAGATATCGTCCAATAAGGAAATACCAAAAACCCTGTTCTCTGATTACAGAAAGAAGGGCACCGAGAACCTTTGAAAAAAATTCTTGGAACTGAGGCTAGGCCAAACGGTAGAGCCACAAAACTGGTAATGCTTGTCTAAAAAGAGAATTTAAGACACTAAAAGTGATCTGGACGAATCGGAATATGCAGATACACATCCTGTAAATCTATTGTAGACATATAATGCCCTTGCTAAACAAAAGGCAGGACAGTCCTACAGTAACCATCTTGAATGTTGGTATCCTTACATAACGATTCAATATTGATAGATCCGGAACTGGTCTGAAGGAATTGACCTTCTTTGGTACAATGAAGAGATAAAATAAAACCCCAGCCCCTGTTCCAGAACTGGAACTGGCATAATTACTCCAGCCAACTCTAGATCTGAAACACATTTCAGAAATGCTGAGCCTTTGCTGTGTTAACTGGGACACGGGAAAGAAAAAAATCTCTTAGCAGGAGGCCTTAACTGAAGCCAATTCTGTACCTTTCTGAAACAATGTTCTGAAACCAGAAATTGAGAACGGAATTGATCAAAATTTCTTTGAAGAAAACGTAATCTGCCCCATACCAGCTGAGCTGGAATAAGGTCCGCACCTTCATGGGTACTTAGGAGCTGGCTATAGGTTTTCTATAAGGCTTGGATATATTCCAAACTGGAAATAGTTTCCAAACTGATACCGCTCCTGAGAATGAAGGATCAGGCTTTTGTTCCTTATTGTGAGGAAAGGAACGAAAATGATTATTAGACCTAAATTTACCTTAGATTTTTTATCCTTTGGTAAAAAAGTTCCCTTCCTTCCAGAAACAGTTGAAATAATAATTTATTACCCTGGAAAGAAAGAGAAAGCAAAGTTGACTTAGAAGACATATCAGTATTCCAAGTTTAATCCATAAAGCTTTTCTAGCTAAAATAGCTAGAGACATATACCTGACATCAACTCTAATGATATCAAAAGATGGTATCACCAATAAAATTATTAGCATGTTATAGAATAATAATAATGCTATAAAATTATGATCTGTTACTTGTTGCGCTAAAGCTTCTAACCAAAAAGTTGAAGCTGCAGCAACATCCGCTAAAAATATAGCAGGTCTAAGAAGATTACCTGAACATAAGTAAGCTTTTCTTAGAAAGGATTCAAATTTTCCTATCTAAAGGATCCTTAAATAAATTACTATCTGCTGTAGGAATAGTAGCACATTTAGCAGGAGTAGAGACAGCCCCATAACCTTAGGGATTTTGTCCCAAAAAAACTCTAATCTGTCAGATGGCACAGGATATAATTGCTTAAACGTTTAGAAGGAGTAAAAGAATTACCCAAATTATTCCATTCCCTGGAAATTACTTCAGAAATAGCATCAGGGAGATTAAACACTTCTGGAATAACTACAGGAGATTTAAAAACCTTATTTAAACGTTTAGATTTAGTATCAAGAGGACCAGAATCCTCTATTTCTAATGCAATTAATACTTCTTTAAATAAAGAACAAATAAATTCCATCTTGAACAAATACAAAAATTTATCAGCATCAACCTCTGAGACAGAAACCTCTGAACCAGAAGAACCATTATCAGTATCAGAATGATGATGTTCATTTAAAAATTCATCTGAAAAAAGAGAAGTTTTAAAAGACTTATGTAAACTAGAAGGAGAAATAACAGACATAGCCTTCTTAATGGATTTAAAAAATAAAATCTCTTATGTTTATCAGGAACACTCTGAAAATTAGATGTTGACGGAACAGCAACAGGTAATGTAACAGTACTAAAGGAAATTTTATCTGCATTAATAAGTTTGTCATGACATGCAATACAAACAACAGCTGGAGAAACAGATACCAAAAGTTTATAGCAGATACACTTAGCTTGGTAGCTCCAGCACCGGGCAGCGATTTTCCTGAAGTATCTTCTGACTCAGTTGCAACGTGGAACATCTTGCAATATGTAAAAGAAAAAACAACATATAAAGCAAAATTGATCAAATTCCTTAAATGACAGTTTCAGGAATGGGAAAAAAATGCCAAAGAACAAGCTTCTAGCAACCAGAAGCAATGAAAAAATAAGACTTAAATAATGTGGAGACAAAAGTGACGCCCTTATTTTTTAGCGCCAAATAAGACGCCCACATTATTTGGCGCCTAAATGCTTTTGGCGCCAAAAATGACGCCACATCCGGAACGCCGACATTTTTGGCGCAAAATAACGTCAAAAAATGACGCAACTTCCGGCGACACGTATGACGCCGGAAACGGAAAAGAATTTTTGCGCCAAAAAAGTCCGCGCCAAGAATGACGCAATAAAATGAAGCATTTTCAGCCCCCGCGAGCCTAACAGCCCACAGGAAAAAAAGTCAAATTTTTGAAGGTAAGAAAAAATGATTAATTCAAATGCATTATCCCAAATATGAAACTGACTGTCTGAAAAATAAGGAAAGTTGAACATTCTGAGTCAAGGCAAATAAATGTTTGAATACATATATTTAGAACTTTATAAACAAAGTGCCCAACCATAGCTTAGAGTGTCACAGAAAATAAGATTTACTTACCCCAGGACACTCATCTACATGTTTGTAGAAAGCCAAACCAGTACTGAAACGAGAATCAGCAGAGGTAATGGTATATATATAAGAGTATATCGTCGATCTGAAAAGGGAGGTAAGAGATGAATCTCTACGACCGATAACAGAGAACCTATGAAATAGACCCCGTAGAAGGAGATCACTGCATTCAAATAGGCAATACTCTCCTCACATCCCTCTGACATTCACTGCACGCTGAGAGGAAAACCGGGCTCCAACTTGCTGCGGAGCGCATATCAACGTAGAATCTAGCACAAACTTACTTCACCACCTCCATCGGAGGCAAAGTTTGTAAAACTGAATTGTGGGTGTGGTGAGGGGTGTATTTATAGGCATTTTGAGGTTTGGGAAACTTTGCCCCTCCTGGTAGGAATGTATATCCCATACGCTCATGGACTCTTGCTAATTACATGAAAGAAAGAACAATACAGAGACATACAGACTTTCAGACAACGCAGCTGGAGAAACTTGTAATCAGTCCAGGAGGAGCTACCAATACACTATAATAGAGCCACAAGAACACACAGGAACATCCAGTCTTGATAAAGGCGCACCTATAGCGCTGAAACGCGTAGATTTGACTATCCAGTGTGGTCAGGAAACAGGCTCTAGCGAAAGAACGAGAGATCCATCCAGGAACCACTCCCCCCACGACCCGGCTACCTGATGGGACCTCCGAGGACTACGTGAAATACTTTACACACGCCAGGGTAAGAAGGAATTGCCGGGAAACTCAAACGGCAAGACACCGACGAGATAAGTGATCCGCATCCCGTTGCAGAAACTACTGAGGTAACCTTCCAACAACCCGTGCAACTGTAGAGGAGGTAAGGGATATCAGTAGTACGGCAAGGGGGAGCACCGCTTCACTTCGCTTGATTTCCACCACTCAGCCATATTGAGCCTTTTAAAACAGCAACTTCACATTATTTTTACCGCTCAGCTGAATTGAGCATTTTTAACAGGGACATACACCCTTGGATCTATTACAAATAGTTGTGGCCACAACTCTTATTTTAACTTTGCTTACATAATCGTTATAAAACGATCATCATCTATATACAACCCATATGAGGTTCTGACCAGGAACGTTACAATACAAATAGCAGTAAACAAAACCTTTCGTAATTCATCAGTGCTAACATTGCCAATGTATATATAGGCAGTCCTTTTTTATGCGAAATGTATTTGTTACAATTTGACGTCTCTGTATTGATTGAAACTGCTTATACCTGTGATTCAATCATATGTAATATGTTCCCTCTTTTGTATTAATACGTATAGAATTTAACTGCTACACTCGTTGCCTTTTGGGGCTGATGTGTCTATTGCTGCCAATTGGCGTTTATGAATGAATTACTTCAATCCACATAAGAATTGATACCCACTATCATTAAGTGTATTTTTAGACACCTTACATGTCTTTATAAAAGTTCATTTTTATTCCAGTAAAAATCATTTTACAGTAAAACATATGCATTATTGTATTTTTTATGGTTCGTTTGGTCTAATGATTATAGTCTCTTAGAATAACATATCAACGGTAATCCAATTAACTTCTACTTTTTATAAGAATCACATTCATTTTTACATACTATCTTTCCTCAAAGGACATATAACTTACAATATTGTGTATACACTGCATAAGATTGCATTACATTGATGTAACATTATACACAGATAATTTCACTAGACCATTACACAGTAGATTGGGTCACAATTGTGATAAATTATTACACTCACATCAACATATAGAGGGGACGGTCCCATATATTATTCAAATACACACCAATCAAAGATTGGCCTATATATTTACCCACTACAGATAGTCCAACTCACAGCTCATACTTTGAGCGCTCCCCTCCCGCCCCACTTGGTCTAAGTTATAATTAAACCTAACACTACACTATCAATAAATGAATTAAATAAATTACCTACAATTAAATAAACTAAACTAAATTACAAAAAATAAAAAAGATTACAAGAATATTAGGCTAATTACACCTACTCTAAGCCCCCTAATAAAATAAAAAGCTCCCCAAAATAATAAAGGTCCCTACCCTATTCTAAATTAAAAAGTAATCAGCTCTTTTACCAGCCCTTAAAAGGGCTTTTTGCAGGGCATGCCCCTAAGTAATAAGCTCTTTTGCCTGTAAAAAAAAATAAACCTAACACTACCCCCCTGAAGATCTCCCTACCTTGAGTCGTGTTCACCCAGCCGGGCACCAATGGACCAAAAGAGGACATCCGGAGCGGCAGAAGTCTTCATCCTATCCGGGCAGAAGAGGACATCCGGACCGGCAGACATCTTCATCCAAGCGGCATCTTCTATCTTCATCCATCCGGAGCGGAGCCATCTTCTTCCAGCCGACGCGGATCCATCCTCTTCAACCGACGCCTACTCGACGAATGAAGGTTCCTTTAAATGACGTCATCCAAGATGGCGTCCCTCGAATAGGATTCTATCAGCCAATCGGAATTAAGGTAGGAAAAATCTGATTGGCTGATCCAATCAGCCAATCAGATTGAGCTTGCATTCTATTGGCTGATCGGAACAGCCAATAGAATGCAAGCTCAATCTGATTGGCTGATTGGATCAGCCAATCGGATTGAACTTGAATCTGATTGGCTGATTTAATCAGCCAATCAGATTTATCCTACCTTAATTCCGATTGGCTGATAGAATCCTATCAGCCAATCGGAATTCGAGGGACGCCATCTTGGATGACGTCATTTAAAGGAACCTTCATTCGGTGAGTAGGCGTCCGTTGAAGAGGATGGATCCGCGTCGGCTGGAAGAAGATGGCTCCGCTCCGGATGGATGAAGATAGAAGATGCCGCTTGGATGAAATGTCTGCCGGTCCGGATGTCCTCTTCTGCCCGGATAGGATGAAGACTTCTGCCGCTCCGGATGTCCTCTTTTGGTCCATCGGTGCCCGGCTGGGTGAACACGACTCAAGGTAGGGAGATCTTCAGGGGGGTAGTGTTAGGTTTATTTTTTTTTACAGGCAAAAGAGCTGATTACTTTGGGGCATGCCCCGCAAAAAAACCCTTTTAAGGGCTGGTAAAAGAGCTGGTTACTTTTTAATTTAGAATAGGGTAGGGGCCTTTATTATTTTGGGGGGCTTTTTTATTTTATTAGGGGGCTAAGAGTAGGTGTAATTAGCCTAATATTCTTGTAATTTTTTTTATTTTTTGTAATTTAGTGTTTGTTTTTGTAATTTAGTTTAGTTTATTTAATTGTATGTAATTGTAGGTAATTTATTGATAGTGTAGTGTTAGGCTTAATTGTAACTTAGGTTAGGATTTATTTACAGGTAATATAGTAATTATTTTAACTAGGTAGCTATTAAATAGTTAATAACTATTTAATAGCTATTGTACCTGGTTTAAATAAATACAAAGTTGCCTGTAAAATAAATATAAATCCTAAAATAGCTACAATATAATTCTTTGTTATATTGTAGCTATATTAGGGTTTATTTTACAGGTAAGTATTTAGTTTTAAATAGGAATACTTAAGTTAATAAGATTTAATTTATTTCGTTAGATTAAAATTATATTTAAGTTAGGGGGGTGTTAGGGTTAGACTTAGCTTTAGGGGTTAATACATTTATTAGAGTAGCGGCGAGGTCCGGTCGGCAGATTAGGGGTTAATAAATATAATATAGGGGTCGGCGATGTTAGGGGCAGCAGATTAGGGGTACATAGGTATGAGTAAGCGCCTGTTGTGGCGTGAAACATGTTAGACTGTCTGTTACCTCTACTGCCTTGTCTGCATGTATTCTTTTAAATTGTTCTAATAAAGTGTTACTGTTTTTAAACACTTTGCGGTTTGGAGAGTGCCTGCCTATTTTTGTTTTTGGTACATAGGTATAATGTAGGTTGCGGCGTTGTCCGGAGCGGCAGATTAGGGGTTAATAGTATAATGCAGGTGTCAGCGATAGCGGGGTGGCAGATTAAGGGTTAATAAATATAATATAGGGGTCGGCGATGTTAGGGACAGCAGATTAGGGGTACATAGGGATAATGTAGGTTGCGGCAGTGTCCAGAGCGGCAGATTAGGGGTTAATAATATAATGCAGGTGTCAGCGATAGTGGGGGCGGCAGATTAGGGGTTAATAAGTGTAAGGTTAGGGGTGTTTAGACTCGGGGTTCATGTTAGGGTGTTAGGTGCAGACTTAGGAAGTGTTTCCCCATAGAAAACAATGGGGCTGCGTTGGGAGCTTAATGCTGCTTTTTTGCAGGTGTTAGGTTTTTTTTTCATCCCAAACTGCCCCATTGTTTCCTATGGGGGAATCGTGCATGAGCACGTTTTTCCAGCTTACCGCTACCGTAAGCAACGCTGTTATTGAGGGTGGAAGTGGCGGTACATTCGGCTCAACGCACCCTTTTTAGAGCCTAACACAGCCCTTCAGACAACTCTAAATACCAGCGTTGTCTTAAGGGTGCGTTGGGAAAAAAAGCTGCGTTAGCTACGCAGGTCTTTACCGAAAAAACTCTAAATCTAGGCGTTTGTTAATAAAGACAATCTTTTTCCCACAAATCTTGCTTTTACTACATAATCTTCCTCTATTTATTACGAAACGAGATACTAAAAGGTTTTATATAGCATGTTCATTGTTCATATGGGGAAAGACTCGGCCTAGAATATCGAGGACCAGATCAACCCAACAAAAAAGATATGGAGGATTAGCGCTGCCTAGTATAGATTATTATAACTGAATTTGTATGATAAAATTCGCGGTAGACTGGGTATCAGAAGCAAATTATGTTACCCATTATGAAATAGAAACAAAGCTCGCCGAACCATTTGACTTGAGAGCTTTGTTACACTGTTCGGTGAAGAGGCTACCAAGTAATATTGCATATAGTTGGACTTTTGCTAATATTATTATTGCTTGGCAGAAGTACTGTAAGGAGTTGGGACATGATTCAAGGTCCTCACATCTTCTTCCCATCACAGGTAATCCCGACTTCATACCGGGGGTACGGGATTTGGTATTTCAAGAATGGAAGAGGAAGGGACTTGTCTATGTGTCCCAGCTCTTTCAGGATGATAAGAAGACACTACAGTCATTAGAAAATCTCTCTGCTAGATATGCTCTTTCGTCTAAGAATTTTTATGCTTATCTGCAGATAAGAAATGATGCTAGGCAAGTGAGTAGAACAAGTGGATTTGAGTGGGGCGCTAAAGAGATTCCAAATGGAATTAAATTGTATGAGAGAGGCCGACGATCAACGTCCTATTGGTATAAATCCTTAACTCTTAAGTCCGGCCAAAATAATATAAGAAAACAAAGAAAATATAATGAACATAATCGCAAATATAACAGATCAGGAGATTGTAAAGAGTATATCCCTTTCAACCCAAGCAACTAGTAATATAAGTTGGCGGGAAGCTCAAATAAAACTACTCAACAATTATTATTTTACCCCATATAGGTTGTATAAGATCTCTAAGATTAGACAAATAAGTTGTTGCTTTAAATGTAAAGAAGAAATGGCAGATATTATTCACTGTATAATTAATCAATACTGGAGAAAGGTTAACTATTGGTTAAATAAATATCTTGAGAAAAAAATCACTTACTTTTCGACAGATTCTTCTTCTAGACTCAGATAGAAGAAATAAAGGAGAGCAACTCTTTATTAATTTCACCTTAATAGCTGTTAGAAATCAACTACTTAGAGAGTGGAAAACACCAAAGATTCCCACCATCCCTGAATTAGTAAACATATTAACTTTACAAATGACAATTGAGTCTTATGATACTAAAATCAATTCGGAAACACATTTTCAAGCCTTTTTTGCAAAATGGAAGAGATTTATCTGTGCTTGGCCAATACCACTGCAATACCAATTTATTGCTAGATTCCAGAATTCCCCAATATTTCTTTCCCTGGTCTTAGAGAGTGAGATACCCTATCACTGGGTAGATATAGCTCAGTTTGGGGTTTAATGTAAAGATAATGTCCGTTCCACAAAGAGACACCCCTTTTTTTTTTCCCCCCTCTCTCCTTGCTTATAATAGGTAGCACTTGAAGAGTATACCATGATAGGTAATCAAAATATTGTTTGTTGTAAATTGTATAGCGTGATGTAAAACTTATTTTTTTAAGGTATTAATGAAGACTGAAGATAATGAAGTAATCCTTGTAATGATATAATGATAATATGATTTGTATGCTGTAATACTATTATTGTACGGTATTATTCAAGGTTAAAAGTGTAATTCTGGTAATGACACCTTTGTTATGTTTAATGTTTGTTTGAAAAACCCAATAAAAAAAAAGTTATATGTGAAGTTGTTTTGCTCACTAACGCATCGAACTTGCGAGTTCTGACTAAAAGTCTAAATATGTATAATTTACGATGAAGTACAGCATAGATACTATTGAATGGCCCGTGAGATATTTGTATACCTTTAAAAAAAAAAAAAAAAATTCAAACTCCAGGGAGGAGTAATTTGTCTAAATACAGGCTTAATTCTATTTAGAGCCTGACAAAAAGACTGCACATCTGGCACATCTGCCAAACGTTTGTGAAGCAAAATTGACACAGCAGATACTTGCTGATAACCCTTTCTCCAATCCTTCTTGGACAGAATCCTGGGAATCCTAATTTTACTCTATGAGTAACCCTTGGATTCACACCAATAAAGGTATTTATGCCATATCTTATGATAGATTTTTCTAGTGACAGGCTTCCGCGTCTGTATCAAAGTATCGATGACCGAATCAGAGAAACCTCACTTAGATAGAATCAAGCGTTCAATCTCCAAGCAGTCAGCTGCAGAGAAAGTAGATTTGGATGTTGGAAATCACCTTGAATGAGAAGGTCCTGTCTCAACGGGAGATTCCACGGTGGCAGAGAGGACATGTCCACTAGATCCGCATACCAAGTCCTGCGTGGCCACGCAGGCGCTATCAAGATTACTGAAGCTCTCTCCTGTTTGATTCAAGCAATCATGCGTGGAAGGAGAGGAAATGGTGGAAACACATAAGCTAGGCTGAATGACCAAGGCACTGCCAGAGCATCTATCAGTTCGGCCTGGGGATCCCTTGACCTGGATCCGTAATGTGGAAGCTTGGCATTCTGACGAGATGCCATCAAATCCAGTTCCGGTCTGCCCCATTGGTGAATCAATGAGGCAAACACCTCTGGATGGAGTTCCCACTCCCCAGGATGAAAAGTCTGACGACTTAGAAAATCCGCTTCCCAGTTTTCTACTCCTGGGATGTAAATTGCCGAAAGATAACAAGAGTGGGTCTTTGCCCATCGGATTATCTTGGATACTTCTATCATCGCTAAGGAACTCCTTGTTCCCCTTTGATGATTGATATATGCCACAGTCGTGATGTTGTCCGACTGGAATCTGATGAATTTGTCTGAAGCCAACTGAGGCCACGCCAGAAGCGCATTGAATATTGCTCCCAATTCCAGACTATTGATTGGAAGTAGAGACTCCGCTTGAGTCCAAACACCCTGAGCCTTCAGGGAATTCCAGACTGCACCCCAGCCCAGTAGGCTGGCGTCCGTTGTCACAATCACCCACGAGGGTCTGCGGAAACAAGTCCCCTGGGACAGATGATCCGGCGACAGCCACCAAAGAAGAGAGTCTCTGGTCCATTGATCCAGATCTATCTGAGGAGATAAATTTGCATAGTCCCCATTCCACTGTCCGAGCATGCACAGCTGCAGTGGTCTGAGATGAAAGCGGGCAAACGGAATGATGTCCATTGCCACTACCTTTAATCCAATGACCTCCATACACTGAGCCACTGATGGCCAAGGAATGGACCGAAGTGCTAGGCAAGTATTTAGAATCTTTGTCTTTCTGACCTCCGTCAGAAATATCTTCATTTCTACCGAGTCTATCGGAGTCCCCAAGAAGGGAACCCTTGTCCGTGGAACTAGTGAACTCTTTTCTATGTTCACTTTCCAACCGTGAGTTCTCAGGAAAGACAATACTATGTCCGTGTGAGACTTTGTCAAATGATAAATTGACGTCTGAATCAGAATATCATCCAGATAAGGCACCACTGCTATGCCCCACGGTCTGAGAACCGCTAGAAGAGACCCTAGAACCTTTGTGAAGATTCTGGGTGCTGTGGCCAACCCAAAGGGAAGAGCCACAAACTGATAATGTTTGTCCAGGAAAGCAAACCTTAGGAACTGATGATGATCCTTGTGAATAGGGATATGAAGGTATGCATCCTTCAAGTCCACGGTAGTCATAAATTGACCCTCCTGTATCATTGGTCAGATTGTTCGTATAGTCTCCATCTTGAATGATGGGACTCTGAGAAATTTGTTTAGACACTTGAGATCTAAAATGGGTCTGAAAGTTCGCTCTTTTTTGGGAACCACAAAAAGATTTGAGTAAAATGCCTGCCCCCGTTCCAGTTTTGGAATGGGACAAATTACTCCCATGGTAGAGAGGTCTTTTTACACAGCGTAAGAACGCCTCTCTTTTTATCTGGTCTACAGATAATTGTGAAAGATGAAATCTCCCTCTTGGGAGAAAATCCTTGAATTCCAGTTGATACCCGTGGGACACGATTTCCAGTGCCCAAGGATCCTGAACGTCTCTTGCCCAAGCCTGAGCAAAGAAAGAAAGTCTGCCCCCTACAAGATCCGGTCCCATATCGGGCGCCGTCCCTTCATGCTGTCTTTGTAGCAGCAGCGGGCTTCTTGGATTGTTTACCTTTATTCCAAGCCTGGTTGGGTCTCCAGACTGACTTGGATTGAGCAAAATTCCTTTCCTGCTTTGTGGAGGAAGAGGAAACAGAGGGTCCTCCTTTAAAGTTTCAACAGGAACGACAATTATTTTGTTTACCCCTCAACTTAGCAGACTTATCCTGAGGTAGGGCATGACTTTTACCTCCAGTAATGTCAGAAATGATTTCCTTCAATTCCGGCCCGAATAGGGTTTACCTTTAAAAGGAAAAGACCAAGATTTGAGCCATAGTGCTCTACGTGCTAGAATGGCAAATCCTGCATTTTTCGGTGCTAGTTTAGCCATTTGAAAAGCGGCATCAGTAATAAAAGAATTAGCTAGCTTGAGAGCCTTAATTCTATCTAGGATGTCATCTAAGGGAGTCTCAACCTTCAGAGACTCTTCTAGGGCCTCAAACCAAAAGGCTGTTGCGGTAGTTACTGGAACAATGCAAGCTGTAGGTTGTAAAAGGAAACCCTGATGAACAAATAATTTCTTTAGAAGACCCTCTAAATTTTATCCATAGGGTCTTTGAAAGCACAACTGTCCTCAATAGGAATAGTTGTACGCTTAGCCAGGGTAGAAATAGCTCCCTCCACCTTAGGGACTGTCTGCCAAGAGTCCTGAATGGTGTCTGAAATAGGGAACATTTTCTTAAAATTAGGAGGGGGAGAGAATGGAATACCTGGTCTATCCCATTCCTTTTTAACAATTTCCGAAATTCGCTTAGGAATTGGAAAAACGTCAGTGTAAGAAGGCACCTCTAGATATTTGTCCATCTTACACAATTTCTCTGGTGGTATCACAATAGTATCACAATCATCCAGAGTCGCTAAAACCTCTCTAACAGGCGGAGGTGTTCAAGCTTAAATTTAAAGGACATTATGTCCGAATCTGTCTGAGATAATACATTTCCTGAATATGAAATTTCTCCCTCAGACAGTAATTCCCTGACCCCCAACTCAGAACACTGTGAGGGTACATCGGAAATAGCTAATAAAACATCAGAGGATTCAGTATTTACATTAATGCCTGACCTACTGTGTTTACCCTGCAACACTGGTAATTTAGATAATACATTTGTAAGGGTAGTTGACATAACTGCAGCCGTCTCCTGCAGAGTAAAGGAATTAGACACACTAGAAGTACTTGGCGTCGCTTGTGTGGGCGTTAAAGGTTGTGACACTTGGGGAGAATTGGATGGCATATCCTGATTCTCTTCAGACTGAGAATCATCCTTAGACACACTCGGCTAGATTTAGAGTTTTGTCGGTAAAGACCTGCGTAGCTAACGCTGCTTTTTTTCACAACGCACCCTTCCAACAACGCTGGTATTTAGAGTTGCCTGAGGGGCTGCGTTAGGCTCAAAAAAGGGTGCGTTGAGCCTAATGTAGCTCCACATCAACCCTCAATACCAGCGTTGCTTACGGTAGCGGTAAGCTGGAAAAACGTGCTTGTGCACGATATCCCCATAGGAAACAATGGTGCTGAGCTGTCTGAAAAAAAACCTAACACCTGCAAAAAAGAAGCGTTCAGCTCCTAACGCAGCCCCATTGTTTCTTATGGGGAAACACTTTCTAAGTCTGCCCCTAACACCCTAACATGAACCCCGAGTCTAAACACCCCTAACCTTACACTTAATAACCCCTAATCTGCCGCCCCCGCTATTGCTGACCCCTGCATATTATTATTAACCCCTAATATTCCGCTCCGGACACCGCCGCAACCTACATTATCACTATGAACCCCTAATCTGCTGCCCCTAACACCGCCGACCCTTATATTATATTTATTAACCCCTAATCTGCCCCCCCCAACGTCACCGCTACCTTACCAAAAGTTATTAACCCCTCATCTGCTGACCGGACCTCGCCGCCACTATAATAAATGTATTAACCCCTAAACTGCTGCACTATCGCCTCGCAAACACTATAATAAATTGTATTAACCCTTAATCTGCCCTCCCTAACATCGCCGCCGCCACCTACCTACAATTATTAACCCCTAATCTCCCGCCCACACCGTCGCCGCTACTATAATAAATTTATTAACCCCTAAACCGAAGTCTAACCCTAACACCCCCCTAACATAAAAATAATTTATATTAAACGAAATAATATTCCTAAAATTAACTAAATTATTCCTATTTAAAACTAAATACGTACCTATAAAATAAACCCTACTATAGCTACAATATAATTAATAATTACATTGTAACTATTTTAGGATTTATTTTTATTTTACAGGCAACTTTGTATTTATTTTAACCAGGTACAAAAGCTAATAAATAGTTAATAACTATTTAATAGCTACCTAGTTAAAATAAATACAAAATTACCTATAAAATAAATCCTAACCTAAGTTACAATTAAACCTAACACTACACTATCATTAAATTAATTCAACTCCAATCTGATTGGTTGATTGCATCAGCCAATCAGATTTTTTCTACCTTAATTCCGATTGGCTGATAGAATTCTATCAGCCAATCGGAATTGAAGGGACGCCATCTTGGATGACGTCCCTTAAAGAAACCTTCATTCGTCGTTAGTCCATCGGGGAAGAAGGATGTTCCGCTTCGGCGGGATGAAGATGGATCCGGAAGAAAGAAGATGCCGCTTGGAAGAAGACAGACATCGCCCGGATGGAAGACCTATTTGCCGCTTGGTTCAAGACTTCGCCCAGATGGAGGACCTCTTCTTTGCCGCTTGGATCAAGACTTCTACTAGATGGAGGAAATCTTCTTGCTCCGCTTGGATGAAGAATTCGGCTCGGCTGGGTGAAGACGACTCAAGGTAGGGAGATCTTCAGGGGGTTAGTGATAGGTTTTTTTAAGGGGGGTTTGGGTGGGTTAGAGTAGGGGTGGGTGGTGGGTTGTAATGTTGGGGGGGTATTGTATTTTTATTTTCAGGCAAAAGAGCTGATTACTTTGGGGCAAGGCCCCGCAAAAAGCCCTTTTAAAGGCTGGTAAAAGAGCTGATTACTTTTGTATTTTAGAATAAGGTAGGGAATTTTTTTATTTTGGGGGGCTTTTTATTTTATTAAGGGGCTTAGATTAGGTGTAATTAGTTTAAACTGCTTGTAATTCTTTTTTATTTTTTTGTAATTTAGTGTATGTTTTTGTATTATAGAATAGTTTATTTTATTGTATTTTATTTAAGGTAATTGTATGTAATTTATTGAATTAATTTAATGATAGTGTAGTGTTAGGTTTAATTGTAACTTAGGTTAGGATTTATTTTACATGTAATTTTGTATTTATTTTAACTAGGTAGCTATTAAATAGTTATTAACTATTTAATAGCTTTTGTACCTAGTTAAAATAAATACAAAGTTGCCTGTGAAATAAAAATAAATCCTAAAATAGCTACAATGTAATTATTAATTATATTGTAGCTATATTAGGGTTTATTTTATAGGTAAGTATTTAGTTTTAAATAGGAATAATTTAGTTAATATTAGGAATATTATTTCGTTTAATATAAATTATATTTATGTTGGGGGGTGTTAGGGTTAGCGTTAGACTTCGGTTTAGGGGTTAATAAATTTATTATAGTAGCGGCGATGGTGCGGGCGGGAGATTAGGGGTTAATAATTGTAGGTAGGTGGCGGCGATGTTAGGGAGGGCAGATTAGGGGTTAATAAAATGTATTATAGTGTTTGCGAGGCGGGAGTGCGGCGGTTTAGGGGTTAATACGTTTATTATAGTGGCGGCGAGGACCGGTCAGCAGATTAGGGGTTAATAAGTGTAGTTAGGTAGCGGCGACGTTGGTGGGGGCAGATTAGGGGTTAATAAATATAATATAGGGGTCGGCAATGTTAGGGGCAGCAGATTAGGGGTTCATAAGTATAACGTAGGTGGCAGCGATGTCCGGTCGGCAGATTAGGGGTTAAAAAAAATTATTAGAGTGGAAGCGATGTGGGGGGGGCCTCTGTTTAGGGGTACATAGGTAGTTTATGGGTGTTAGTGTACTTTAGAGCACAGTAGTTAAGAGCTATATATATATATTCCGGCGTTAGCCCATAAAGCTCTTAACTACTGACTTTTTTTGGCGTTAGGAGTCTTGTTGGTAGAGGCTCTACCGCTCACTTCTCCCCTGACTCCAAATACCAGTGTTAGGCAGATCCCATTGAAAAGATAGGATACGCAATTGGCGTAAGGGGATCTGCGGTAGCCTGGAATCGCGGTAGGGAAGTGAGCGTTAGACCCTTTCCTGCCTGACTCTAAATACCAGCGGGCGACCAAAAGCAGCGTTAGGACCCCTTAACGCTGCTTTTGACGGCTAACACCAAACTCTAAATCTAGCCGATTATCTTTACTTAGAATATGCTCTTTACAATGTAAGGCCCTTTCAGTACAAGAGGTACACAATGTAAGAGGGGGGTTCCACAATGGCATCTAAACACATAGAACACTGAGATTCCTCAATGTCAGACATGCTGAACAGACTAGTAAAAACCATCATAAGTCGTTTAAACACTTTATTAAATGCTTTAAACAATTCTTAGAAAACGTGTACTGTCTCTTTAAGGGATAAAAAGCGAACAATTTTTTCAAAAGTGCTGTAAATCGTTAATTTACTACCGAAATTAACACAATCCTAAATAAGGTTTACAAAAATTATTGCACCCCAAGTATTAGGGGAAGGATTAACTTCCAAAATGTATTTATAGCCACATTTATAATAAAGTCAGCAAAAATACCCTCTGCACCTCGCCACAGCTCTGCTGTGGCACCTACCTGCCCCTAGGGTACTTCGAGAAGACTTGACAACAATCCGGAGAGGAAAAAACTCTGCTTAAGCTCCACAGGAGCTAATGCCTGCTGCCTCCTAGCCAGAATACAGAGTGCGTCTGAGCGAGCGAAAATAAGCCCCGCCCATCAGGACTGATGACCGAGTAGGCCAAACAACCGCATGGAGGAGTGGTTACAATACAAGCCATTTGGGAATGTTTTACCCCTAATATTACATTACGGTCAGAATGTATAACAACCAACCGCACAACATATCTCCCAGTGTCCTTTATAATGAGTATTCATCTATCATTATAAAACTCCTTGCCCAAAAAATGTCAACTTAAGAAAATAAAATAATGAATAGGTTTAAGTAACACCCCCCTTGCTGAAAGGTCTACTGCTTACCCCTTCCCTAACAGGGAATACATTTTCAGCCGTTTTCTGATATACCAGGTCTCCTCAGAATAAAGGGCTGCACATACCTCAATGCTGCTTGGAGCATGAACCGGTCTCCACACTGAAGATGTCTCCTGTATTACCTTCAGATCGGTGGTAACCAACATGGATCTTAGTTACAGCTGCTAAGATCATAAACCTCAGGGCAGAAATCTTCTTCCATATCCCCCTGAGAAAAACAGTACTCACCGGTACCATTTAAAATAAAAAACTTGATTGAAGAAAACTAACACTAAACACCTCACTTTACCTCTTCCTAGTACAAACACAGGCAAAGAGAATGACTGGGGGTGAAGGGAAGGGAGGAGCTATATATATACAGCTCTGCTGTGGTGCTCTTTGCCACTTCCTGTTAGCAGGAGGATAATATCCCACAGGTAAGGATGAAATCCGTGGACTCATCGTATCTTGTAGAAGAAATACAAGCACCGCTATTCCCCAGCTCTGCTGGAGAGACTCACCCCACCAGTGACCAGAGAATCAATTTTACCACTAGACAAAACAATGTTCCTGTATCTGGCAAATATGCAGCTCCTTGCTACGCTTGCAGCAGAGTGAAAAAACGACCTCTCTTGAAACCGCTGCTATCCGCGCCGCAAAGCCAAGCCAAGATCTAACACAGAGATAGTCGCAACTAACCGCTTAGCGGAAGTAAGATGAGCGGTCATGTGATCCCAACTAATTTTCAAGTGCGACACAGGGGAAAGAAAAGCGCGCGAGATACAGAGCAAGGAAATACAAAATTTATTCTTACCTGATAAATGTATTTCTTCCTTTACACGATGAGTCCACGATCATCTAATTACTATTGGGAATATCACTCCTGCCCAGCAGGAGGCGGCAAAGAGCACCACAGCAAAGCTGTTAAATATCACCTCCCTTCCCTCTAACCCCAGTCATTCGACCAAAGTAAAGGAGAGAAAGGAAGCAACAAGGTGCAGAGGTGTCTGAAGTTTATAACATACCAACAACCTATCTATAGAACAGGACGAGCCGTGGACTCATCGTGTCAAGAAAGAAAGAAATGTATCAGGTAAGCATAAATTTTGTTTTCTTTCTAATGACACGATGAGTCCACGGATCATCTAATTACTATTGGGAATTAATACCCAAGCTAGAGTACACAGATAAGGGAGGGACAAGACAAGGAAACTAAACAGAAGGCACCACTGCTTGAAGAACCTTTCTCCCAAAAGCAGCCTCAGCCAAGGCAAAAGTATCAAATTTATAGAATTTTGAAAAAGTTTGAAGAGAGGACCAAGTTGTAGCCTTGCAAATCTGTTCCACAGAAGCTTCATTTTTGAATGCCCATGAGGAAGCAACAGCCCTCGTAGAATGAGCCGTAACTCTCTCAGGAGGCTGCTGTCCGGCAGTCTCATATGCAAAACGTATGATACTCTTCAGCCAAAAAGAAAGAAAAGTAGCCGTAGCTTTCTGTCCCTTACGTTACCCAGAGAATACCACAAACAAAGCAGAAGACTGACGAAAATCCTTAGTCGCCTGTAAATAGAATTTTAGTGCACGTACCACGTCCAGATTGTGCAGAAGCCGTTCCTTCTGAGAAGAAGGATTAGGACACAGGGAAGGAACAACAATCTCCTGATTAATGTTCCGGTCTGAAACTACTTTAGGGAGAAACCCTAATTTAGTACGTAAAACCACCTTATCCGAATGAAAAATAAGGTAAGGAGACTCATACTGTAATGCCGAGAGCTCTGACACTCTACGAGCAGAAGAAATAGCAACAAGAAACAAAACTTTCCAAGATAAAAACTTAATATCTAAGGAATGCATAGGCTCAAACGGAGCCCCTTGAAGAACCTTAAAGGGACACTGAACCCAATTTTTTTCTTTCATGATTCAGATAGAGCAGGCAATTTTAAGCAACTTTCTAATTTACTCCTATTATCAATTTTTCTTCGTTCTATTGCTATCTTTATTTGAAAAAGAAGGCATCTAAGGTTTTTTTTTGTGGTTCAGACTCTGGACAGCACTTTTTTTTATTGGTGGATGAATTTTTCCACCAATCAGCAAGGACAACCCAGGTTGTTCACCAAAAATGGGCTGGCATCTAAACTTACATTCTTGCATTTCAAATAAAGATACCAAGAGAATGAAGAAAATGTGATAATAGGAGTAAATTAGAAAGTTGCTTAAAATTTCATGTTCTATCTGAATCATGAAAGAAAAAATTTGGGTACAGTGTCCCTTTAAGAACTAAATTAAGACTCCAGGGAGGAGTAACTGGTTTGAACACAGGCCTGATACTGACCAAGGCCTGACAAAACGCTTGCATGTCTGGGACGTCTGCCAGACGCTTATGTAACAAAATAGACAAGGCAAATATTTGAACCTTTAGGGAACTTGCCGATAAACCCTTCTCCAAACCTTCTTGGAGAAAGGACAGAATTCTAGGAATCCTAACTCTACTCCAAGAGTAGCCCTTGGATTCACACCAATAGAGATATTTGCGCCATATCTTATTATAAATCTTTCTAGTCACAGTTTTATGAGCCTGAATCATGGTCTCAATGAGCGATTCCAAAAATCCATGCTTGGATAAAATTAAGCGTTCAATCTCCAAGCAGTCAGCTTCAGAGAAACTAGATTTGGATGAAGGAAGGGCCCTTGAAGTAGAAGGACCTTCCTAAATGCAAGTCTCCAAGGTGGAAGAGATGACATGTCCACCAGGTCTGCATACTAAATCTTGCGAGGTCACGCCAGTGCAAAGAGGAACACCAACGCCCTCTTCTGTTTGATTGGAGCAATGACCCAAGGTAGAAGAGCAAACGGAGGAAATAGGTATGTGAGACTGAAATTCCAAGGTACCGCCAGAGCATCTATCAGTACAGCCTGAGGGTCCCTTGACCTCGACCCATACCTCGGGAGCTTGGTATTCTGCCGAGATGCCATGAGATCCAATTCTGGCTGACTCCATTTGAGAACCAGGCTGGAAAACACTTCTGGATGGAGCTCCCACTCCCCCGGGTGAAAGGTCTGCCTGCTCAGGAAGTCCGCCTCCCAGTTGTCCACTCCTGGAATGTGGATGGCTGACAGACAGCAATTGTGGGTCTCTGGCCACTGAATGATCTTGGCTACCTCTGTCATGGCCAAGGAACTCTGAGTTCCTCCCTGATGGTTTATGTAAGCCACTGAGGTTATATTGTCCGACTTGAACCTGATGAACCGGGCCGAAGCTGAGGCCAAGCCAGGAGGGCATTGAAGATCGCTCTCAGTTCCAGAATGTTTATGGGTAGAACAGACTCCGAACGAGTCCATGTTCCCTGAGCCTTTAGAGAGCCCCAGACTGCTCCCCATCCCAGAAGGCTGGCATCTGTTGTCACAATTACCGAAGAGGGTCTGCGAAAGCAGGTTCCCTGGGAGAGATGAACCAGAGACAACCACTAAAGTAGAGAATCCCTTGCAGGTTTGCGTCCTTTAAATCCACAGTTGTCATAAATTGACCCTCTTGGACCAAAGGAAAAATGGAACGAATAGTTTCTATCTTGAAGGACAGCACTCGGAGAAATTTGTTTAGACTCTTGAGATCTAAAATCGGTCTGAAGGTTCCCTCCTTTTTGGGAACCATGAACAGATTGGAATAGAACCCCAGACCCCGTTCCTGCATTGGAACAGGAACTATCACTCCCAGGTCGGAGAGGTCCCGAACACAGTGTAAGAACGCCTCTCTTTTTGTCTGGTCTAAAGATAATCTTGAAAGCAGAAACCTGCCCCTGGGAGGAAGGGCTTTGAACTCTAGTTTGTATCCCTGGGACACGATGTCCACCGCCCAGGGATCCTGAACATCTCGAAGCCAAGCCTGAGCGAAGAATGAAAGTCTGCCCCCCACAAGATCCAACTCCCTATGGTATGGCCAACTGTTCAAAAAACAGGTATGGAAGAGGCCACACACAAGAAGAAGGGGGCAGGGGCACAAGAGGAAGACCACCCAGATACTGGAGGAGACGATAAATAAGGACATTATCATCAATCTGAGTAGCCATAACATCACTGACCTAGAGAGGAGTGTACTAACCAAAGGCCTTACATTTATACCTACTAATCAAGCCGATGAATTCTCTCTACAGGTATATCTATACAAATTTAAAAGACAACTAGCTCTTAAAGAATATTTTGGCACAAGAAACAAGACTACTGGAGGATTAAGGAAGAAAGGGCAATTTGATCCCAAGAGTATAAACCCAAGCATACATACTTTCTCACGTATGGTGGAACAAGAAATACCAAGCAGTATACATTCCAAATATAACATCCAAAGGGATAATCTAAGTAGGAAAGAACGCAAGGCATTAAAAGGCCTTAGGGAGAATCACTAGGTGGTTTTCCGTGAAGCTGACAAGGGGGGAGCATTGGTGCTCCATAACTATGAGGATTATCGAAAGGAGATCTTGTCACAGCTATCTGATGTCTGGACATACTGCAAATTGGAGGGTAACCCCACAAAGGAGTTTAAGCGTGTAATGGACAGATATATTATATCAGCCATGGAATCTAAATGTCTTTCCAAAAGTCTGGGTGAATACATGATGGTGGATTTCCCTATTACACCGCGGATATATATATGCTTCCTAAGGTGCATAAAGATTTAAATTATCCACCGGAACGCCCGATAGTATCTTCCAGAGGCTCTATACTACAGCCGATTGCCACTTATTTGGACAGACTGTTCCAACCGCTTGTGCATAACATGCCTTCATTTATATTAGACTCTATAGAGGTCATACAATTGATCAAGAATTTGCCTGAGGTGGAGAAAGATGAAATCCTAGTGACACTGGATGTCACAAGTTTATACACAGTGATCCCACATGATGAAGGTCTGACAGTAATCAGAAGAAAACTACTTAAATATCCATACATTGGGCCACCCATGGAGGTGATCTTAGAACTCACGGAATATTGCTTGAAATATAAATATTTCACATTTGAAAACAGTTACTATGTCCAAACTGACGGTACAGCGATGGGATCAAACGTGGCCCCTTCATACGCCAACCTGGGCTTGGATGCAATAGATGAATTTTTAAAAAGGGATCAATTTCTACCTTCCAATCAAAGGCAATTTTTATTGGAGGCTATATCTTTCGTGTTAAAACACAACTATTTTGTATATCAGGAAAGGTTTTTTCTACAAATCAAGGGAACGGCCATGGGCACCAGGTTTGCCCCTAGTTTTGCAAATTTGTTTATGGGGATATTTGAGGAGCAATACATTTACAAGTCTCCTATGGGGGCAAACCTGGTGTTCTATGGCCGTTTCATTGATGACCTGTTATTAATATGGAATGGTACAGAGGAATCTGCACAGGAATTTATTTCATCTTTAAATAACAACAATATGGGCCTAAAATTAACATCCAATATAAATAGAAATACCATAGAATTTCTGGATTTAGTTTTAAGCTGGGATAATAGTGGACGAGTGACCACCAAAACATTTTTTAACCCCTTAATGACCACAGCACTTTTCCATTTTCTGTCCGTTTGGGACCAAGGCTATTTTTACATTTTTGCGGTCTTTGTGTTTAGCTGTAATTTCCCTCTTACTCATTTAATGTACCCACACATTATATACCGTTTTTTTCGCCATTAAATGGACTTTCTAAAGATACCATTATTTTCATCATATCTTATAATTTACTATAAAAAAAATTATAAAATATGAGGAAAAAATGGAAAAAAACACACTTTTTCTAACTTTGACCCCCAAAATCTGTTACACATCTACAACCAAATTAGAAGTCCGCTAAATGCTGCTGCACACCACAAGTGTATTATGCTCAGCAGTGCAGGGGTTAATTAGGGAACTTGTAGGGAGCTTGTAGGGTTAATTTTAGCTTTAGTGTAGTGTAGTAGACAACCCCAAGTATTGATGTAGGCCCATTTTGGTATATTTCAGGCCACCATTTCACAGCCAAATACGATTAAATTAAAAAAAATAGTCAACTTTTTTACAAACTTTAGGTTTCTCACTGAAATTATTTAGAAACAACTTGTGCAATTATGGTACAAATGGTTGTAAATGCTTCTCTGGGATCCCCTTTGTTCAGAAATAGCAGACATATATGGCTTTGGTGTTGCTTTTTGGTAATTAAAAGGCCGCTAAATGCCACTGCGCACAAAACGTGAATTATGCCCAGCAGTGAAGGGGTTAATTAGGTAGCTTGTAGAGAGCTTGCAGGGTTAATTTTAGCTTTAGTGTAGAGATCAGCTTCCCACCTGACACATCAGACCCCCTGATCCCTCCCATAGAGCTCTCTTCCCTCACCCACCCCACAATTGTCCCCGCCATCTTAAGTACTGGCAGAAAGTCTGCAAGTACTAAAATAAAAGGTTTTTTTTTTTACTTTTTTTTTTTTTTTACTTTTTTTTTTTTTAAGCATATTTACATATGCTGCTATGTAGGATCCCCCCTTAGCCCCCAACCTCTCTACCCCCCCCCCCCCCCACTGCCTTATTGGGGGCCATCTTGGGTACTGGCAGCTGTCTGCCAGTACCCAGTTTGCATATAAAAATGTTTTTTTTAAATTTATTTTAGTTTTTTCTGTAGTGTAGCTCCCCCCCCAGATCAATCCCCCACCCCCTCCCAGATCCCTTAGATGAGTTCCATTACGTTTTTTTTATTATTATTTTTTACAATAATATCCAAAAGTTTCTGTAGTGTAAGCGGTTCCCACCCGCTCCCTCCCCGTGCACGCGCCCTCCCGCCGCCCCTTGTGCACGCGCGCGCCTGTGCGCGCCCCCGGCGATCCCGCCCCCCTCTCTGACTAAGAAGCCATCGATGGCCGCCCACCCACCTCCCATTTACGCTCCCACCCACCAACGAATGCGGCCATCGATGTCCGGTGCAGAGAGGGCCACAGAGTGGCTCTCTCTGCACCGGAGGGGCAAAAATTGTTATTGCAGGATGCCTCGATATCGAGGCATCCTGCAATAACCGGAAAGCAGCTGGAAGTGATCAGGATCGCTTCCAGCTGCTTTCCAAACCGAGGACGTGCAGGGTACGTTCTTGGTCGTTAAGTGACTTTTTTTAAGAGGACGTACCCTGCACGTCCTCGGTCGTTAAGGGGTTAAATCAGTGGACACAAACAGCTATTTAAACTATAAAAGCAATCATTATAAGGCTTGGGTGAAAAATATACCCTATAACCAATTTTCTAGGGTTTGTAGAAATTGTACATCTTTAAACACTTTTGATGATCAGGCAGATATCCTAAGGTCAAGATTTCTAGAAAAAGGTTACCCCAGAGACCTGCTAGAAGAAGGCTATAGAAAAGCTAGGATCAAAGATAGAGATGAGTTTTTCAATTTTAAAAAGAAACATGAAGGCACTGAAAATAAAAATATTGGAGAAAAAGAATCTGGCAATGTAGAGTCTAAGCCTAATAATTTAAGATTTATCACTAAATTCACCAGCAACAACAATAAAATTAAACATATTCTACGCAAACACTGGTACATTTTACGCAATGATTGTATTCTCAAAAATATTCTGGATGAGGTCCCCATATGCACTTTTAAGAGAGCTCCAACTCTAAAAAATAAATTAGCTCTGAGTAAGGTGGTAATGAACAAATATACAAAAGGGGGGAATACAAAAACAATTAAGGATAACTGGCCTATTGGAAAAAGGGTTTTTTTCAAGTGCAATCGACCTAATTGTGGCCTTTGTAGCTATACATCAGGAAGTAGGTTAAAATTTCAATCTTTTTCCACAAAGGAAGAATTTGAGATAAACTCTAGATTCACTTGCGACTCTAGTTATGTGGTATATCTTCTAGAGTGCCAATGTGGGATTCAATATATCGGTAGGTCCTCAAGACCCCTAAAGAAAAGGTGGGGGGAGCACAACAGAAACATAAAAAATGGGGTTATGAACCATAGTGTCCCACGACATAGTATAAACTGTCATGATGGACAAACAGATATCTTTAATATTTTTCCTTTGGAATTCATTGCTCCCAAATGGGGTAGAAACAGGCTGATCCACCTTAGACAAAGAGACATTTTGGATTTGGAAACTCAAGACTCTTACACCACATGGCTTAAATGAAAATATAGACATGGCCGCTTTTAATTGATTTTTAGATTACATATAAATATAGAATTACACTAGATTTGTTGATGAGGTAATCTTCATTGACAAGAACACTTGCAGCTCAACTGGATTTAATATATATTTAATATATATATATTGTCTAGTATCACAAAATTAATCAAGAGTTCTGGCAATAATAAGATATGTAGACTATAACTAATAGATATTTATTGGTTTTTTACTTTAGGTTTTATATATTTTATTTTTATTTTTATATTTTTATTTTTTTAAAATTATATATGGATTGGATATACGGTGTAGATATTGAGATCTGGTTATACACTGTATAATGAGAACATGGAGTATCTATGTTCTATGTTAACTAAATGAAAATGCATGTTATAACATAATGACATTTATTTAGAAAATGTATTTAGATTTCTGTATATACGAAATATAGAGAAATGAATATATCCATTATTGTATCCATGATTTGTAAATGCACGAACAACGATCTTTAGTCCAATCTTTAGTCCAATCTCAATAACTTCGAAAAGTACTGAAAAATGGGGCGAATTAACAGTCTAGGTAATACTTAGACATTATAATGTAACCAATGACACGCATGATGTGTTTATTTACAACGTTAAACCCCATTAATGCACTTCGGGAGCTGATTTTATTCCCTTTATACATACGATAGATAGAGGCATAACAAACCAAGCCCCTTGATAGTAACCTATCAACTTTCAGCTGGTTTTTCGAAGGCACTGATTGGCTAACGGACCTGAAGTTGCTCACGCATGCGCCCTGGGTCGGGATAGACGCCGACAGGGGCTATAAAACTTTGCTACTTTGTATCTAAATATACACCTGAGGAAGCGGTCTTAGAAACCGGGAAACGCGTTGTGTAACATTGTTTTTAATAAACATTTTTTATTATACGAGTAGCACGGCATTTTTGGCATTTAATTTTCCTGGCCATTTATGCACTGATAAGTATACCGAGCTGAAGGTAAATCCCAAGGTGCTGTTTTGGAGCCATTGTGACCTGAACAATTTAGCCCAGAGGAATACCGGTGAACGCAGTGAGCTGGACAGCTGATAAGTGTCCAGGAGGTCTTTGTGGCACTTCTCAAGTGCCCCATATCCTGTGAGTACATTTCAATATTTGCGCTATTGGTAGTGATCACACTGATACACACTATTGTGGCACTTTTGTGTTTTTTGTTTCACACAGCATAATATTGAAGCAGTACTGGTAAAATACAGCTAGCTGGACGGCTGCAAACAGTTCAGAAGGCATTTGTGGCACTTCTCAAGTGCTGGAAATTTTGTAAGTAAGATTCTTTTTGGGGCTTGGCCTGCTGAAGTTCAAACGATACACACCATTTAGCGCCTCTTCTCTTTTTCTTTTTTTCTTTTTTAACATACGCCAACCTGTACATGGCATGTTTTGAGGAGGAGAATACGATGGCATTTAAAGATCCCAGGGTGATGATATTCAAAAGATATATTGATGACCTCATCCTGTAATTGAGAGGATCAGAACAGGATCTTGAGGTATGGCTTCAAGCATTAAACCAACAAAATCAGAATCTGATCTTCAAGATGAATTGTGATAAAACTATGATAGACTTCCTGGATTTAAGGATAATCAAAAGTGACCACAGACTGACCACCACATTGTTTCAAAAGCCTACGGACCGCAATCCTCTTTTGGAGGCTATAAGCTGCCAACATCCAAGCCTAAAGAAGGCATTGCCCAAATCACAATTCAAGAGGGTTGTGAGGAACAATAGTGATCCTAATATAAAGGAAATAGAATTGAAGGAAAGGCATCTCAAATTCCAGAATAGAGGATATGATAAGAAATATCTGCAGGTGCCACTGGATGAGTCGCTACTGATGACCCAAGAACAAGCATTAATAAAGAAAATAATAATAAATAATAAATTAATATTCTCTACAGAGTTTAAACCTGACAAAATGGATATACCAATATCCTTAAGAACAATTGGGATATCATTAAATCTGATGCAACACTACCATTTAGTAACTTTGAAGGTCCTATGGTAGGGTATAGAAAGGGGAGATCCCTTCGTGATCAGTTACTACGTACTGACAACAAAGCAAGCTACTACAGGTGCAGTGGTTGTGTGACCTGTAACGACTTATCTCAAAGTAAATACTTTGTACACCCATGGAGAAATAAACGTTACAGTATTAATTACAGGGTCACATGTACCACTACATATGTGGTGTACATGATGCACTGTCCCTGTGGGAAGTTCTATATAGGGAAAACCCAGGATGACCTGCGGATACGTATGGCCAACCATCGGTCGGGCCATACATACTGCACTACGTGTTGGCAGTTCTGAACAACCTGTAGCGAGGCATTTTTTAATGCATAAACATAATGTATTTGATCTCAGATACATAATTATAGATCCCAATCCAGCCATTATTCGAGGTGGGAATCCAAATGGATTTTTACCTTGGAAACATTGGTCCCTAGGGGCCTTAATACCAACTTTGATCTACATTGTTTACTGTAACTAATCCTATAGGTAGTCGCAAATAGTGGTTAGTGTGCCCATCTCTCTGATTTAGCAGGAATAGATCATATTATAACATCATTATTCATTAGGTAGTCATTCTCTATGTTAGTTTGTGTGCCCATTTTGACTCCATCCAGAAGTAGTGTATCATTTCTTAAATGTAACTGATAACAAATATTATTTCACAGGTTGCAATAATGTAATATTATGATTCTGGTACTCCCCAAGCTGGGTAATGTAGTTAGATTTGTAGATCAGGACCATTACTATAATAGATTTCAAAGAGGGATCTTAATATGTTTTAGCATAGATATATCTAGGTTGTCATATATATGAACCTGAGTCCTGATAACATAATATGCTTGTCAGAATTGTATGCCATTATTGCATTTAATGTTTACGATCTGTGCAGTATTTGTATATTTGTAAATTTGGTTTTAATTTTTTGCTTTTTCACGTTGGCCCAGATGGCGCTCCATAGTCCAGTTGGCGCATGCACAGTTGTGCCGTTTGTGTGCTGCAGAGTCCCGGATGTGGCAGAGCGGCTCACCTGGGGATCGATATGGTAGCATAAGGGTGGTAAGTATAATGTACATTACATGTCTGAGGACGGGCGGATGCCCGAAAACGTTCACTGTTTTTGTGTACAGTAAAAACTGTTGTTTAAAAATACCAGCGAGTGCTTACCCTTTGTGAAATAATCTCTCTATGTACGGATTTGGTGGGCACCCTGGGAGTTGGTTTGTTATGAGAGTGCTGGGTATATATACACTTGTACGATCATCATGCATTATGTGTAGCCATCCGGAATGGTCCTTCCCTTCCCTCTTACGTTACGCTTGTACGATCATCATGCATTATGTGTAGCCATCCGGAACGGTCCTTACCTTCCCTCTTACGTTACGCTTGTACGATCATCATGCATTGTGTAGCCATCTGGAACGGTCCTTCCCTTCCCTCTTACGTTACACTTGTACGATCATCATGCATTATGTGTAACCATCCGGAACGGTCCTTACCTTCCCTCTTACGTTACGCTTGTACGATCATCATGCATTGTGTAGCCATCTGGAACGGTCCTTCCCTTCCCTCTTACGTTACACTTGTACGATCATCATGCATTATGTGTAGCCATCCGGAACGGTCCTTCCCTTCCCTCTTACGTTACGCTTGTACGATCATCATGCATTATGTGTAGCCATCAAGAACGGTCCTTACCTTCCCTCTTACGTTACACTTGTACGATCATCATGCATTATGTGTAGCCATCCGGAACGGTCCTTACCTTCCCTCTTACGTTACGCTTGTACGATCATCATGCATTATGCGTAGCCATCCGGAACGGTCCTTACCTTCCCTCTTACGTTACGCTTGTACGATCATCATGCATTATGCGTAGCCATCCGGAACGGTCCTTACCTCCCCTCTTACGTTACACTTGTACGATCATCATGCATTATGTGTAGCCATCCTTACCTTCCCTCTTACGTTACGCTTGTACGATCATCATGCATTATGTGTAGCCATCCGGAACGGTCCTTACCTTCCCTCTTACGTTACGCTTGTACGATCATCATGCATTATGTGTAGCCATCCGGAACGGTCCTTCCCTTCCATCTTACGTTACGCTTGCACGATCATCATGCATTATGTGTAGCCATCCGGAACGGTCCTTACCTCCCCTCTTACGTTACACTTGTACGATCATCATGCATTATGTGTAGCCATCCGGAACGGTCCTTACCTTCCCTCTTACGTTACGCTTGTACGATCATCATGCATTATGTGTAGCCATCCGGAACGGTCCTTACCTTCCCTCTTACGTTACGCTTGTACGATCATCATGCATTATGTGTAGCCATCCGGAACGGTCCTTACCTTCCCTCTTACGTTACGCTTGTACGATCATCATGCATTATGTGTAGCCATCCGGAACGGTCCTTCCCTTCCCTCTTACGTTACGCTTGCACGATCATCATGCATTATGTGTAGCCATCAGGAACGGTCCTTACCTCCCCTCTTACGTTACACTTGTACGATCATCATGCATTATGTGTAGCCATCCGGAACGGTCCTTCCCTTCCCTCTTACGTTACACTTGTACGATCATCATGCATTATGTGTAGCCATCCGGAACGGTCCTTCCCTCTTACGTTACGCTTGTACGATCATCATGCATTATGTGTAGCCATCCGGAACGGTCCTTCCCTTCCCTCTTACGTTACGCTTGTACGATCATCATGCATTATGTGTAGCCATCCGGAACGGTCCTTACCTTCCCTCTTACGTTACGCTTGCACGATCATCATGCATTATGTGTAGCCATCCAGAACGGTCCTTACCTTACCTCTTACGTTACACTTGCACGATCATCATGCATTATGTGCAGCCATCCGGAACGGTCCTTCCCTTCCCTCTTACGTTACGCTTGTACAATCATCATGCATTATGTGTAGCCATCCGGAACGGTCCTTACCTTCCCTCTTACGTTACGCTTGCACGATCATCATGCATTATGTGTAGCCATCAGGAACGGTCCTTACCTTCCCTCTTACGTTACGCTTGTACGATCATCATGCATTATGTGTAGCCATCAGGAACGGTCCTTACCTTCCCTCTTACGTTACGCTTGTACGATCATCATGCATTATGCGTAGCCATCCGAAACGGTTCTTCCCTCTTACGTTACGCTTGTACGATCATCATGCATTATGTGTAGCCATCCGGAACGGTCCTTCCCTCTTACGTTACGCTTGTACGATCATCATGCATTATGTGTAGCCATCCGGAACGGTCCTTCCCTTCCCTCTTACGTTACGCTTGTACGATCATCATGCATTATGTGTAGCCATCAGGAACGGTCCTTACCTTCCCTCTTACGTTACGCTTGTACGATCATCATGCATTATGTGTAGCCATCCGGAACTGTTCTTACCTTCCCTCTTACGTTACGCTTGCACGATCATCATGCATTATGTGTAGCCATCAGGAACGGTCCTTCCCTTCCCTCTTACTTTACACTTGTACGATCATCATGCATTATGTGTAGCCATCCGGAACGGTCCTTACCTTCCCTCTTACGTTACGCTTGTACAATCATCATGCATTATGCGTAGCCATCCGGAACTGTCCTTACCTTCCCTCTTACGTTACACTTGCACGATCATCATGCATTATGTGTAGCCATCCGGAACGGTCCTTACCTCCCCTCTTACGTTACACTTGTACGATCATCATGCATTATGTGTAGCCATCCTTACCTTCCCTCTTACGTTACACTTGCACGATCATCATGCATTATGTGTAGCCATCCGGAACGGTCCTTACCTCCCCTCTTACGTTACACTTGTACGATCATCATGCATTATGTGTAGCCATCCGGAACGGTCCTTACCTTACCTCTTACGTTACACTTGCACGATCATCATGCATTATGTGCAGCCATCCGGAACAGTCCTTACCTTCCCTCTTACGTTACACTTGTACGATCATCATGCATTATGTGTAGCCATCCGGAACGGTCCTTCCCTCTTACGTTACGCTTGCACGATCATCATGCATTATTTGTAGCCATCCAGAACGGTCCTTCCCTTCCCTCTTACGTTACGCTTGTACGATCATCATGCATTATGCGTAGCCATCCGGAACGGTCCTTCCCTTCCCTCTTACTTTACACTTGTACGATCATCATGCATTATGTGTAGCCATCCGGAACGGTCCTTACCTTCCCTCTTACGTTACGCTTGTACAATCATCATGCATTATGTGTAGCCATCCGGAACGGTCCTTACCTTCCCTCTTACGTTACGCTTGCACGATCATCATGCATTATGTGTAGCCATCAGGAACGGTCCTTACCTTCCCTCTTACGTTACACTTGTACGATCATCATGCATTATGTGTAGCCATCCGGAACGGTCCTTCCCTCTTACGTTACGCTTGTACGATCATCATGCATTATGTGTAGCCATCCGGAACGGTCCTCCCTCTTACGTTACGCTTGTACGATCATCATGCATTATTTGTAGCCATCCAGAACGGTCCTTCCCTTCCCTCTTACGTTACGCTTGTACGATCATCATGCATTATGTGTAGCCATCCGGAACGGTCCTTCCCTCTTACGTTACGCTTGTACAATCATCATGCATTATGTGTAGCCATCCGGAACGGTCCTTACCTTCCCTCTTACGTTACGCTTGTACGATCATCATGCATTATGTGTAGCCATCCGGAACGGTCCTTACCTTCCCTCTTACGTTACACTTGTACGATCATCATGCATTATG
The DNA here is from genome assembly GCF_027579735.1 of Bombina bombina. NCBI lineage: Eukaryota > Metazoa > Chordata > Amphibia > Anura > Bombinatoridae > Bombina > Bombina bombina. The sequence continues at coordinate 1,443,925,572 of NC_069500.1, read as the reverse complement.
TGTAGCCATCCGGAACGGTCCTTACCTTCCCTCTTACGTTACGCTTGTACGATCATCATGCATTATGTGTAGCCATCCGGAACGGTCCTTACCTTCCCTCTTACGTTACACTTGTACGATCATCATGCATTATGTGTAGCCATCGGGAACGGTCCTTACCTTCCCTCTTACGTTACGCTTGTACGATCATCATGCATTATGCGTAGCCATCCGGAACAGTCCTTCCCTTCCCTCTTACGTTACGCTTGTACGATCATCATGCATTATGTGTAGCCATCCGGAACGGTCCTTACCTTCCCTCTTACGTTACGCTTGTACAATCATCATGCATTATGTGTAGCCATCCGGAACGGTCCTTACCTTCCCTCTTACGTTACGCTTGTACAATCATCATGCATTATGTGTAGCCATCCGGAACGGTCCTTCCCTCTTACGTTACGCTTGTACAATCATCATGCATTATGTGTAGCCATCCGGAACGGTCCTTACCTTCCCTCTTACGTTACGCTTGTACGATCATCATGCATTATGTGTAGCCATCCGGAACGGTCCTTACCTTCCCTCTTACGTTACACTTGTACGATCATCATGCATTATGTGTAGCCATCCGGAACGGTCCTTACCTTCCCTCTTACGTTACGCTTGTACGATCATCATGCATTATGCGTAGCCATCCGGAACAGTCCTTCCCTTCCCTCTTACGTTACGCTTGTACGATCATCATGCATTATGTGTAGCCATCCGGAACGGTCCTTACCTTCCCTCTTACGTTACGCTTGTACAATCATCATGCATTATGTGTAGCCATCCGGAACGGTCCTTACCTTCCCTCTTACGTTACGCTTGTACGATCATCATGCATTATGTGTAGCCATCCGGAACGGTCCTTACCTTACCTCTTACGTTACACTTGCACGATCATCATGCATTATGTGCAGCCATCCGGAACAGTCCTTACCTTCCCTCTTACGTTACACGATCATCATGCATTATGTGCAGCCATCCGGAACGGTCCTTCCCCCTTACGTTACACTTGCACGATCATCATGCATTATGTGTAGCCATCCGGAACGGTCCTTCCCTCTTACGTTACGCTTGTACGATCATCATGCATTATTTGTAGCCATCCAGAACGGTCCTTCCCTTCCCTCTTACGTTATGCTTGTACGATCATCATGCATTATGCGTAGCCATCCGGAACGGTCCTTCCCTTCCCTCTTACTTTACACTTGTACGATCATCATGCATTATGTGTAGCCATCCGGAACGGTCCTTACCTTCCCTCTTACGTTACGCTTGTACAATCATCATGCATTATGTGTAGCCATCCGGAACGGTCCTTACCTTCCCTCTTACGTTACGCTTGCACGATCATCATGCATTATGTGTAGCCATTAGGAACGGTCCTTACCTTCCCTCTTACGTTACACTTGTACGATCATCATGCATTATGTGTAGCCATCCGGAACGGTCCTTCCCTCTTACGTTACGCTTGTACAATCATCATGCATTATGTGTAGCCATCCGGAACGGTCCTTACCTTCCCTCTTACGTTACGCTTGTACGATCATCATGCATTATGTGTAGCCATCCGGAACGGTCCTTACCTTCCCTCTTACGTTACGCTTGTACGATCATCATGCATTATGTGCAGCCATCCGGAACGGTCCTTCCCTCTTACGTTACACTTGCACGATCATCATGCATTATGTGTAGCCATCCGGAACGGTCCTTACCTTCCCTCTTACGTTACGCTTGTACGATCATCATGCATTATGTGTAGCCATCCGGAAGGGTCCTTCCCTTCCCTCTTACGTTACGCTTGTACGATCATCATGCATTATGTGTAGCCATCCGGAAGGGTCCTTCCCTTCCCTCTTACGTTACGCTTGTACGATCATCATGCATTATGTGTAGCCATCCGGAACGGTCCTTACCTTCCCTCTTACGTTACGCTTGTACAATCATCATGCATTATGTGTAGCCATCCGGAACGGTCCTTACCTTCCCTCTTACGTTACGCTTGTACGATCATCATGCATTATGTGTAGCCATCCGGAACGGTCCTTACCTTCCCTCTTACGTTACGCTTGCACGATCATCATGCATTATTTGTAGCCTCAGTAACAAGTGTTAAAAGCTGGACGCACTGCAAGCACAGCTGCCATCCACTTCCTTACAGTCATAGGGAGCACAAACCTTGCAAAGCAGCACATTTAACTGACAATGCCAGGAGTGGACACAGGAAGACTATGTAGTAAGCGTTAGTTAGCTGGGTACTATTTGGGTCACTGCTGCTTTGTGAGGTCTGTGCTCTCTATGACTGTAAGGAACTGGCAGCTGTGCTGGAAGTGCGTCCGGCGATAAGCACCTGTTACTGAGGCTACAAATAATGCCGGATGATCGGCTTGCATAACGTAGGAGGGAAGGTACAATAAAACGTACAGCCCACTTTTAGTGTACTACATGCTGCTTAACGGCCACTCTTCCCACACCCGCTATTCGACTCTAAAATTTCCCAACGCTATGTTACTAAAAGCAATCCCCTCACTGCCCCAAATCATGCGTGGCCTGTCTTTATCAGTGCTCGGGACTACTCAGATTAATGCGCTGCCTGTCTATCAGTGCGCAGGACTGGCAGCGCATTAATCTGAGTAGTCCCGCGCACTGATAAAGACAGGCAGCGCATTAATCTGAGTAGTCCCTAGTCTTTATCAGTGCTAGGAACTACTCAGATTAATGCGTGGCCTGTCTATCAGTACGTGGGACTACTCAGATTAATGTGCTGCCTGTCTATCATTGCTCGGGACTACTCAGATGAATGCTCTGCCTGTCTTTATCAGTGCACGGGACTACTCAGTTTAATGCACTGCCTGTCTTTATCAGTGCTCGGGACTACTCAGATTAATGTGTGGCCTGTCTATGAGTGCTCGGGACTACTCAGATGAATGCTCTGCCTGTCTTTATCAGTGAGCGGGACTACTCAGTTTAATGCACTGCCTGTCTTTATCAGTATGCGGGACTACTCAGATTAATGCGCTGCCTGTCTTTATCAGTATGCGGGACTACTAAGATTAATGCGCTGCCTGTCTATCAGTGCTCGGGACTACTCAGATGAATGCGCTGCCAGTCTTTATCAGTGCGCGGGACTACTCAGATTAACGCGCTACCGTGCACGTTACAGGGTACGTTGGGTGGCACTAAAGGGGAGTTTGGGCATTTTTTCTAAGTTTAGTACAGACTAAAGTGAGTTTATTAACCCTTGAACTAAGTCACAGGGATACCTGCAGTGGCTAGACTGGTACAAGCTGGTTAAGGTTGAAAGGGTCGTTTAACCCTTTCTGTGCCAAACTGGTGACAGGTTGGCTAAACATGTTCGTCACAATCACGACTCACCCACCCATTGCAAAAACCCTTAATTGTCCATCTTAATGCAATCTTCCCTCCACCCCAAGTGCCCCCAATGCAACCCCCTCACTGCCCCCATAATCCAAGTGCCCCCGATGCCAGCCCCCACACCCCAAGTAATCCAAATGCCAACCACCAGTGCCCACACACCCCAAGTGTCCCCAATGCCCCCACAACCAAAGTGTACCCCATGCCAAACCCCAGTGCCCCCACACCCCTGATGCCAACCCCCAGTGCACCCATATCCCAAGTACCCCTGATGCCAACCCCCAGTGCACCCATACCCCAAGTACCCCTGAGTAGTCCCGCGCACTGATAAAGACAGGCAGCGCATTAATCTGAGTAGTCCCTAGTCTTTATCAGTGCTAGGAACTACTCAGATTAATGCGTGGCCTGTCTTTATCAGTATGCGGGACTACTCAGATTAATGTGCTGCCTGTCTATCAGTGCTCGGGACTACTCAGATGAATGCTCTGCCTGTCTTTATCAGTGCACGGGACTACTCAGTTTAATGCACTGCCTGTCTTTATCAGTATGCAGGACTACTCAGATTAATGCGCTGCCTGTCTTTATCAGTGCTCGGGACTACTCAGATGAATGCGCTGCCAGTCTTTATCAGTGCTCGGGACTAGCAGCGCATTAATCTGAGTAGTCCCGCGCACTGATAAAGACAGGCAGCGCATTAATCTGAGTAGTTCCTAGTCTTTATCAGTGCTAGGAACTACTCAGATTAATGCGTGGCCTGTCTTTATCAGTGCGCGGGACTACTCAGATTAATGTGCTGCCTGTCTATCAGTGCTCGGGACTACTCAGATGAATGCTCTGCCTGTCTTTATCAGTGCACGGGACTACTCAGATTAATGTGTGGCCTGTCTATCAGTGCTCGGGACTACTCAGATGAATGCACTGCCTGTCTTTATCAGTTCTCGGGACTACTCAGATTAATGTGTGGCCTGTCTATCAGTGCTCGGGACTACTCAGATGAATGCTCTGCCTGTCTTTATCAGTGAGCGGGACTACTCAGTTTAATGCACTGCCTGTCTTTATCAGTGCTCGGGACTACTCAGATTAATGTGTGGCCTGTCTATCAGTGCTCAGGACTACTCAGATGAATGCTCTGCCTGTCTTTATCAGTGAGCGGGACTACTCAGTTTAATGCACTGCCTGTCTTTATCAGTATGCAGGACTACTCAGATTAATGCGCTGCCTGTCTTTATCAGTGCGCGGGACTACTCAGATTAATGCGCTACCGCGCACGTTACAGGGTACGTTGGGTGGCACTAAAGGGGAGTTTGGGCATTTTTTCTAAGTTTAGTACAGACTAAAGTGAGTTTATTAACCCTTGAACTAAGTCACAGGGATACCTGAAGTGGCTAGACTGGTACAAGCTGGTTAAGTTTGAAAGGGTCGTTTAACCCTTTCTGTGCCAAACTGGTGACAGGTTGGCTAAACATGTTCGTCACAATCACGACTCAGCCACCCATTGCAAAAACCCTTAATTGTCCATCTTAATGCAATCTTCCCTCCACCCCAAGTGCCCCCAATGCAACCCCCTCACTGCCCCCATAACCCAAGTGCCCCCGATGCCAGCCCCCACACCCCAAGTAATCCAAATGCCAACCCCCAGTGCCCACACACCCCAAGTGTCCCCAATGCCCCCACACCCAAAGTGTACCCCTGATGCCAACCCCCAGTGCACCCATACCCCAAGTACCCCTGATGCCAACCCCCAGTGCACCCATACCCCAAGTACCCCTGATGCCAACCCCCAGTGCACCCATACCCCAAGTACCCCTGATGCCAACCCCCAGTGCACCCATACCCCAAGTACCCCTGATGCCAACCCCCAGTGCACCCATGCCCTAAGTGTCCCTAATGCAAACCCCCACAGTGCACGCATTCCCAAAGTGTGCCCCATGCACCTATACTCTAAGTGCCCGCTATGCCATCACCCACTGTACCTATACCATGTCCCAAATGCCACCTCAACGCAATTGTAACCCAAGTACCCCTGATGTCAACCCCCACAGTGCACGCATTCCACAAGTGCCCACTATGCCATCCCTCACCGTATCTATATTGTGTTGCCAATGCCACCCTACCTTACCCTAAACGTCCCCTATGCCACCACATCTGTACCCTAAGTGTCCCCAATGCCACCCCCACTGAACCTAAACATTAAGTGCCCCCAATGCCACCCCCTCCACCGCACCTATACCCTAAAAGCCTGTCCTAATCCTATTGCACCTAAATGTCCCTCTCCCACCCCACTAAATCCTAACTTTTCTGATAACACCTCCACTGCACATAACTGGCCTGGTAGTGCCCCCCCTCACCCATCTAACTCATTTCCTCTGTGTCCTGGTATCCCCCTCACTGCACATTAACCGTTATTGCCCTGATACCATCAACCCTCACCCCACTAAATCCTAACCTTTGTGTGTCCTGGTACCCACATTAACTGTAACTGTCCTGGTACGCACATTAACTGTAACTGCCCTGATACCATCAACCCTTTATCTCACTAAATCCTAACCTTTGTGTCCTGGTACCCACCTCACTGCACATTAACTGCAACTGCCTTGATACCATCAACCCTTTATCCCACTAAATCCTAACCTCTGTGTCCTAGTGCCCCCCTCACTGCACATTAACCCTAACTGGCCTGATACCACACACCCTCACACCACTAAACCCTAAACACTGTGTCTTGATTACCCCTAACTGGCTGCCCCAGGTGATTACCCCTCACTGCCCCGATGGCTATTAAACCCTGGGCAAATTAAAATGGATTTACCATAAACATGGCTACAGCCAGGAATCTCCTGCGCAGGAAACACCAAGAGTTAGACCTGCTCTATGGCGTCAGCTTTACCCACTGTGTAGGTGTAGTGCGGTCATGCGATAAGTGGAGTTATAAACTGGTATAATGAAGGAGCGTAATTTTGAACTTTCTTGTGCTCCATGATCAGTATATTCCTGAGAGTCATTTAATCACTGAGCGGATCTCTGTATAGAGACAATGACAGGAAGGAACTCACCTACCTTATATCACAAACACAAGTGACACCAAAAGGAGGTTTAATGGAAAATTTTACTGAACAAATTTGTATCAACCAGAATAATCATAGGACAAACCGGACACCTCCTGGATGAACAGCAACCCCTCTAATGCTCTCTCACACTGCCCAGGCGAGCGGCACCACCCCCGAACCCACAGTCGGCTGTTCAAAAACCGCAAGATCCTGAACTGTAAATTGCTGATCAGTCCTTAAGCCCATTACCCAACCCCCTCATGAGTCTACGAGCCCCTCTCCTTCACACCAAGCAGCTGCTCTGGCCCTCTAGTAATAGGTTGGACTGTCCCAGAGCAGCCTTTTTTTCTCAATTGAGAGGCTTTTGGCTACTCGCTGTTCCTGGGTTCAAGTTGGAATGTTCTGGGTTCCTTAGTTGTAAAACAAAAGTGGTCCCTTCAATATCCTTCCCCTGTACAGAAAGGAGATGACAGCACATTAATGTGACAAGAAGCAGAGAGCAGTGACCACAAGGTAAATACTAAACAATACAGCAAGAGAAGGATCAGCTAGTGACAGAGGAGGGGATCAGCTAGTGACAGAGGGAGGGGGGGGATCAGCTAGTGACAGAGGGAGGGGGGGGATCAGCTAGTGACAGAGGGAGGGGGGATCAGCTAGTGACAGAGGGGGGGATGAGCTAGTGACAGAGGGAGGGGGGGGATGAGCTAGTGACAGAGGGAGGGGGGATCAGCTAGTGACAGAGGGCGGGGGGATCAGCTAGTGACAGAGGGCGGGGGGATCAGCTAGTGACAGAGGGCGGGGGGATCAGCTAGTGACAGAGGGCGGGGGGATCAGCTAGTGACAGAGGGAGGGGGGATCAGCTAGTGACAGAGGGAGGGGGGGATCAGCTAGTGACAGAGGGAGGGGGGGATCAGCTAGTGACAGAGGGAGGGGGGGATCAGCTAGTGACAGAGGGCGGGGGGATCAGCTTGTGACAGAGGGCGGGGGGATCAGCTAGTGACAGAGGGCGGGGGATCAGCTAGTGACAGAGGGAGGGGGGGGGATCAGCTAGTGACAGAGGAAGGGGGATCAGCTAGTGACAGAGGAAGGGGGATCAGCTAGTGACAGAGGAAGGGGGATCAGCTAGTGACAGAGGGGGGGGGAGGGATCAGCTAGTGACAGAGGGAGGGGGGGGATCAGCTAGTGACAGAGGGCGGGGGGATCAGCTAGTGACAGAGGGAGGGGGGGGATCAGCTAGTGACAGAGGGAGGGGGGATCAGCTAGTGACAGAGGGGGGGGGATCAGCTAGTGACAGAGGGGGGGGGATCAGCTAGTGGACAGAGGGAGGGGGGGGATCAGCTAGTGACAGAGGGAGGGGGGGGATCAGCTAGTGACAGAGGGAGGGGGGGGATCAGCTAGTGACAGAGGGAGGGGGGGGATCAGCTAGTGACAGAGGGAGGGGGGGGGATCAGCTAGTGACAGAGGGAGGGGGGGGATCAGCTAGTGACAGAGGGAGGGGGGATCAGCTAGTGACAGAGGGAGGGGGATCAGCTAGTGACAGAGGGAGGGGGGATCAGCTAGTGACAGAGGGAGGGGGGGATCAGCTAGTGACAGAGGGAGGGGGGGATCAGCTAGTGACAGAGGGGGGGATCAGCTAGTGACAGAGGGGGGGGATCAGCTAGTGACAGAGGGGGGGATCAGCTAGTGACAGAGGGGGGGGATCAGCTAGTGACAGAGGGGGGGATCAGCTAGTGACAGAGGGGGGGGATCAGCTAGTGACAGAGGGGGGGGATCAGCTAGTGACAGAGGGGGGGATCAGCTAGTGACAGAGGGGGGGATCAGCTAGTGACAGAGGGGGGGATCAGCTAGTGACAGAGGGGGGGATCAGCTAGTGACAGAGGGGGGGGATCAGCTAGTGACAGAGGGGGGGATCAGCTAGTGACAGAGGGGGGATCAGCTAGTGACAGAGGGGGGGGATCAGCTAGTGACAGAGGGAGGGGGGGGATCAGCTAGTGACAGAGGGAGGGGGGGGGATCAGCTAGTGACAGAGGGAGGGGGGGGATCAGCTAGTGACAGAGGGAGGGGGGGATCAGCTAGTGACAGAGGGAGGGGGGATCAGCTAGTGACAGAGGGAGGGGGGATCAGCTAGTGACAGAGGGAGGGGGGATCAGCTAGTGACAGAGGGAGGGGGGATCAGCTAGTGACAGAGGGAGGGGGGATCAGCTAGTGACAGAGGGAGGGGGGAACAGCTAGTGACAGAGGGAGGGGGGATCAGCTAGTGACAGAGGGAGGGGGGATCAGCTAGTGACAGAGGGAGGGGGGATCAGCTAGTGACAGAGGGAGGGGGGAACAGCTAGTGACAGAGGGAGGGGGGGAACAGCTAGTGACAGAGGGAGGGGGGAACAGCTAGTGACAGAGGGAGGGGGGAACAGCTAGTGACAGAGGGAGGGGGGAACAGCTAGTGACAGAGGGAGGGGGGAACAGCTAGTGACAGAGGGAGGGGGGGATCAGCTAGTGACAGAGGGAGGGGGGATCAGCTAGTGACAGAGGGAGGGGGGATCAGCTAGTGACAGAGGGAGGGGGATCAGCTAGTGACAGGGGGGGGGGGATCAGCTAGTGACGGGGGGGGGATCAGCTAGTGACAGAGGGAGGGGGGATCAGCTAGTGACAGGGGGGGGGGATCAGCTAGTGACAGAGGGGGGGGGATCAGCTAGTGACAGAGGGGGGGGGGGGGATCAGCTAGTGACAGAGGGGGGGGGGGGAACAGCTAGTGACAGAGGGGGGGGGGGATCAGCTAGTGACAGAGGGGGGGGATCAGCTAGTGACAGAGGGGGGGGATCAGCTAGTGACAGAGGGGGGGGGATCAGCTAGTGACAGAGGGGGGGGGGATCAGCTAGTGACAGAGGGAGGGGGGAACAGCTAGTGACAGAGGGAGGGGGGAACAGCTAGTGACAGAGGGAGGGGGGAACAGCTAGTGACAGAGGGAGGGGGGGATCAGCTAGTGACAGAGGGAGGGGTGGATCAGCTAGTGACAGAGGGAGGGGGGATCAGCTAGTGACAGAGGGAGGGGGATCAGCTAGTGACAGAGGGAGGGGGGGGATCAGCTAGTGACAGGGGGGGGGGATCAGCTAGTGACGAGGGGGGGGATCAGCTAGTGACAGAGGGGGGGGGATCAGCTAGTGACAGAGGGGGGGATCAGCTAGTGACAGAGGGAGGGGGGGATCAGCTAGTGACAGAGGGAGGGGGGATCAGCTAGTGACAGAGGGAAGGGATCAGCTAGTGACAGAGGGGGGGGGGATCAGCTAGTGACAGAGGGGGGGGGGATCAGCTAGTGACAGGGGGGGGGGATCACTAGTGACAGAGGGGGGGATCAGCTAGTGACAGAGGGGGGGGGGATCAGCTAGTGACAGAGGGGGGGGATCAGCTAGTGACAGAGGGGGGGGATCAGCTAGTGACAGAGGGGGGGGATCAGCTAGTGACAGAGGGGGGGATCAGCTAGTGACAGAGGGGGGATCAGCTAGTGACAGAGGGGGGGATCAGCTAGTGACAGAGGGGGGGGATCAGCTAGGGACAGAGGGGGGGATCAGCTAGTGACAGAGGGGGGATCAGCTAGTGACAGAGGGGGGATCAGCTAGTGACAGAGGGGGGATCAGCTAGTGACAGAGGGGGGGGGGATCAGCTAGTGACAGAAAGGGGGGGGATCAGCTAGTGACAGAGAGGGGGGGGATCAGCTAGTGACAGAGGGGGGGGGGATCAGCTAGTGACAGAGGGTGGATCAGCTAGTGACAGAGGGGGGATCAGCTAGTGACAGAGGGGGGATCAGCTAGTGACAGAGGGGGGATCAGCTAGTGACAGAAAGGGGGGGGATCAGCTAGTGACAGAAAGGAGGGGGGGATCAGCTAGTGACAGAGGGAGTGGGGATCGGCTAGTGACAGAGGGGGGGGGATCAGCTAGTGACAGAGGGGGGGATCAGCTAGTGACAGAGGGGGGGGGATCAGCTAGTGACAGAGGGGGGGGATCAGCTAGTGACAGAGGGGGGGATCAGCTAGTGACAGAGGGGGGGGGGATCAGCTAGTGACAGAGGGGGGGGGATCAGCTAGTGACAGAGGGGGGGGGATCAGCTAGTGACAGAGGGGGGGGATCAGCTAGTGACAGGGGGGGGGGGGATCAGCTAGTGACAGAGGGGGGGATCAGCTAGTGACAGAGGGGGGGGGATCAGCTAGTGACAGAGGGGGGGATCAGCTAGTGACAGAGGGGGGGGGGGGATCAGCTAGTGACAGAGGACATATTTTAACTGTTTCTGTGACCACATCACGTTGCTTTGTCAGTCTCAGAATAACATCTGACAACAATGTGACGCTTCCTAGCAATAGTAGTAGTGCAGAAAGATTGCACGCTGTTGCGCTAACGCCATTTGGTATCACCATTTTGTATGCATCTAAATCGCACAAAACTGTGACTTACCTGCAGTGAGTAAAAGGCTTGCTCCGCTGACTGTTTACTGGTGTAATTTATAAACGCACAAGTCCTGCTATACAGAATACGTAGAGAGTGAATCATTCCAAACCTGCAGGAGACACACAAAGCAGTTACAGTGAGAGTGCGGCGGCACAGCAGAAGAGGGGGCAGGAGAGGGATCAGGAGAGAGAGGGCGACGCGGCAGGAGAGAGGGAGCGGGCGGCGCGGCAGGAGAGAGGGAGCGGGCGGCGCGGCAGGAGAGAGGGAGCGTGCGGCGCGGCAGGAGAGAGGGAGCGGGCGGCGCGGCAGGAGAGAGGGGAGCGGGCGGCGCGGCAGAGAGAGGGGGGCGGCGCGGCAGGAGAGAGGGGGCGGCGCGGCAGGAGAGAGGGGCGGCGCGGCAGGAGAGAGGGGGCGGCGCGGCAGGAGAGAGGGAGCGGCGCGGCAGGAGAGAGGGGGGCGGCGCGGCAGGAGAGAGGGGGGCGGCGCGGCAGGAGAGAGGGGGGCGGCGCAGCAGGAGAGAGGGGGGCGGCGCGGCAGGAGAGAGGGGGGCGGCGCGGCAGGAGAGAGGGGGCGGCGCGGCCGGGGGGGGGGGGCGGCGCGGCAGGAGAGAGGGGGCGGCGCGGCAGGCGCGGCAGGAGAGAGGGGGGCGGCGCGGCAGGAGAGAGGGGGCGGCGCGGCAGGAGAGAGGGGGGGGGCGGCGCGGCAGGAGAGAGGGGGGGGCGGCGCGGCAGGAGAGAGGGAGCGGGCGGCGCGGCAGGAGAGAGGGAGCGGGCGGCGCGGCAGGAGAGAGGGAGCGGGCGGCGCGGCAGGAGAGAGGGAGCGGGCGGCGCGGCAGGAGAGAGGGAGCGGGCGGCGCGGCAGGAGAGAGGGAGGGGGCGGCGCGGCAGGAGAGAGGGGGCGGCGCGGCAGGAGAGAGGGGGCGGCGCGGCAGGAGAGAGGGGGGCGGCGCGGCAGGAGAGAGGGGGGCGGCGCGGCAGGAGAGAGGGGGCGGCGCGACAGGAGAGGGAGCAGGAGAAGAGTGAGACAGAGAGTAAATGTGAGTTGGAGGATACTAGATTAATAAACTCTAAAATTAAAATGAGTTAAAAGCAAACAGTACATTCTATTTGGCTGGTGTAAAAAAAAAAAAAAGACTGTTGGTAACTGGATGTAAGAACTAGAACTGACAAGGGTTGCTCCCGTTTGTCTAGTGTCACAGCAACGCCACTGAAGGACATAAGCGGCTTTACTAATTGTGCATACGGTATCTTGTTACTGCACCGTAGTCTGCAAAGGGTCATTAAAGGGACTGTATACACCAATTGTCATTTAACTGCATGCAATAGACACTACTATAATAAATAATATGCACAGATACTGATATAAAAATCCAGTGTAAAACCATTTAAAAAAATTACTTAGAAGTTCCCAATTTAACACAGTTAATGAGATAAGACTGGGACACCCACTGAAAGGGGCTGATAGCAAAACCTCCCCTGCATATGAAAAGACCCATTATACAAACAGAAGCAAACTGTAGTCAGTATACATCAAACTTTGGGGCTTGGTTAGGAGTCTGAAAATCAGCATAAAGTTTTTTTTAAAATAAGCAAAACTATACTTTTTAAAAAAATACACCCAGGTGGGCTATATAAATGAATCGTCTACAAAAAACATTTATTCTCATAGTATAGTATATATATACTATACTATACTGATACTATGAGAAGACTCTACACTATGAGAAACTAAAAACAAACAAAAGTAGCCGTACGGAAGAATAAACCAACCAGGATCGTCCGGAAGCAGCAGTAAGACAACAAACTATACTGATACTATACTATGAGAAACTAAAAACAAACAAAAGTAGCCGTACGGAAGAATAAACCAACCAGGATCGTCCGGAAGCAGCAGTAAGACAACAAACTATACTGATACTATACTATGAGAAACTAAAAACAAACAAAAGTAGCCGTACGGAAGAATAAACCAACCAGGGATCGTCCGGGAAGCAGGCAGTAAGACAACAAACTATACTGATACTATACTATGAGAAACTAAAAACAAACAAAAGTAGCCGTACGGAAGAATAAACCAACCAGGATCGTCCGGAAGCAGCAGTAAGACAACAAACTATACTGATACTATACTATGAGAAACTAAAAACAAACAAAAGTAGCCGTACGGAAGAATAAACCAACCAGGATCGTCCGGAAGCAGGCAGTAAGACAACAAACTATACTGATACTATACTATGAGAAGACTACACTATGAGAAACTAAAAACAAACAAAAGTAGCCGTACGGAAGAATAAACCAACCAGGATCGTCCAGAAGCAGCAGTAAGACAACAAACTATACTGATACTACACTATGAGAAACTAAAAACAAACAAAAGTAGCCGTACGGAAGAATAAACCAACCAGGATCGTCCGGAAGCAGGCAATAAGACAACAAACTATACTGATACTATACTATGAGAAACTAAAAACAAACAAAAGTAGCCGTACGGAAGAATAAACCAACCAGGATCGTCCGGAAGCAGGCAGTAAGACAACAAACTATACTGATACTATACTATGAGAAGACTCTACACTATGAGAAACTAAAAACAAACAAAAGTAGCCGTACGGAAGAATAAACCAACCAGGATCGTCCGGAAGCAGGCAGTAAGACAACAAACTATACTATGAGAAGACTCTACACTATGAGAAGCTAAAAACAAACAAAAGTAGCCGTACGGAAGAATAAACCAACCAGGATCGTCCAGAAGCAGGCAGTAAGACAACAAACTATACTGATACTATACTATGAGAAGACTCTACACTATGAGAAACTAAAAACAAACAAAAGTAGCCATACGGAAGAATAAACCAACCAGGATCGTCCAGAAGCAGCAGTAAGACAACAAACTATACTGATACTACACTATGAGAAACTAAAAACAAACAAAAGTAGACGTACGGAAGAATAAACCAACCAGGATCGTCCGGAAGCAGGCAATAAGACAACAAACTATACTGATACTATACTATGAGAAGACTCTACACTATGAGAAACTAAAAACAAACAAAAGTAGCCATACGGAAGAATAAACCAACCAGGATCGTCCGGAAGCAGCAGTAAGTCAACAAACTATACTGATACTACACTATGAGAAACTAAAAACAAACAAAAGTAGCCGTACGGAAGAATAAACCAACCAGGATCGTCCGGAAGCAGGCAATAAGACAACAAACTATACTGATACTATACTATGAGAAGACTCTACACTATGAGAAACTAAAAACAAACAAAAGTAGCCGTACGGAAGAATAAACCAACCAGGATCGTCCGGAAGCAGGAAGTAAGACAACAAACTATACTGATACTATACTATGAGAAGACTCTACACTATGAGAAGCTAAAAACAAACAAAAGTAGCCGTACGGAAGAATAAACCAACCAGGATCGTCCGGAAGCAGCAGTAAGACAACAAACTATACTGATACTATACTATGAGAAGACTCTACACTATGAGAAACTAAAAACAAACAAAAGTAGCCGTACGGAAGAAAAAACCAACCCGGATCGTCCGGAAGCAGCAGTAAGACAACAAACGCTGCTAGTGTGTTTTTTTCCGGCTATCTCTCATGTGTTGAAAAGACTTGGAGAAGAAGCTGGGAGAAAAAGTGGGTGCAGTGAAACAACACCGGTTCTGTGTGGATCCTGTAGCACCGAAGAGGATCATCCTTTGCCTGGAGACACACAATAGGTGAGAGACCTGTGTCGGAGGGCAAGCTTTTGGAGATCCGAAAAATACTGGGGCATAAGCAGGAGCGAGAGCGACAAGGTGAGAACCATAGCACCGCTTCGATGGTTAAATTTACCAAGAAACTATTGTAAGAAGAAAAAGATAAGTGTGAAAAGTCTGACAGAATAATAGAAGAAAATTTGGGAACGTTTTATCTGTAACACTAAAAGATTCCTTAAACTTTTGGATATAAAATTGCAGAAAAAAACGTTACAGTTTGAATTTAAGGGTAACGAAGTTTAAGGCATATCATTGGCCAGTAGAAGACACGTGTTTGAGAAAAGAAACTAAGTTGTTTTGTTTTATAATAAGTGGTCTACTTTGAAACATTGCAACAGGACTGTGAATTAGGATAAATAAATATATTGATTCATTGTTATAATTTTAAAATAAGTGTGATTGAGTACAGAGTGCGCACTCTTATTATTATTGATTGTGTCAATTTTAAGAATAAAAATCAATGTCTTTAGCCTTTTGAGCGCTCCTCTACGTTGTATTATTAGAACTGTTATACAGGTGCAGTTATTGGAGGGGTTTGACATAAATTACCTGTAACGTTTGTATTTGTAGTAATAATAATTACACTCACTAAATTTAGTGAGGCTGCGAGAGATCAATAGGCCACCTAAAGACAATCTATATACTATCCTATTATCCTTCCCAAATATCCCATTCCCCCCTGAGGTTTGCTTTAAGTATATAAACTGTATTTTTCAAGGATGCTAGAAGTTGTCGTCTAGTTGGTAAGTACAGTTTCCATTTAGTTAAAATTTGTGGACCTCTCTGGTTCATGTCAAACATAGTATCATATTGCTCATATATTACATATTTTAGCAACATTTGCTTCAAATTATTTTTTTATAGAAGGTGATCGCTTATGGATCCACTTACAAATTACACATTTCCTAGCTAGGAGTATACAGGTAGTCAATTTCTGATTACGTTTGTCTTCTGTCTGTGTGCTTACCTGATAAATTCATTTCTCTTGTGATGTATCGAGTCCACGGATTCATCCATTACTTGTGGGATATTCTCCTTCCCAACAGGAAGTGGCAAAGAGAGCACCCACAGCAGAGCTACCTATATAGCTCCCCCCTTAACTCCACCCCCCAGTCATTCGACCGAAGGCTAGGAAGAAAAAGGATAAACCATAGGGTGCAGTGGTGACTGGAAGTTTAAAAAAAAACATAATTTATGTAAGAACTTACCTGATAAATTCATTTCTTTCATATTAGCAAGAGTCCATGAGCTAGTGACGTATGGGATATACATTCCTACCAGGAGGGGCAAAGTTTCCCAAACCTTAAAATGCCTATAAATACACCCCTCACCACACCCACAATTCAGTTTAACGAATAGCCAAGAAGTGGGGTGATAAGAAAAAAGTGCGAAAGCATATAAAAATAAGGAATTGGAATAATTGTGCTTTATACAAAAAAATCATAACCACCACAAAAAAGGGCGGGCCTCATGACTCTTGCTAATATGAAAGAAATGAATTTATCAGGTAAGTTTCTTACATAAATTATGTTTTCTTTCATGTAATTAGCAAGAGTCCATGAGCTAGTGACGTATGGGATAATGACTACCCAAGATGTGGATCTTTCCACACAAGAGTCACTAGAGAGGGAGGGATAAAATAAAGACAGCCAATTCCTGCTGAAAATAATCCACACCCAAAATAAAGTTTAATTGAAAAACATAAGCAGAAGATTCAAACTGAAACCGCTGCCTGAAGTACTTTCTACCAAAAACTGCTTCAGAAGAAGAAAATACAACAAAATGGTAGAATTTGGTAAAAGTATGCAAAGAGGACCAAGTTGCCGCTTTGCAAATCTGATCAACCGAAGCTTCATTCCTAAACGCCCAGGAAGTAGAAACTGACCTAGTAGAATGAGCTGTAATCCTATGAGGCGGAGACTTACCCGACTCAACATAGGCAAGATGAATAAAAGATTTCAACCAAGATGCCAAAGAAATGGCAGAAGTTTTCTGGCCTTTCTAAAACCGGAAAAGATAACAAATAAACTAGAAGTCTTTCGGAAAGACTTAGTAGCTTCAACATAATATTTCAAAGCTCTAATAACATCCAAAGAATGCAACAATTTCTCCTTAGAATTCTTAGGATTAGGACATAATGAAGGAACCACAATGTCTCTACTAATGTTGTTGGAATTCACAACTTAGGTAAAAATTCAAAAGAAGTTCGCAACACCGCCTTATCCTGATGAAAAATCAGAAAAGGAGACTCACAAGAAAGAGCAGATAATTCAGAAACTCTTCTGGCAGAAGAGATGGCCAAAAGGAACAAAACTTTCCAAGAAAGTAATTTAATATCCAATGAATGCATAGGTTCAAATGGAGGAGCATGAAGAGCCCCCAGAACCAAATTCAAACTCCAAGGAGGAGAAATTGACTTAATGACAGGCTTTATACGAACCAAAGCTTGTACAAAACAATGAATATCAGGAAGAATAGCAATCTTTCTGTGAAAAAGAACAGAAAGAGCAGAGATTTGACCTTTCAAGGAACTTGCGGACAAACCCTTATCTAAACCATCCTGAAGAAACTGTAATATTCTCGTATTCTAAAAGAATGCCAAGAAAAATGATGAGAAAGACACCAAGAAATATAAGTCTTCCAGACTCTATAATATATCTCTCTGGATACAGATTTACGAGCCTGTAACATAGTATTAATCACAGAGTCAGAGAAACCTCTTTGACCAAGAATCAAGCGTTCAATCTCCATACCTTTAAATTTAAGGATTTCAGATCCTGATGGAAAAAAGG
The DNA here is from genome assembly GCF_027579735.1 of Bombina bombina. Classification (NCBI taxonomy): domain Eukaryota; kingdom Metazoa; phylum Chordata; class Amphibia; order Anura; family Bombinatoridae; genus Bombina; species Bombina bombina. The sequence goes on along the minus strand of NC_069500.1, from coordinate 1,443,908,129 downwards.
ACCTTGAGACAAAAAGGTCTGGTCTTAACGGAAGAGTCCACGGTTGGCAAGAGGCCATCCGGACAAGATCCGCATACCAAAACCTGTGAGGCCATGCCGGAGCTACCAGCAGAACAAACGAGCATTCCTTCAGAATCTTGGAGATTACTCTTGGAAGAAGAACTAGAGGCGGAAAGATATAGGCAGGATGATACTTCCAAGGAAGTGATAATGCATCCACTGCCTCCGCCTGAGGATCCCGGGATCTGGACAGATACCTGGGAAGTTTCTTGTTTAGATGAGAAGCCATCAGATCTATTTCTGGAAGTTCCTACATTTGAACAATCTGAAGAAATACCTCTGGGTGAAGAGACCATTCGCCCGGATGCAACGTTTGGCGACTGAGATAATCCGCTTTCCAATTGTCCATACCTGGGATATGAACCGCAGAGATTAGACAGGAGCTGGATTCCGCCCAAACCAAAATTCGAGATACTTCTTTCATAGCCAGAGGACTGTGAGTCCCTCCTTGATGATTGATGTATGCCACAGTTGTGACATTGTCTATCTGAAAACAAATGAACAACTCTCTCTTCAGAAGAGGCCAAGACTGAAGAGCTCTGAAAATTGCACGGAGTTCCAAAATATTGATCGAAATCTCACCTCCTGAGATTCCCAAACCCCTTGTGCCGTCAGATACCCCCACACAGCTCCCCAACCTGTAAGACTTGCATCTGTTGAGATTATAGTCCAGGTCGGAAGAACAAAGAAGCCCCCTGAACTAAACGATGGTGATCTGTCCACCATGTCAGAGAGTGTCGTAAAATCGGTTTAAAGATATTAATTGAGATATCTTTGAGTAATCCCTGCACCATTGGTTCAGCATACAGAGCTGAAGAGGTCGCATGTGAAAAACGAGCAAAGGAGATCGCATCTGATGCGGCAGTCCTAAGACCCAACATTTCCAGCATAAGGCTACCAAAAGGAATGATTGTGACTGAAGGTTTTGACAAGCTGATATCAATGTTAAACTTCTCTTGTCTGACAAGGACAGAGTCATAGACACTGAATTTATCTAGAAACCTAAAAAGGTTACTCTTGTCTGAGGAATCAATGAACTGATTGGTAAATTGATCCTCCAACCATGAACTTGAAGAAACAACACAAGTCGATTCGTATGAGATTCTTCGAAAATGAGAAGACTGAGCAAGTACCAAGATATCGTCCAAATAAGGAAATACCAAAACCCTATTCTCTGATTACAGAAAGAAGGGCACCGAGAACCTTTGAAAAAAATTCTTGGAACTGAGGCTAGGCCAAACGGTAGAGCCACAAAACTGGTAATGCTTGTCTAAAAAGAGAATCCCAGACACTAAAAGTGATCTGGATGAATCGGAATATGCAGATACACATCCTGTAAATCTATTGTAGACATATAATGCCCTTGCTAAACAAAAGGCAGGATAGTCCTACAGTAACCATCTTGAATGTTGGTATCCTAACATAACGATTCAATAATGATAGATCCGGAACTGGTCTGAAGGAATTGACCTTCTTTGGTACAATGAAAGAGATAAAATAAAACCCCAGCCCCTGTTCCAGAACTGGAACTGGCATAAATACTCCAGCCAACTCTAGATCTGAAACACATTTCAGAAATGCTGAGCCTTTGCTGTGTTAACTGGGACACGGGAAAGAAAAGAATCTCTTAGCAGGAGGCCTTAACTTGAAGCCAATTCTGTACCTTTCTGAAACAATGTTTCTGAAACCAGAGATTAAGAACGGAATTGATCCAAATTTCTTTGAAGAAAACGTAATCTGCCCCATACCAGCTGAGCTGGAATAAGGGGCCGCACCTTCATAGGTACTTAGGAGCTGGCTATAGGTTTCTATAAGGCTTGGATATACTCCAAACTGGAAATAGTTTCCAAACTGATACCGCTCCTGAGGATGAAGGATCAGGCTTTTGTTCCTTGTTGTGAGGAAAGGAACGAAAATAATTATTTACCCTGGAAAGAAAGGGAAAGCAAAGTTGACTTAGAAGACATGTCAGCATTCCAAGTTTAATCCATAAAGCTTTTCTAGCTAAAATAGCTAGAGACATATACCTGACATCAACTCTAATGATATCAAAAGATGGTATCACCAATAAAATTATTAGCATGTTATAGAATAATAATAATGCTATAAAATTATGATCTGTTACTTGTTGCGCTAAAGCTTCTAACCAAAAAGTTGAAGCTGCAGCAACATCCGCTAAAAATATAGCAGGTCTAAGAAGATTACCTGAACATAAGTAAGCTTTTCTTAGAAAGGATTCAATTTTCCTATCTAAAGGATCCTTAAATGAAGTACTATCTGCCGTAGGAATAGTAGTACATTAGCAGGAGTAGAGACAGCCCCATAACCGTAGGGATTTTTGTCCCAAAAAACTCTAATCTGTCAGATGGCACAGGATATAATTTGCTTAAACGTCTAGAAGGAGAAAATAAATTACCCAAATTATTCCATTCCCTGGAAATTACTTCAGAAATAGCATCAGGGAGATAAAACACTTCTGGAATAACTACAGGAGATTTAAAAACCTTATTTAAACGTTTACATTTAGTATCAAGAGGACCAGAATCCTCTATTTCTAATGCAAATAACACTTCTTAAGTAAAGAACGAATAAATTCCATCTTGAACAAATACAAAGATTTATCAGCATCAACCTCTGAGACAGAACCTCTGAACCAGAAGAACCATTATCAGTATCAGAATGATGATGTTCATTTAAAAATTCATCTGAAAAAAGAGAAGTTTTAAAAGACTTTTATGTATACTAGAAGAAGAAATAACAGACATAGCCTTCTTAATGGATTTAAAAAATAAAATCTCTTATGTTATCAGGAACACTCTGAAAATTAGATGTTGACGGAACAGCAACAGGTAATGTAACAGTACTAAAGGAAATTTTATCTGCATTAATAAGTTTGACATGACATGCAATACAAATAACAGCTGGAGAAACAGATACCAAAAGTTTATAGCAGATACACTTAGCTTGGTAGCTCCAGCACTGTGCAGTGATTTTCCTGAAGTATCTTCTGACTCAGTTGCAACGTGGAACATCTTGCAATATGTAAAAGAAAAAAACAACATATAAAGCAAAATTGATCAAATTCCTTAAATGACAGTTTCAGGAATGGGAAAAAAATGCCAGTGAACAAGCTTCTAGCAACCAGAAGCAATAAATAATGAGACTTAAATAATGTGGAGACAAAAAAGACGCCCATATTTTTTAGCGCCAAAAAAGACGCCCACATTATTTGGCGCCTAAATGCTTTTGGCGCCAAAAATGACGCCACATCCGGAACGCCGACATTTTTGACGCAAAAAAAACGTCAAAAAATGACGCAACTTCCGGCGACACGTATGACGCCGGAAACAGAAAAAAAATTTTGCGCCAAAAAAGTCCGCGCCAAGAATGACGCAATAAAATGAAGCATTTTCTGCCCCCGCGAGCCTAACAGCCCACAGGGAAAAAGTCAAATTTTTTAAGGTAAGAAAAAATGATTGAAACAAATGCATTTATCCCAAATATGAAACTGACTGTCTGAAAAATAAGGAATGTTGAACATTCTGAGTCAAGGCAAATAAATGTTTGAATACATATATTTAGAACTTTATAAATAAAGTGCCCAACCATAGCTTAGAGTGTCACAGAAAATAAGATTTACTTACCCCAGGACACTCATCTACATGTTTGTAGAAAGCCAAACCAGTACTGAAACGAGAATCAGCAGAGGTAATGGTATATATAAGAGTATATCGTCGATCTGAAAAGGGAGGTAAGAGATGAATCTCTACGACCGATAACAGAGAACCTATGAAATAGACCCCGTAGAAGGAGATCACTGCATTCAAATAGGCAATACTCTCCTCACATCCCTCTGACATTCACTGCACGCTGAGAGGAAAACCGGGCTCCAACTTGCTGCGGAGCGCATATCAACGTAGAATCTAGCACAAACTTACTTCACCACCTCCATCGGAGGCAAAGTTTGTAAAACTGAATTGTGGGTGTGGTGAGGGGTGTATTTATAGGCATTTTAAGGTTTGGGAAACTTTGCCCCTCCTGGTAGGAATGTATATCCCATACGTCACTAGCTCATGGACTCTTGCTAATTACATGAAAGAAATAAAAATATATATGCCTGTCTTAGAAAAACAGGGCGGGCCGTGGACTCGATACATCACAAGAGAAATGAATTTATCAGGTAAGCATAAATTATGTTTTCTCTTTTAAGATGTATCGAGTCCACGGATTCATCCATTACTTGTGGGATACCAAAACCAAAGCTTTAGGACACGGATGAAGGGAGGGACAAGACAGGGACCTTTAAACAGAAGGCACCACTGCTTGAAGAACCTTTCTCCCACAAATAGCCTCCGAAGAAGCAAAAGTATCAAATTTGTAAAATTTGGAAAAAGTATAAAGCGAAGACCAAGTCGCCGCCTTACAAATCTGTTCAACAGAAGCGTCATTTTTAAAAGCCCATGTGGAAGCCACAGCTCTAGTAGAATGAGCAGTAATTCTTTCAGGAGGCTGAAAGTTGCTTGTAAGTAGAATTTTAAAGCACGAACCACATCAAGATTGTGAATTAAACGTTCCTTTTTTGATGAAGGATTAGGACACAAAGAAGGAACAACAATCTCTTGATTGATATTCTTATTAAAAACAACCTTAGGGAGAAACCCAGGTTTGGTACGCAAAACCACCTTATCTGCATGAAAAACAAGGTAAGGGGAGTCACATTGTAAAGCATCCTACAGCCTTAGTAACTTTGCACAACTATGCAAATAACCAATTAACCCCTTAATGGCAAAACCGGATTGAAAAACATCAAAACCAGTAAAAAAGACTTAACACCCTGCCACAGCTCTGCTGTGGCTCCTACCTGCCCTTCAGAACGATTTGTGGGGAAAAAACCTCCTTTACAACCCTCAAACATAGCAGGAACCCTTGGAGAAGCAGTTGGATGACTCAGAGAAATAGAAACTGCACAACTGAGGCCGAAAATAGGCCCCTCCCACCTCACTCATTTTTTGAGGCCTAGTAAAAGAAAACACCTGAGTGTTTTCTAATTAATTATGAGGGTTAAAAAACCCAAACACAAGCCACAATGACCCCTCAGTCCCTTACAAAAAAAACGTTTAAAAATGCTTTCCTTTTGAAAAATAAAAACGTTTTTATCTTTTAAAAATGGTGTCACCAGTAACAAACAAACAAGCCCTTCAAGTAAGCTGAAACTTCTATGACTTTAATCAAAGTAAATCAAATGAAATACAGCTTACCCTTGCCTCATGGGAATATTACCAGCCTTTTCTAGAATTAACACAGTCTGTCTAGAAAAATATAGCCTGAACATATTTCATATGCAGCATAGCATGCAAACCGTTCCCCCGACTGAAGTTTTCCTGTAGTCTTCAGCCCTTGTGAGAACAGCAGTGGATCTTAGTTACAAAGTGCTAAGATCATCATCCTCCTTGCAGAAATCTTCATCCCTTTTCTGCCAGAGAGTAAATAGTACACACCGGTACCATTTAAAAGAACAAACTTTTGCTTGAGAAAATAAAAAACTAACATTTTTGTCACCACACTCATTACCATTTCCTAGCAGTTACAGTAGGCAAAGAGAATGACTGGGGGGTGGAGTTAAGGGGGGAGCTATATAGGTAGCTCTGCTGTGGGTGCTCTCTTTGCCACTTCCTGTTGGGAAGGAGAATATCCCACAAGTAATGGATGAATCCGTGGACTCGATACATCTTACAAGAGAAAAAACATAATTTATGTAAGAACTTACCTGATAAATTAATTTCATTCATATTAGCAAGAGTCCATGAGCTAGTGACGTATGGGATATACATTCCTACCAGGAGGGGCAAAGTTTCCCAAACCTCAAAATGCCTATAAATACACCCCTCACCACACCCACAATTCAGTTTAACGAATAGCCAAGAAGTGGGGTGATAAGAAAAAAGTGCGAAAGCATATAAAATAAGGAATTGGAATAATTGTGCTTTATACAAAAAAATCATAACCACCACAAAAAGGGTGGGCCTCATGGACTCTTGCTAATATTAAAGAAATGAATTTATCAGGTAAGTTCTTACATAAATTATGTTTTCTTTCATGTAATTAGCAAGAGTCCATGAGCTAGTGACGTATGGGATAATGACTACCCAAGATGTGGATTTTTCCACGCAAGAGTCACTAGAGAGGGAGGGATAAAATAAAGACAGCCAATTCCTGCTGAAAAACATAATTTATGTAAGAACTTACCTGATAAATTCATTTCTTTCATATTAACAAGAGTCCATGAGCTAGTGACGTATGGGATATACATTCCTACCAGGAGGGGCAAAGTTTCCCAAACCTTAAAATGCCTATAAATACACCCCTCACCACACCCACAAATCAGTTTAACGAATAGCCAAGAAGTGGGGTGATAAGAAAAAAAGTGCGAAGCATATAAAATAAGGAATTGGAATAATTGTGCTTTATACAAAAAAATCATAACCACCACAAAAAAGGGTGGGCCTCATGGACTCTTGTTAATATGAAAGAAATGAATTTATCAGGTAAGTTCTTACATAAATTATGTTTTCTTTCATGTAATTAACAAGAGTCCATGAGCTAGTGACGTATGGGATAATGACTACCCAAGATGTGGATCTTTCCACACAAGAGTCACTAGAGAGGGAGGGATAAAATAAAGACAGCCAATTCCTGCTGAAAATAATCCACACCCAAAATAAAGTTTAACAAAAAACAGAAGCAGAAGATTCAAACTGAAACCGCTGCCTGAAGAACTTTTCTACCAAAAAACTGCTTCAGAAGAAGAAAATACATCAAAATGGTAGAATTTAGTAAAAGTATGCAAAGAGGACCAAGTTGCTGCTTTGCAGATCTGGTCAACCGAAGCTTCATTCCTAAACGCCCAGGAAGTAGATACTGACCTAGTAGAATGAGCTGTAATTCTCTGAGGCGGAAGTTTACCCGACTCAACATAGGCAAGATGAATTAAAGATTTCAACCAAGATGCCAAAGAAATGGCAGAAGCTTTCTGGCCTTTCCTAGAACCGGAAAAGATAACAAATAGACTAGAAGTCTTACGGAAAGATTTCGTAGCTTCAACATAATATTTCAAAGCTCTAACAACATCCAAAGAATGCAACGATTTCTCCTTAGAATTCTTAGGATTAGGACATAATGAAGGAACCACAATTTCTCTACTAATGTTGTTGGAATTCACAACTTTAGGTAAAAATTCAAAAGAAGTTCGCAACACCGCCTTATCCTGATGAAAAATCAGAAAAGGAGACTCACAAGAAAGAGCAGATAATTCAGAAACTCTTCTAGCAGAAGAGATGGCCAAAAGGAACAAAACTTTCCAAGAAAGTAATTTAATGTCCAATGAATGCATAGGTTTCAAACGGAGGAGCTTGAAGAGCTCCCAGAACCAAATTCAAACTCCAAGGAGGAGAAATTGACTTAATGACAGGTTTTATACGAACCAAAGCTTGTACAAAACAATGAATATCAGGAAGAATAGCAATCTTTCTGTGAAAAAGAACAGAAAGAGCGGAGATTTGTCCTTTCAAAGAACTTGCGGACAAACCCTTATCTAAACCATCCTGAAGAAACTGTAAAATTCTCGGTATTCTAAAAGAATGCCAAGAAAAATGATGAGAAAGACACCAAGAAATATAAGTCTTCCAGACTCTATAATATATCTCTCGAGATACAGATTTACGAGCCTGTAACATAGTATTAATCACGGAGTCAGAGAAACCTCTTTGACCAAGAATCAAGCGTTCAATCTCCATACCTTTAAATTTAAGGATTTCAGATCCGGATGGAAAAAAAGGACCTTGTGACAGAAGGTCTGGTCTTAACGGAAGAGTCCATGGTTGGCAAGATGCCATCCGGACAAGATCCGCATACCAAAACCTGTGAGGCCATGCCGGAGCTATTAGCAGAACAAACGAGCATTCCCTCAGAATCTTGGAGATTACTCTTGGAAGAAGAACTAGAGGCGGAAAGATATAGGCAGGATGATACTTCCAAGGAAGTGATAATGCATCCACTGCCTCCGCCTGAGGATCCCGGGATCTGGACAGATACCTGGGAAGTTTCTTGTTTAGATGAGAGGCCATCAGATCTATCTCTGGGAGCCCCCACATTTGAACAATCTGAAGAAATACCTCTGGGTGAAGAGACCATTCGCCCGGGATGCAACGTTTGGCGACTGAGATAATCCGCTTCCCAATTGTCTACACCTGGGATATGAACCGCAGAGATTAGACAGGAGCTGGATTCCGCCCAAACCAAAATTCGAGATACTTCTTTCATAGCCAGAGGACTGTGAGTCCCTCCTTGATGATGATGTATGCCACAGTTGTGACATTGTCTGTCTGAAAACAAATGAACGATTCTCTCTTCAGAAGAGGCCAAAACTGAAGAGCTCTGAAAACTGCACGGAGTTCCAAGATATTGATCGGTAATCTCACCTCCTGAGATTCCCAAACTCCTTGTGCCGTCAGAGATCCCCACACAGCTCCCCAACCTGTGAGACTTGCATCTGTTGAAATTACAGTCCAGGTCGGAAGAACAAAAGAAGCCCCCTGAATTAAACGAAGGTGATCTGTCCACCACGTTAGAGAGTGTCGAACAATCGGTTTTAAAGATATTAATTGATATATCTTCGTGTAATCCCTGCACCATTGGTTCAGCATACAGAGCTGAAGAGGTCGCATGTGAAAACGAGCAAAGGGGATCGCGTCCGATGCAGCAGTCATAAGACCTAGAATTTCCATGCATAAGGCTACCGAAGGGAATGATTGAGACTGAAGGTTTCGACAAGCTGTAATCAATTTTAGACGTCTCTTGTCTGTTAAAGACAGAGTCATGGACACTGAATCTATCTGGAAACCCAGAAAGGTTACCCTTGTTTGAGGAATCAAAGAACTTTTTGGTAAATTGATCCTCCAACCATGATCTTGAAGAAACAACACAAGTCGATTCGTATCAGACTCTGCTAAATGTAAAGACTGAGCAAGTACCAAGATATCGTCCAAATAAGGAAATACCACAATACCCTGTTCTCTGATTACAGACAGAAGGGCACCGAGAATCTTTGTGAAAATTCTTGGAGCTGTAGCAAGGCCAAACGGTAGAGCCACAAATTGGTAATGCTTGTCTAGAAAAGAGAATCTCAGGAACTGATAATGATCTGGATGAATCGGAATATGCAGATATGCATCCTGTAAATCTATTGTGGACATATAATTCCCTTGCTGAACAAAAGGCAATATAGTCCTTACAGTTACCATCTTGAACGTTGGTATCCTTACATAACAATTCAATAATTTTAGATCCAGAACTGGTCTGAAGGAATTCTCCTTCTTTGGTACAATGAAAAGATTTGAATAAAACCCCATCCCCTGTTCCGGAACTGGAACTGGCATAATTACTCCAGCCAACTCTAGATCTGAAACACAATTCAGAAATGCTTGAGCTTTCACTGGATTTACTGGGACATGGGAAAGAAAAAATCTCTTTGCAGGAGGTCTCATCTTGAAACCAATTCTGTACCCTTCTGAAACAATGTTCTGAATCCAAAGATTGTGAACAGAATTGATCCAAATTTCTTTGAAAAAACGTAACCTGCCCCCTACCAGCTGAACTGGAATGAGGGCCGTACCTTCATGTGAACTTAGAAGCAGGCTTTGCCTTTCTAGCAGGCTTGGATTTATTCCAGACTGGAGATGGTTTCCAAACTGAAACTGCTCCTGAGGACGAAGGATCAGGCTTTTGTTCTTTGTTGAAACGAAAGGAACGAAAACGATTGTTAGCCCTGTTTTTACCTTTAGACTTTTTATCCTGTGGTAAAAAAGTTCCTTTCCCACCAGTAACAGTTGAAATAATAGAATCCAACTGAGAACCAAATAATTTGTTTCCCTGGAAAGAAATGGAAAGTAGAGTTGATTTAGAAGCCATATCAGCATTCCGGGTCTTAAGCCATAAAGCTCTTCTGGCTAAGATAGCCAGAGACATAAACCTAACATCAACTCTAATAATATCAAAAATGGCATCACAGATGAAATTATTAGCATGCTGGAGAAGAATAATAATATCATGAGAATCACGATTTGTTACTTGTTGCGCTAGAGTTTCCAACCAAAAAGTTGAAGCTGCAGCAACATCAGCCAATGATATAGCAGGTCTAAGAAGATTACCTGAACATAGATAAGCTTTTCTTAGAAAAGATTAAATTTTTCTATCTAAAGGATCCTTAAACGAGGTACCATCTGACGTAGGAATGGTAGTACGTTTAGCAAGGGTAGAAATAGCCCCATCAACTTTAGGGATTTTGTCCCAAAATTCTAACCTGTCAGGCGGAACAGGATATAATTGCTTAAAACGTTTAGAAGGAGTAAATGAATTACCCAATTTATCCCATTCCTTGGAAATTACTGCAGAAATAGCATTAGGAACAGGAAAGACTTCTGGAATAACCGCAGGAGCTTTAAAAACCTTATCCAAACGTATAGAATTAGTATCAAGAGGACTAGAATCCTCTATTTCTAAAGCAATTAGTACTTCTTTAAGTAAAGAGCGAATAAATTCTATCTTAAATAAATATGAAGATTTATCAGCATCAATCTCTGAGATAGAATCCTCTGAACCAGAAGAGTCCAAAGAATCAGAATGATGGTGTTCATTTAAAAATTCATCTGTAGAGAGAGAAGATTTAAAAGACTTTTTACGTTTACTAGAAGGAGAAATAACAGACAAAGCCTTCTTTATGGATTCAGAAACAAAATCTCTTATGTTATCAGGAACATTCTGCACCTTAGATGTTGAGGGAACTGCAACAGGCAATGGTACATCACTAAAGGAAATATTATCTGCTTTAACAAGTTTGTCATGACAATTATTACAAACAACAGCTGGAGGAATAGCTACCAAAAGTTTACAGCAGATACACTTAGCTTTGGTAGATCCAGCAGGCAGTGGTTTTCCTGTAGTATCTTCTGGCTCAGATGCAACGTGAGACATCTTGCAATATGTAAGAGAAAAAACAACATATAAAGCAAAATAGATCAAATTCCTTATAAGACAGTTTCAGGAATGGGAAAAAATGTCAAACAACAAGCTTCTAGCAACCAGAAGCAAATGAAAAATGAGACTGAAATAATGTGGAGACAAAAGCGACGCCCATATTTTTTAGCGCCAAATAAGACGCCCACATTATTTGGCGCCTAAATGCTTTTGGCGCCAAAAATGACGCCACATCCGGAACGCCGACATTTTTGGCGCAAAATAACGTCAAAAAATGACGCAACTTCCGGCGGCACGTATGACGCCGGAAACGGAAAAGAATTTTTGCGCCAAAAAAAAGTCCGCGCCAAGAATGACGCAATAAAATGAAGCATTTTCAGCCCCCGCGAGCCTAACAGCCCACAGGGAAAAAAGTCAAATTTTTGAGGTAAGAAAAAATATGATAATTCAATGCATAATCCCAAATATGAAACTGACTGTCTGGAAATAAGGAAAGTTGAACATTCTGAGTCAAGGCAAATAAATGTTTGAATACATATATTTAGAACTTTATAAATAAAGTGCCCAACCATAGCTTAGAGTGTCACAGAAAATAAGACTTACTTACCCCAGGACACTCATCTACATGTTTGTAGAAAGCCAAACCAGTACTGAAACGAGAATCAGTAGAGGAAATGGTAAATATAAGAGTATATCGTCGATCTGAAAAGGGAGGTAAGAGATGAATCTCTACGACCGATAACAGAGAACCTTATGAAATAGACCCCGTAGAAGGAGATCACTGCATTCAATAGGCAATACTCTCTTCACATCCCTCTGACATTCACTGCACGCTGAGAGGAAAACCGGGCTCCAACTTGCTGCGGAGCGCATATCAACGTAGAATCTAGCACAAACTTACTTCACCACCTCCCTTGGAGGCAAAGTTTGTAAAACTGATTTGTGGGTGTGGTGAGGGGTGTATTTATAGGCATTTTAAGGTTTGGGAAACTTTGCCCCTCCTGGTAGGAATGTATATCCCATACGTCACTAGCTCATGGACTCTTGTTAATTACATGAAAGAAATAATCCACACCCAAAATGAAGTTTAATGAAAACATAAGCAGAAGATTCAAACTGAAACCGCTGCCTGAAGTACTTTTCTACCAAAAACTGCTTCAGAAGAAGAAAACACATCAAAATGGTAGAATTTAGTAAAAGTATGCAAAGAGGACCAAGTTGCTGCTTTGCAAATCTGATCAACCGACGCTTCATTCCTAAACGCCCAGGAAGTAGAAACTGACCTAGTAGAATGAGCTGTAATCCTTTGAGGCGGAGTTTTACCCGACTCGACATAGGCATGATGAATTAAAGATTTCAACCAAGATGCCAAAGAAATGGCAGAAGCTTTCTGGCTTTTTCTAGAACCAGAAAAGATGAAAAATAGACTAGAAGTCTTTCGGAAAGACTTAGTAGCTTCAACATAATAATACAAAGCTCTAACAACATCCAAAGAATGCAATGATTTCTCCTTAGAATTCTTAGGATTAGGACATAATGAAGGAACCACAATTTCTCTACTAATGTTGTTAGAATACACAACCTTAGGAAAAAATTTAAAAGAAGTTCGCAACACCGCCTTATCCTGATGAAAAATCAGAAAAGGAGACTCACAAGAAAGAGCAGATAATTCAGAGACTCTTCTGGCAGAAGAGATGGCCAAAAGAAACAAAACTTTCCAAGAAAGAAGTTTAATGTCCAAATGAATGCATGGGTTCAAAAGGAGGAGCTAGAAGAGCCCCCAGAACCAAATTCAAACTCCAAGGAGGAGAAATTGACTGAATGACAGGTTTTATACGAACCAAGTCTTGTACAAAACAATGAATATCAGGAAGATTAGCAATCTTTCTGTGAAAAAGAACAGAAAGGGCAGAGATTTGTCCTGTCAAGGAACTTGCGGACAAACCTTTAACTAAACCATCCTGAAGAAACTGTAAAAAAATTCTCGGAATTCTAAAAGAATGCCAGGAAAAATGATGAGAAGACACTAAGAAATATAAGTCTTCCAGACTCTATAATATATCTCTCTAGATACAGATTTACGAGCCTGTAACATAGTATTAATCACAGAGTCAGAGAAACCTCTTTGACCAAGAATCAAGCGCTCAATCTCCATACCCTTAAATTTAAAGATTTGAGATCCTGATGGAAAAAAGGACCTTGCGACAGAAGGTCTGGTCTTAACGGAAGAGCCCACGGTTGGCAAGAGGCCATCCGAAAAAGAATCCGTCCATGCTGGAGCTACCAGCAGAACAAACGAGCATTCCTTCAGAATCTTGGAGATTACTCTTGGAAGAAGAACTAGAGGCGGAGAGATATAGGCAGGATGATACTTCCAAGGAAGTGATAATGCATTCACTGCCTCCGCCTGAGGATCCCGGGGTCTGAACAGATACCTGGGAAGTTTCTTGTTTAAATGAGAAACCATCAGATCTATTTCTGGAAGTTCCCACATTTGAACAATCTGAAGAAATACCTCTGGGTGAAGAGACCATTCGCCCGGATACAACGTTTGACGACTGAGATAATCCGCTTCCTAATTGTCTATACCTGGGAAATGAACCGCAGAGATTAGACAGGAGCTGGATTCCGCCCAAACCAGAATTCGAGATACTTCTTTCATAGCCAGAGGACTGTGAGTCCCTCTTTGATGATTGATGTATGCCACAGTTGTGACATTGTCTGTCTGAAAACAAATGGACTCTCTCTTCAGAAGAGGCCAAGACTGAAGAGCTCTGAGTTCCAAAATATTGATCGGTAATCTCACCTCCTGAGATTCCCAAACCCCTTGTGCCGTCAGAGACCCCCACACAGCTCCCCAACCTGTAAGAGACTTGCATCTGTTGAAATTACAGTCCAGGTCGGAAGAACAAAAGAAGCCCCCTGAACTAAACGATGGTGATCTGTCCACCACGTCAGAGAGTGTCGTACAATCGGTTTTAAAAGATATTAATTGAGATATCTTTGTGTAATCCCTGCACCATTGGTTCAGCATACAGAGCTGAAGAGGTCGCATGTGAAAATGAGCAAAGGAGATCGCGTCCGATGCAGCAGTCATAAGACCTAAAATTTCCATGCATAAGGCTACCAAAGGGAATGATTGTGACTGAAGGTTTTGACAAGCTGATATCAATGTTAGACTTCTCTTGTCTGACAAAGACAGAGTCATAGACACTGAATCTACCTGGAAACCTAAAAAGGTTACCCTTGTCTGAGAAATCAATGAACTTTTTGGTAAATTGATCCTCCAACCATGATCTTGAAGAAACAACACAAGTCGATTCGTATGAGATTCTGTTAAATGTGAAGACTGAGCAAGTACTAAGATATCGTCCAAATAAGGAAATACCAATACCCTGTTCTCTGAATACAGACAGAAGGGCACCGAGAACCTTTGTAAAAATTCTTGGAGCTGATGCTAAGCCAAACGGTAGAGCCACAAAACTGGTAATGCTTGTCTAAAAAAGAGAATCTCAGAAACTAAAAGTGATCTGGATGAATCGGAATATGCAGATATGCATCCTGTAAATCTATTGTAGACATATAATGCCCTTGCTGAACATAAGGCAGGATAGTCCTTACAGCTACCATCTTGAATGTTGGTATCCTTACATAACGATTCAATATTGATAGATCCGGAACTGGTCTGAAGGAATTGACCTTCTTTGGTACAATGAAGAGATAGAATAAAACCCCAGCCCCTGTTCCAGAACTGGAACTGGCATAATAACTCCAGCCAACTCTAGATCTGAAACACATTTCAGAAATGCTTGAGCCTTTGCTGGGTTTACTGGGACACGGGAAAGAAAAAAATCTCTTTGCAGGAGGCCTTAACTTGAAGCCAATTCTGTACCCTTCTGAAACAATGTTCTGAAACCAGAGATTGTGAACGGAATTGATCCAAATTTCTTTGAAAAGAACGTAAACTGCCCCATACCAGCTGAGCTGGAATGAGGGCCGCACCTTCATGGGGACTTAGGAGCTGGCTTTGGGTTTCTATAAGGCTTGGATATATTCCAAAGTGAAGAAGGTTTCCAAACTGATACCGCTCCTGAGGATGAAGGATCAGGCTTTTGTTCCTTGTTGTGATGAAAGGAACGAAAACAATTATTAGACCTAAATTTACCTCAGATTTTTTATCCTGTGGTAAAAAAGTTCCCTTCCTTCCAGTAACAGTTGAGATAAGAATCCAACTGAGAACCGAATAATTTATTACCCTGGAAAGAAAGGGAAAGCAAAGTTGACTTAGAAGACATATCAGCATTCCAAGTTTTAAGCCATAAAGCTCTTCTAGCTAAAATAGCTAGAGACATAAACCCGACATCAATTCTAATGATATCAAAGATGGCATCACAAATAAAATAATTAGCATGTTATAGAATAATAATGCTATGAGAATTATGATCTGTTACTTGTTGCGCTAAAACTTCTAACCAAAAAGTTGAAGCTGCAGCAACATCCGCTAAAGATATAGCAGGAGTAGAGACAGCCCCATAACCTTAGGGATTTTGTCCCAAACTCTAATCTGTCAGATGGCACAGGATATAATTGCTTAAAATGTTTTAAAAGGAGTAAATGAATTACCCAAATTATTCCATTCCCTGGAAATTACTTCAGAAATAGCATCAGGGACAGGAAACACTTCTGGAATAACTACAGGAGATTTAAAAACCTTATTTAAACGTTTAGTTTTAGTATCAAGAGGACCAGAATCCTCTATTTCTAATGCAATTAATACTTCTTTAAATAAAGAACGAATAAATTCCATCTTGAACAAATACAAAGATTTATCAGCATCAACCTCTGAGACAGAAACCTCTGAACCAGAAGAACCATTAACAGTATCAGAATGATGATGTTCATTTAAAAATTCATCTGAAAAAAGAGAAGTTTTAAAAGACTTTTATGTATACTAGAAGGAGAAATAACAGACATAGCCTTTTTAATGGATTTAGAAACAAAATCTCTTATGTTATCAGGAACACTCTGAGCATTAGATGTTGACGGAACAGCAACAGGTAATGTAACAGTACTAAAGGAAATTTTATCTGCATTAACAAGTTTGTCATAACATTTAATACAAACAACAGCTGAAGGAACAGATACCAAAAGTGATACACTTAGCTTTGGTAGCTCCAGCACCGGGCAGCGATTTTCCTGAAGTATCTTCTGACTCAGTTGCAACGTGGAACATCTTGCGATATGTAATAGAAAAAACAACATATAAAGCAAAATTGATCAAATTCCTTAAATTACAGTTTCAGGAATGGGAAAAAAAATGCCAGTGAACAAGCTTCTAGCAACCAGAAGCAATAAATAATGAGACTTAAATAATGTGGAGACAAAAGTGACGCCCATATTTTTTTAGCGCCAAATAAGACGCCCACATTATTTGGCGCCTAAATGCTTTTGGCACCAAAAATGACGCCACATCCGGAACGCCGACACTTTTGACGCAAAAGAACGTCAAAAATGACGCAACTTCCGGCGACACGTATGACGCCGGAAACAGAAAAAAATTTTGCGCCAAAAAAGTCCGCGCCAAGAATGACGCAATAAAATGAAGCATTTTCAGCCCCCGCGAGCCTAACAGCCCACAGGGAAAAAAAGTCAAATTTTTTTTTAAGGTAAGAAAAAAAATGATTGATTCAAATGCATTATCCCAAATATGAAACTGACTGTCTGAAAAATAAGGAATGTTGAACATTCTGAGTCAAGGCAAATAAATGTTTGAATACATATATTTAGAACTTTATAAACAAAGTGCCCAACCATAGCTTAGAGTGTCACAGAAAATAAGATTTACTTACCCCAGGACACTCATCTACATGTTGTAGAAAGCCAAACCAGTACTGAAACGAAAATCAGCAGAGGTAATCAGTGGCGTAGCGTGGGTTGTCAGCGCCCAGGGCAAGGCAAGTATTGCGCCCCCTAACCCATAGAAACAGGATCATATTTCACAGAGCAGAGTGTGAGAAGGCAGATTGTCTCCAAACCCTAAATCCCAGCAAACACACAGCACGCCACACTACAATACCCCGTGTGCACACAGCTAGGGCTATTAGATTACCCTAAATCCCAGCAAACACACAGCACGCCACACTACAATACCCCGTGTGCACACAGCTAGGGCTATTAGATTATTGAACGAGTCAGAACTACTTATTTGCAGAGTTGCTACCTGCTGCTCAAATTATCTTTATAACGCATGAGCGGCATGACTCAAGAAATACCCTATTTACTTTTATATTATTTACATTTTCCCCAAGTGCACACATGTACTTTGCAGCACGTATCACATATTTAGATTGCTTATTTCTATTAAGTTTATACTTATAGCTATCAAGACAGAGGTTAATTTATTCAACGTATAATCTTAATAGAAATAAGCAATCTAAATATGTGATACGTGCTGCAAAGTACATGTGTGCACTTGGGGAAAATGTAAATAATATAATAGTAAATAGGGTATTTCTTGAGTCATGCGAACAACCCCAGGCTGGATTGCTAAAGTGCACGGCCACTTTATAAGTTTTTTTACCTGAGTCTGACTCTGACAAGTGCTTCCTAAATTAAATCCGAATCCGTTCCACTGTCTCTATCAGTCTGTATCCACAGAGCACTCTCGCCGGCGCCGCTCATACCCCCAGCCCTCCACAGACAGTACTGTACATTTGAGAGTCCACCTGCCCCGCCCATCAGAAAAGTTACCGGGCAAAAATAAACAACGTTTTTTTAATGTAAAATAACGAATTGTCTTGTCAAAATTGTAAAATGTTTTTTTAATAACCCCACATATTTAGTGCACTGTTACCAGTTAAAGTTCTACGGGCTAGGTGGCAGTAATAGCAGCAGTACTCAAAGAGCAAGGAGCCTCATACCTGCATTGGCTGCTGTGATCCAATAACAACATATACATGCTGATACACGATGTCTCAGTTACTTTGGCACGTGCAGCAGCAGGTATATGTGATTGGAGAAGAATGTGCATCACATGGCAACGTAGGAGCCAATAGAAAGGCATTTTTTTTTTATTTCTAGTACAGCGCAGAGTGGCTCAGGGGTCGGGGGCAATGCGGGACTGTAGGGTGATCATGTCAGTGCGGGACAGACCCTTAAATTTGCTAATAGTGACAGTTGGGAGGTCTGCAATAAAATACATTTATATATATATAAAAAAAAAGATATATTTTTTTTAAAGTTTCCTCCCTTAGTGCTGCAGGAGGTATGATGTGAGACAGTAAGAGCGCAAATTTTGCGCCCCTAAGAATTATGCGCCCGGGGCAACCGCCCCTGTGGCCCCCCCCACGCTACGCCACTGGAGGTAATGGTATATATATATATAAGAGTATATCGTCGATCTGAAAAGGGAGGTAAGAGATGAATCTCTACGACCGATAACAGAGAACCTATGAAATAGACCCCGTAGAAGGAGATCATTGCATTCAAATAGGCAATACTCTCTTCACATCCCTCTGACATTCACTGCACGCTGAGAGGAAAACCGGGCTCCAACCTGCTGCGGAGCGCATATCAACGTAGAATCTAGCACAAACTTACTTCACCACCTCCATAGGAGGCAAAGTTTGTAAAAAAGTGATTTGTGGGTGTGGTGATGGGTGTATTTATAGGCATTTTAAGGTTTGGGAAACTTTGCCCCTCCTGGTAGGAATGTATATCCCATACGTCACTAGCTCATGGACTCTTGCTAATTACATGAAAGAAATAAGGAATTGGAATAATTGTGCTTTATACAAAAAAATCATAACCACCACAAAAAGGGTGGGTCTCATGGACTCTTGCTAATTACATGAAAGAAAATTAATTTATCAGGTAAGTTCTTACATAAATTATGTTTTCTTTCATGTAATTAGCAAGAGTCCATGAGCTAGTGACGTATGGGATAGCAGATACCCAAGATGTGGAACTTCCACGCAAGAGACACTAGAGAGGGAGGGATAAAATAAAGACAGCCAATTCCGCTGAAAAAATAATCCACAACCCAAATCAAAATTTTTAAATGAAAAAAACTGAAAACATAAGCAGAAGAATCAAACTGAAACAGCTGCCTGAAGTACTTTTCTACCAAAAACTGCTTCAGAAGAAGAGAAAACATCAAAATGGTAGAATTTAGTAAAAGTATGCAAAGAAGACCAAGTTGCTGCTTTGCAAATCTGATCAACAGAAGCTTCATTCCTAAAAGCCCAGGAAGTGGAAACTGACCTAGTAGAATGAGCCGTAATTCTTTGAGGCAGGGACTTACCCGACTCCACATAAGCATGATGAATCAAAGAATTTAACCAAGACGCCAAAGAAATGGCAGAAGCTTTCTGACCTATCCTGGAACCAGAAAAGATAACAAATAGACTAGAAGTCTTTCTAAAATATTTAGTAGCTTCAACATAATATTTCAAAGCTCTTACTACATCCAAAGAATGTAAAGATCTCTCCTTTGAATTCTTAGGATCAGGGCACAATGAAGGGACAACAATTTCTCTACTAATGTTATTAGAATTCACAACCTTAGGTAAAAATTGAAATGAAGTCCGCAACACCGCCCTATCCTGATGAAAAATCAGAAAAGGAGATTCACAAGAAAGAGCAGAGATTTGTCCTTTCAAAGAACTTTCAGATAAACCTTTATCCAAACCATCCTGAAGAAACTGTAAAATTCTAGGAATTCTAAAAGAATGCCAGGAGAACTTATGAGAAGAACACCAAGAAATGTAAGTCTTCCAGACTCGATAATCAATCTTCCGAGACACAGATTTACGAGCCTGTAACATAGTATTAATTACTGAGTCAGAGAAACCTCTAAGACTAAGAATCAAGCGTTCAATTTCCATACCTTCAAATTTAATGATTTGAGATCCTGATGGAAAAATGGGCCTTGAGATAGAAGGTCTGGTCTTAACGGAAGTGTCCAAGGTTGGCAACTGGCCATCCGAATGAGATCCGCAAACCAAAACCTGTGAGGCCATGCTGGAGCCACCAGCAGTACAAGTGAGCGCTCCATTAGAATTTTGGAGATTACTTTCGGAAGAAGTACTAGAGGCGGAAAAATATAAGCAGGATGATAATTCCAAGGAATTAACAACGCATCCACTGCTTCCGCCTGAGTATCCCGGGATCTGGACAGATACCTGGGAAGTTTCTTGTTCAGATGAGAGGCCATCAGATCTATTTCTGGAAGACCCCAGATTCGAACAATCTGAAGAAAAACCTCTGGATGAAGAGACCATTCGCCCGGATGTAACGTCTGGCGACTGAGATAATCCGCTTCCCAATTGTCTTCACCTGGGATGTGGACCGCAGAAATTAGACAGGAGCTGGATTCCGCCCATACAAGTATCCAAGATACTTCTTTCATAGCTTGAGGACTGTGAGTCCCACCTTGATAATTGACATATGCCACGGTCGTGACATTGTCTGTTTGAAAACAAATAAACGATTCCCTCTTCAGAAGAGGCCAAAATTTAAGAGCTCTGAAAATCGCACGGAGTTCCAAAATGTTGATTGGTAATCTCGCCTCCTGAGATTCCCAAACCCCTTGCGCTGTCAGAGATCCCCATAAAGCTCCCCAACCTGATAGACTCGCATCTGTTGAGATCACAGTCCAGGTTCGACGAACAAAAGAGGCCCCTTGAATTAAACAATGGTGATCCATCCACCAAGTTAGAGATGATCAAACATTGGGATTTAATGATATTATTTGTGATATCCTTGTATAATCCCTGCACCACTGGTTCAGCATACAAAGCTGGAGTGGTCTCGTGTGAAAACGAGCAAAAGGGATCGCGTCCGATGCAGCAGTCATGAGACCTAAAATCTCCATGCATAATGCAACCGAAGGGAACGATTGAGACTGAAGGTTTCAACAGGCTGAAACCAATTTCAGACGTCTCTTTTCTGTCAGAGACAAGGTCATGGACACTGAATCTATGTGGAAACCTAAAAAGGTTACTCTTGTCTGAGGAATCAAGGAACTCTTTGGCAAATTGATCCTCCAACCATGACTTTGAAGAAACAACACAAGTTGATTCGTATGAGATTCTGCAGAATGTGAAGACTGAGCAAGTACCAAGATATCGTCCAAATAAGGAAATACCGCAATACCCTGTTCTCTGATTACAGAGAGAAGGGCACCGAGAACCTTCGAAAAGATCCTTGGTGCTGTTGCTAGACCAAATGGAAGAGCTATAAACTGGTAATGCTTGTCTAGAAAAGAGAATCTCAGAAACTGATAGTGATCTGGATGAATTGGAATATGCAGGTATGCATCCTGTAAGTCTATTGTAGACATATAATGCCCTTGCTGAACAAAAGGCAGAATAGTTCTTATAGTCACCATTTTGAATGTTGGTATCCTTAGATAACGATTCAGTATCTTTAGGTCCAGAACTGGTCTGAAAGAATTCTCTTTCTTTGGTACGATGAATAGATTTGAATAAAACCCCAGACCTTGTTCCAGAACTGGAACTGGTATAATTACCCCAGCTAACTCTAGGTCTGAAACACATTTCAGAAATGCCTGAGCCTTCACTGGATTGACTGGAATGCGTGAGAGAAAGAATTTTCTCACAGGCGGTCTAACTTTGAAACCTATTCTGTACCCTTGCGAAACAATGTTCTGAATCCAAAGATTGTGAACCGAATTGATCCAAACCTCTTTGAAAAATCGTAACCTGCCCCCTACCAGCTGCGCTGGAATGAGGGCCGCACTTTCATGCGGATTTAGGAGCTGGTTTTGACTTTCTAGAAGGCTTGGATTTATTCCAGACTGGATTAGGTTTCCAACCGGAAACTGTTTCTTTAGGGGAAGGATCGGGCTTCTGCTCCTTATTCTGACGAAAGGAACGAAAACGATTAGCAGCCCTGTAATTACCTTTAGATTTTTTGCCCTGAGGCAAAAAGGCACCCTTTCCTCCAGTAACAGTTGAAATTATAGAATCCAACTGAGAACCAAACAACTTATTACCTTGGAAAGAGAGAGAAAGCAAAGTTGACTTAGAAGTCATATCTACATTCCAGGATTTAAGCCATAAAGCTCATCTAGCTAAAATAGCTAAAGACATATACCGGACATCAACTCTAATGATATCAAAAATGGCATCACAGACAAAGTTATTAGCGTGTTGAAGAAGTTTAACAATGCTATATGTATTATGATCTGTCACTTGTTGCGCTAAAGCCTCCAACCAGAAAGTTGAAGCTGCTGCAACATCAGCCAAAGAGATAGCAGGTCTTAGTAGATTACCTGAACATAAAATAAGCTTTTCTTAAAAAAAAGATTCAATTTTTCCTGTCTAAAGGATCTTTAAACGAAGTGCTATCTGCCGTAGGAATAGCAGTACGTTTGGCAAGAGTAGAGATAGCCCCATCGACTTTAGGGATTTTATCCCAAAACTCCAATCTATCAGATGGCACAGGGTACAATTTCTTAAACCTTGGAGAAGGAGTAAATGAAGTACCCAGACTATCCCATTCCCTAGCAATCACATCTGAGATAGCATCAGGAACTGGAAAAACTTCCGGAATTAACACATGAGGTTTATAAACCGAATTTAAACGTTTAGCAGTTTTAGTATCAAGAGGACTAGACTCCTCCATATCTAAAGCAATCAAAACTTCTTTAAGTAATGAACGAATAAACTCCATCTTAAATAAATATGAAGATTTATCAGTATCAATATCTGAAGTAGAATCTTCTGAACCGGAAAAAACCTCATCAGAAACAGATAAGTCAGAATGATGGCGGTCACCTAAAAATTCATCTGAAATGTGAGAAGTTTTAAAAGACCTTTTACGTTTACTGGAAGGAGGAATAACAGACAGAGCCTTCCTAATAGAATTAGAAACAAATTCTTTAACATTAACAGGAACATCCTGAACAATAGATGTTGAAGGAACAACAACAGGTAAAGGATTATTACTAATGGAAACACAATCGGCATTGGAAAGTTTATCATGACAGCTTTCACAAACTACAGCTGGAGGAACAGTTACCACAAGTTTACAACATATGCACTTAACTTTGGTAGAACCAGCATCAGGCAGCGTCTGTCCATTAGTGGATTTAGATCCAGGGTCAGGGTGAGACATCTTGCAATATGTAATAGAAAAAACAACATATAAAGCAAAATTATCAAATTCCTTAAATGACAGTTTCAGGAATGGGAAAGAATGCAAAAAATAAGCTTCTAGAACCAGAAGCAAAGAAAAAGAAATGTTTAAATAATGTGAGTAAAAAAGACGCCCACATTTTTTTGGCGCAAAAAACTGTCTGAATACGCATGCGTAACAGAATACAACTTCTGGCGTAAATTACGTCACCGGAAATGACAATTTTTAGCGCCAAAAAAGTTTGCGCCAAAAATGACGTAATAAAAAGAAACATTTTCTGCCCCCGCGAGCCTAACAGCATGCAGGAAAAAATGGTCAAATGAAATTTTTCAAGGTAAGAAAAAATAATTAAATGCATTATCCCAATAATGAAACTGACAGTCTGTATTTAAAAAGGAATACTGATTATCCTGAATCAAGGCAAATATAAGTTTATAGACATATATTTAGAACTTTACATATAAAGTGCCCAACCATAGCGTAGAGTGTCACAAAAAATAAGACTTACTTACCCCAGGACACTCCTCTACATATAGCAGATAGCCAAACCAGTACTGAAACGAGAATCAGTAGAGGTTATGGTATATAAGAGTATATCGTCGATCTGAAAAGGGAGGTAGGAGAAGAAATCTCTACGACCGATAACAGAGAACTTATGAAATAGATCCCCTAGAGGAAGACCATTGTATTCAAATAGGCAATACTCTCTTCACATCCCTCTGACATTCACTGCACTCTTAGAGGAAAACCGGGCTTCAGCCTGCTGCGAAGCGCATATCAACTTAGAATCTAGCACAAACTTACTTCACCACCTCCATGGGAGGCAAAGTTTGTAAAACTGAATTGTGGGTGTGGTGAGGGGTGTATTTATAGGCATTTTGAGGTTTGGGAAACTTTGCCCCTCCTGGTAGGAATGTATATCCCATACGTCACTAGCTCATGGACTCTTGCTAATTACATGAAAGAAAAGGGGACAGTCACCCTGCCTCCACGAGACTAATCGTTAACCCCTTAAGACCGGCTTCCCTAAGATCGCTTGTCATATACTACAGCAAGCAAGCTTAGGAGCCGTGAGGAGATGCGACCGGAACCCAGTTGAAAAGAAACTGCTCGGCTAAGCTCGCGGCACCAAGTCCCGCCCCTCGTGGGCATAAACATGTCACACAAACCCCGGGAAAATAAAAGGAAAATACCGCCATGTACCCGAGCCTTGTACAAACACTTAAACACTAAATCATTGTTGTACAGTTCTTAGGAACCGACCCCCAGCGTCAGCCATCTCTATACCCCAATAAACATAATGGAGTCAAGCCCAATAACACAGGTATATACCCACATAATGTCCCAGCGCTTCTAGGCCAAAAGCTAAATGCCAGTGTGTCTGGATGTTAAGCAGTATGTCAGATCTCTTTATGAAAACCCACATACTGTTCAATATAAAAGTCGATCTGAGATATGACAGAGCCCCAGAGTAAAAGACTGCACATACCTCCATGCTGAGGAAAAGCATGATATTCTCACAGTGTCAAGAGGTCCCCTCTTCCTCCTGAGGTCCTTTAAAAGCAGAAGGGCCTTAGTTGAAATTCTCTAAGACCACACACTGAAAGGCAGCACAAGTATGGGAGGCACAGTAAAGCTAAAACTCCACCAGTTCCCACAGCCTGAAAGGCTATCACTCCAGAGGCTGCTCAATAGTAAAAAAGTGCACTTTGGCACCATTTAAAAAATAAAAAATTCTTGATTGAAGAATACAAACTAACACCTCACTTTACCTCTTCCTATCACTAACACAGGCAAAGAGAATGACTGGGTTTGGGGGGGAGGAAGGAGCTATTTATGCAGCTCTTCTGTGGAGCTCTTTGCCTCCTCCTGCTGACCAGGAGGCGATATCCCATAAGTAAGGATGAAATCCGTGGACTCGTCATATCTTGTAAAAGAAAAGAAAACATAATTTATGCTTACCTGATAAATTAATTTCTCTTGTGGTGTATCCAGTCCACGGATCATCCATTACTTGTGGGATATTCTCCTTCCCAACAGGAAGTTGCAAGAGGATCACCCACAGAAGCTGCTATATAGCTCCTCCCCTAACTGCCATATCCAGTCATTCGACCGAAGACAAGCAGAGAAAGGAGAAACCATAGGGTGCAGTGGTGACTGTAGTTTAAAATTAAAAAATACCTGCCTTAAAATGACAGGGCGGGCCGTGGACTGGATACACCACAAGAGAAATAAATTTATCAGGTAAGCATAAATTATGTTTTCTTTTGTAAGGTGTATCCAGTCCACGGATCATCCATTACTTGTGGGATACCAATACCAAAGCTAAAGTACACGAATGAAGGGAGGGACAAGGCAGGTACTTAAACGGAAGGTACCACTGCCTGTAAAACCTTTCTCCCAAAAATAGCCTCCGAAGAAGCAAAAGTATCAAATTTATAGAATTTTGTAAAGGTATGAAGCGAAGACCAAGTCGCCGCCTTGCAAATCTGTTCAAAAGAAGCCTCATTTTTAAAGGCCCATGTGGAAGCCACAGCTCTAGTAGAATGAGCTGTAATCCTTTCAGGAGGCTGCTGGCCAGCAGTCTCATAAGCTAAGCGTATTATACTCCTTAGCCAAAAAGAAAGAGAAGTTGCCAAAGCCTTTTGGCCTCTCCTCTGTCCAGAGTAGACAACAAACAAAGCAGATGTTTGACGAAAATCTTTAGTAGCTTGTAAATAATACTTTAAAGCACGAACCACGTCAAGATTGTGTAATAGACGTTCCTTCTTTAAAGAAGGATTAGGACACAATGAAGGAACAACAATCTCCTGATTGATATTCTTTTTAGATACCACCTTAGGTAAAAACCCAGGTTTGGTACGCAGAACTACCTTATCTGCATGGAAGATCAGATAAGGAGAATCACATTGTAAGGCAGACAACTCGGAAACTCTACGAGCCGAGGAAATAGCTACCAAAAAAAGAACTTTCCAAGATAAAAGCGTGATATCTATGGAATGAAGAGGTTCAAACGGAACCCCCTGAAGAACTTTAAGAACCAAATTTAAGCTCCAAGGTGGAGCAACAGGTTTAAACACAGGCTTGATTCTAACTAAAGCCTGACAAAATGCCTGAACGTCTGGAACATCCGCCAGACGCTTGTGCAAAAGAATAGACAGAGCAGAAATCTGTCCCTTTAAGGAACTAGCTGACAATCCTTTCTCCAATCCTTCTTGGAGAAAAGATAATATACTGGGAATCCTGACCTTACTCCATGAGTAGCCCTTGGATTCACACCAATAAAGATATTTACGCCATATCTTATGATAGATTTTCCTGGTGACAGGCTTTCAAGCCTGAATTAAGGTGTCAATGACTGACTTGGAGAAACCACGCTTTGATAAAATCAAGCGTTCAATCTCCAGGCAGTCAGCCTCAGAGAAATTAGATTTGGATGGTTGAAAGGACCTTGAAGTAGAAGGTCCTGTCTCAGCGGCAGAGTCCATGGTGGAAAGGATGACATGTCCACCAGATCTGCATACCAAGTCCTGCGTGGCCACGCAGGCGCTATCAAGATCACCGATGCTCTCTCCAGCTTGATTTTTGCAATCAGACGAGGGAGCAGAGGAAACGGTGTAAACACATAAGCCAGGTTGAAGGACCAAGGCGCTGCTAGAGCATCTATCAGCGTTGCCTTGGGGTCCCTGGACCTGGATCCGTAACAAGGAAGTTTGGCGTTCTGGCGAGACGCCATGAGATCCAGTTCTGGTTTGCCCCAACAATGAATCAATTGTGCAAACACCTCCGAATGGAGTTCCCACTCCCCCGGATGAAAAGTCTGTCGACTTAGAAAATCCGCCTCCCAGTTCTCTACACCTGGGATATGGATAGCTGATAGGTGGCAAGAGTGAATCTCTGCCCAGCGAATTATCTTTGAGACTTCTAACATCGCTAGGGAACTCCTTGTTCCCCCTTGATGGTTGATGTAAGCCACAGTCGTGATGTTGTCTGACTGAAATCTGATGAACCTCATTGTCGCTAGCTGAGGCCAAGCCTGAAGAGCATTAAATATCGCTCTTAGTTCCAGAATGTTTATCGGAAGGAGTGTCTCCTCCTGAGTCCACGATCCCTGAGCCTTCAGGGAGTTCCAGACTGTCCCCCAGTCTAGAAGGCTGTCATCTGTCGTTACAATTGACCAATCTGGCCTGCGAAAGGTCATACCTTTGGACCGATGGACCCGAGATAGCCACCAGAGAAGAGAATCCCTGGTCTCTTGATCCAGATTTAGTAGAGGGGACAAATCTGTGTAATCCCCATTCCACTGGCTGAGCATGCAGAGTTGCAGCGGTCTGAGATGTAGGCGGGCGAACGGCACTATGTCCATTGCCGCTACCATTAAGCCGATTACTTCCATACACTGAGCCACCGAAGGGCGAGGAGTGGAATAAAGAACACGGCAGGAATTTAGAAGTTTTGATAACCTGGTCTCTGTCAGGTAAATCCTAATTTCTACAGAATCTATTAGAGTTCCCAGAAAGGAGACTCTTGTGAGAGGGGATAGAGAACTCTTTTCATCGTTCACTTTCCACCCATGCGACCTCAGAAATGCCAGAACTATGTCCGAATGAGACTTGGCAATTTTGAAACTTGACGCCTGTATCAGAATGTCGTCTAAATAAGGGGCCACTGCTATGCCCGGCGGCCTTAGGACCGCCAGAAGTTGTAAAGATTCTTGGGGCTGTAGCTAACCCAAATGGAAGAGCTACAAACTGGTAATGCCTGTCTAGGAAGGCAAACCTGAGAAACCGATAATGATCTTTGTGTATCGGAATGTGAAGATACGCATCCTTTAAATCCACTGTAGTCATGTATTGACCCTCCTGGATCATAGGCAGGATGGTACGAATAGTCTCCATCTTGAATGATGGGACCCTGAGAAATTTGTTTAAGATCTTGAGATCTAAGATTGGTCTGAAGGTTCCCTCTTTTTTGGGAACCACAAACAGATTTGAATAGAATCCTTGTCCCTGTTCCTACTTTGGAACTGGGTGGATCACTCCCATAACTATCTGGTTTGCAGATAATCGTGAAAGGTGAAATCTCCCTTTTGGAGGGGAAGCTTTGAAGTCCAGAAGATATCCCTGGGATACAATTTCCAACGCCCAGGGATCCTGGACATCTCTTGCCCCAGCCTGGGTGAAGAGCTAAAGTCTGCCCCCTACTAGATCCGTTACCGGATAGGGGGCTGATACTTCATGCTGTCTTAGGGGCAGCAGCAGGCTTTTTGGCCTGCTTCCCTTTGTTCCAGGTCTGGTTAGGTCTCCAGACCGACTTGGACTGGGCAAAAGTTCCCTCTTGTTTTGCATTAGAGGAAGTTGATGCCGCACTCGCCTTGAAATTTCGAAAGGCACGAAAATTAGACTGTTTGGCCCTAGATTTGGACCTATCCTGAGGAAGGGCATGACCTTTTCCTCCAGTGATATCAGAAATGATCTCCTTCAAACCAGGCCCGAATAGGGTTTGCCCCTTGAAGGGAATGTTAAGCAGCTTAGACTTTGAAGTAACGTCAGCTGGCCATGATTTAAGCAATAGCGCCCTGCGCGCTTGAATAGCAAAACCAGAATTTTTAGCCGTTAGTTTAGTCAAATGAACAATGGCATCAGAAACAAAAGAGTTGGCTAGCTTAAGTGCTCTAAGCTTGTCAAGTATGTCATCCAATGGGGTCTCTACCTGTAAAGCCTCTTCCAGAGACTCAAACCAGAAAGCCGCAGCAGCATTGACTGGGGCAATGCTTGCAAGGGGCTGTAGAATAAAACCTTGTTGAATAAACATTTTTTTAAGGTAACCCTCTAACTTTTTATCCATTGGATCTGAGAAAGCACAACTGTCCTCGACAGGGATAGTAGTACGCTTAGCTAGGGTAGAAACTGCTCCCTCCACCTTAGGGACTGTCTGCCATAAGTCCCGTGTGGTGGCTTCTATTGGAAACATTTTCTTAAAAATAGGAGGGGGAGAGAACGGCACACCTGGTCTATCCCATTCCTTAGTAATAATCTCTGTAAACCTTTTAGGTATTGGAAAAAGATCAGTGCACACCGGCACTGCATAGTATTTGTCCAATCTACACAATTTTTCTGGCACTGCAATTGTATCAGTGTCATTCAGAGAAGCTAAAACCTCCCTGAGCAACACGCGGAGGTGTTCAAGCTTAAATTTAAATGTAGACATATCAGAATAAGGTTGAATCTTTTTCCCTGAGTCAGAAACATCACCCACAGAAATAAGCTCTCCTTCCTCAGCTTCTGTATATTGTGAGGGAGTATCAGACATAGCTCTTAAAGCGTCAGTATGCTCTGTATTTCTTCTAACTCCAGAGCTATCTCGCTTTCTTCTAAACCCAGGTAGTCTGGATAATACCGCTGACAGTGTATTATCCATGACCGCCGCCATGTCTTGTAAAGTAAACGCTATGGGCGCACTCGATGTACTTGGCGTCAGAGCGTGAGTCCCTTGAGCGGGAGTCAAAGGGTCTGACACGTGGGGCGAGTTAGTTGGCATAACTTCCCCCTCGTCAGATTCCTCTGGTGATAAATTTTTTAAAGACAGAATATGATCTTTATTACTTAAAGTGAAATCAGTACATTTGGTACACATTCTAAGAGGGGGTTCCACCATGGCTTCTAAACATAATGAACAAGGAGTTTCCTCTATGTCAGACATGTTTAAACAGACTAGCAATGAGACCAGCAAGCTTGGAAAACACTTTAAATCAAGTTAAGAAGCAAAAAATAAAAACGGTACTGTGCCTTTAAGAGAAACAAATTTTGTCAGAATTTGAAAAACAGTGAATAAAAGCAGTAAATCAAACGAAATTTTTACAGTGTGTATAATAAGCTAACAGATCATTGCACCCACTTGCAAATGGATGATTAACCCCTTAGTTCAAAAAATGGATCAAAAAAACGATAGACGTTTTTTAACAGTCACAACAACTGCCACGGCCTTGCTGTGGGCCTATCTTCCCCAACAAACGATTTTGGAAAGCCTAAGAGCCCTTTAGAGAGGTCCTATAGCATTCAGGGGACTCCTGGAGGAAGCTGGATGTCTCAGTCTGTAAAAGTCACTGCGCAATAAAGCGCTAAATTAGGCCCCTCCCACTCATATTAAAACAGTGGAAAGCCTCAGGAAACTGTTTCTAGGCAAATTTAAGCCAGCCATGTGGAAAAAAACTAGGCCCCAATAAAGTTTTATCATCAAAGTATATATAAAAACGTTTAAACATGCCAGCAAACGTTTTATATTGTAAATCTATAAGAGTATTACCTCTGAAAGTAAGCATGATACCAGTCGCTATTAAATCACTGTATTCAGGCTTACCTTACATAAATCTGGTATCAGCAGCATTTTCTAGCAGTTACATCTCCAGAAAATTTTTTTAACTGCACATACCTCATAGCAGGATAACCTGCACGCCATTCCCCAGCTGAAGTTACCTCTCTCTTCAGTTATGTGTGAGAACAGCAATGGATCTTAGTTACAACCTGCTAAGATCATAGAAATCACAGGCAGATTCTTCTTCTTTTTCTGCCTGGGAAAAAATAGTACAACTCCGGTACCATTTAAAAATAACAAACTCTTGACTGAAGTAAAAAACAACTACGTTACACCACTTCTCTCTTACTACCTCCATGCTTGTTGAGAGTTGCAAGAGAATGACTGGATATGGCAGTTAGGGGAGGAGCTATATAGCAGCTCTGCTGTGGGTGATCCTCTTGCAACTTCCTGTTGGGAAGGAGAATATCCCACAAGTAATGGATGATCCGTGGACTGGATACACCTTACAAGAGAAATCTAGATTTTGATGAACAAATGGACCTTGTATCAGCAGGTCTCTGCGACAAGGTAACTTCCACGGAGGAGATGAGGACATCCCCACTAGATCCGCAAACCACGTCCTTCGCGGCCACGATGGAGCAATCAGGATTACTGATACCCACTCCTGCTTGATGCAGGCCACCACTGGAGGAAGAAGAGGTAATGGAGGAAGAAGCGGTAATGGAGGAAAAAGATATGAGTTTGAACCTCCAGGGCACAGCTAGTGCATTTATTAGATTTGCTTGAGGATCCCTCGACCTGGACCCGTACATGGGTAGCTTGGTATTGAGGCGGGACGCCATAAGATCTATCTCCGGCGTCCCCCACTTGCTGCATATCTCTGCAAACACCTCGGGATGGAGAGACCATTCACCTAGATGGAAGGATTGCCTGCTGAGAAAATCCGCCTCCCAGTTGTCCACACCCGGAATATGTATTGCAGACAGCGAACAGCTGTGGGCCTCATGCCCCATCCAGAATCTAAGATACTTCCTTCATCGCCAAGGAACTTCTCGTTCCCCCCTGATGGTTGATGTAAGCCATCATTGTCATGTTGTCGTTGTGATTTGTCAGAACGAAAAATTAGAAGATTGTCGTCCATTAGACTTGTTGTTCTTATCTTGCAGTAGGAAGGCACCCTTGCCTCCGGTAACCGTAGAAATAATGGAGTCCAGGCCTGGACCAAATAAACCAGAGTGCCCGGCAGGCAAGAACCGCAAAGCCAGAGGCCTTTGCATTTAGGTGAATAATTTGCATGTTCGCATCACAGATGAAAGAATTAGCAATTCTCAGAGCATTAATTCTGTCTTGAATATCCTCGAGGAGAGACTCCACCTCAATGAGTTCCGACAAAGAGTTGCACCAGTAGATAACCACGGCAACTACGGCTGGAAAAATGCTGTATGTTGAAACATCTTTCTCAGAAAGGATTCCATTTTCTTTTCCATCGGCTCTCTGAACGAAGAACTATCCCCAAGAGGTATAGTAGTACCTTTAGCAAACGTAGAAATAGCACCATCCACCTTAGAAATGGAGCCCCACAAATCCAGTTGAGAGTCTGGGACTGGGACTAACTTTTTAAAAGTAGACGAGGGGGAAAAGGAAGAAAAAATTATTTCCCATTCATTCTTAATAATGTTCGCCATCTTAACCGGCACAGGAAAAGTCAAAGGAACTTTCCTGTCTTCGTAAACTCTGTCTAATTTAGGTATCATAGGTTCTTCAGGCAGCGCGGCCTCTGGAACCTCTAACGTAGACAGAACCTCCTTTAATAAAAAACACAAGTGCTCAATTTTAAATCTAAAGGATGGTTCCTCTGCAACAGGAGGCTTAGATGCTAAGGACTCCCACCCAGAAAGTTCACCCTCTGAAGGTACAGAGGTTAACTCATCATCGGATAACTTGGACATAATAGCTAAATCCGATAAATATTTAGATGACTCCGGGTCAGGAGAGCTAAGTTTAACCTTTCTCTTGCATTTGTTAGAGCGAGCTAATGCACTGAGGGCCGCAGACACCGCCATTTGTAACTGTGCGGCAAAGTCCGCAGGAAGAAGGCCCCCCTCCGGATGGAGGATTAGATGTGCTACGGGAACTGCACGTGGAGTGAATAATGTAGCAAGGGTAGTAATCTCACGAGACGTCGAGTCCTGAGAGGTAGACGGCTCAGAGGGACTAAGAGCCTTAGCAGGCTTGTCTCCCTTCTTAGACTTTATTACAGTGTTATGGCATGTGAAACATAATTGAGTGGGCAGGAAAACCACGGCCTCCTCACAATATAAACAGGTATGATTTAGTAAAGGAGGAGTACCTTCAAACATGTCAGAGTCCTCCATAGCTCAGGTTATACCCACAGGACGACACAAATAAAAAGGTGTTTTATTACAGAAAACTGCACCTTTATACACCCAATGGCTGGGGCACTCACCACCTCGTAGACCCAGACAGTAAACAGAGGAAACACTCTACTCAGGTTCAAGTTTCAGCCGGAATGGAGGAAATGAACATAGACCTGTTATTACAAGTACAGCAAGTAACAGAAGCTGTGCAACACTTTCAAAAACGAAAGTGAAACTTAAAAGTGAAACCTGTAGCCCAGAAAAAAAAAAATCACACAAAGCAGCATGTAAATAATTAATGCACTGGATAATATCAAGGTATAAAGGAGCCACACTGTGAGCCGTAGCGTTTTACGTGTAAAATTAAAACAATCTCACCTCCAAGATCCATGCTGTTGAACAGAACCCAGCCTCTCAAGTCTGACAGTCTTATAGCAACGCTCCTGGCATTGACTTGAGTGAGAGAAAGCAGGCAGTGAAACTCATCAACACTGATTGCTTAGGAGCTGTTAGCAATAGTCTGGATGGTTTCATAGAAAAACTTTCCCTGCATCTCCAGACTCTAACTTTCAGCAATACTCTCACTGAGAGGTTGACATGACTACTTAAAACTCCAGTCCTATCTCGAAGGGCAGATAACCTTTTTCAGGACTCTCCAAATCTTCTGACACTTCTCTGCCACCTCCTAACATGACAAAAGGCAAAGAATGACTGGGGTGATGAAGAAGTGGGAGGGATATTTAAGCCTTTGCCTGGGGAATCTTTGCCTCCTCCTGGTAGCCAGGTGTTGTATTTTCCAACAGTAAGGAATGAAACAGTGGACTCTCCCTATCTTAGGAAGCAAAGACAATGATTTAACGCCTACTCTGAATTTAAATTTTTTCTCTCATTTTCTGGCCCCCTGTATCATGTGACAGACATGAGCCAATCACAGACTGGTATACGTATACCCTGTGAGCTTGTGCACATTCTCAGTAGGATCTCGTTCCCCAGAAAGTGTACATATAAAGAAAATTTGATAAAGGAAGTAAATTAAAAAGTGTCTTTAAACTGCTGCTCTATCTAAATCATAAAAGTTTATTTTGACTTGAGTGTCCCTTTAAACTATAACCAGTTTGTGAGCGCTTCCCCCATTTTAGGATTGTGTTTAAGAGCATTTATAACACAATAAAATTACAAAACCTAGTGATATTAAAATACTTACGGTTCAAATAAAGATCGCAATATCTTCTCTGTAACACTATATGTAACATTCCCAACCCAGACAGGGAACAGCTTGCTAAGGGAATGAAAAGGAAACGGGTGAAAAAAATTGTAATATTAAACATCTCACCGATAACTGTCCTAAACTCATCACTGCTCTGTTAAATGCCCCTTACCCTATGCAAGTCATATTACATAATCCCTAAACCAATCTCTGTACTATTATGTGGCGCCTAAACCTATCACTGCCATATTACATGACCCCTCATCCTATAAATGCCACATTGCACACCCCCTCACCATATTACATGACCCCTACCCCTATAACTGTCTGTACCTATCACTGCCCTATTACATGACCCTTCACCCTATAACTGCCCTGTACCTATCACTGCCTTATTACGTGACCCCTCACCCTATAACTGTCTGTACCTATCACTGCCCTATTGCATGACCCTTTACCCTATAACTGCCCTGTACCTATCACTGCCCTATTACGTGACCCCTCACCCTATAAATGTCTGTACCTATCACTGCCCTATTACATGACCCCTTATCCTATAACTGTCTGTACCTATCACTGCCCTATTACATAACCCCTCACCCTATAACTGCCTGTATCTATCACTGCCCTATTACATGACCCCTCACCCTATAACTGTATGTACCTATCACTGCCCTATTACATGACCCTCACCCTATAACTGCCTGTACCTATCACTGCCCTATTACATGACCCCTCACCCCATAACTGTCTGTACCTATCACTGCCCTATTACATGACCCCTCACCCTATAACTGTCTGTACCTATCACTGCCCTATTACATGACCCTCACCCTATAACTGCCTGTACCTATCACTGCCCTATTACATGACCCCTCACCCCATAACTGTCTGTACCTATCACTGCCCTATTACATGACCCCTCACCCTATAACTGTCTGTACCTATCACTGCCCTATTACATGACCCCTCACCCTATAACTGCCTGTACCTATCACTACCCTATTACATGACCCCTCACCCTATAACTGTCTGTACCTATCACTGCCCTATTACATGACCCCTCACCCTATAACTGCCTGTACCTATCACTGCCCTATTACATGACCCCTCACCCTATAACTGTCTGTACCTATCATTTCCCTATTACATGACCCTCACCCTATAACTGTCTGTACCTATCACTGCCCTATTACATGACCCCTCACCCTATAACTGCCTGTACC
This sequence comes from Bombina bombina, assembly GCF_027579735.1. NCBI lineage: Eukaryota > Metazoa > Chordata > Amphibia > Anura > Bombinatoridae > Bombina > Bombina bombina. The sequence goes on along the minus strand of NC_069500.1, from coordinate 1,443,872,748 downwards.
TATCACTGCCCTATTACATGACCCCTCACCCTATAACTGCCTGTACCTATCACTGCCCTATTACATGACCCCTCACCCTATAACTGTCTGTACCTATCACTGCCCTATTACATGACCCCTCACACTGTAACTGTCTGTACCTATCACTGCCCTATTACATGACCCCTTATCCTATAACTGTCTGTACCTATCACTGCCCTATTACATGACCCCTCACCCTATAACTACCTGTACCTATCACTGCCCTATTACATGACCCTCACCCTATAACTGTCTGTACCTATCACTGACTTATTACATGACCCCTCACCCTATAACTGCCTGTACCTATCACTGCCCTATTACATGACCCTCACCCTATAACTGTCTGTACCTATCACTGACTTATTACATGACCCCTCACCCTATAACTGTCTGTACCTATCACTGACTTATTACATGACCCCTCACCCTATAACTGTCTGTACAAATCACTGCCCTATTACATGACCCCTCACCCTATCGCTGCCCTATTACATGACCCCTCACCCTATAACTGCCTGTACCTAGCACTGCCCTATTACATGACCCCTCACCCTATAACTGCCTGTACCTATCACTGCCCTGTTACATGACCCCTTACCCTATAACTGTCTGTACCTATCACTGCCCTATTACATGACCCCTCACCCTATAACTGTCTGTACCTATCACTGCCCTATTACATAACCCCTCACCTTATAACTGTCTGTACCTATCACTGCCCTATTACATGACCCCTCACCCTATAACTGTCTGTACATATCACTGCCCTATTACATGACCCCTCACCCTATCACTGCCTGTACCTATCACTGCCCTATTACTTGACCCCCTCACCCTATAACTGCCTGTACCTATCACTGCCCTATTACATGACCCCTCACCCTATAACTGCCTGTACCTATTACTGCCCTATTACATGACCCCTCACCCTATAACTGTCTGTACCTATCACTGCCCTATTACATGACCCCCTCACCCTATAACTGTCTGTACCTATCACTGCCTTATTACATGACTCCTCCCCCTATAACTGTCTGTACCTATCACTGCCCTATTACATGACCCCTCACCCTATAACTGTCTGTACCTATCACTGCCCTATTACATGACCCCCTCACCCTATAACTGTCTGTACCTATCACTGCCCTATTACATGACCCCTCACCCTATAACTACCTGTACCTATCACTGCCTTATTACATGACCCCTCACCCTATAACTGTCTGTACCTATCACTGCCCTATTACATGACCCCTCACCCTATAACTGTCTGTACCTATCACTGCCCTATTACATGACCCCTCACCCTATAACTGCCTGTACCTATCACTGCCCTATTACATGACCCCTCACCCTATAACTGTCTGTACCTATCACTGCCCTATTACATGACCCCTCACCCTATAACTGTCTGTACCTATCACTGCCTTATTACATGATTCCTCACCCTATAACTGCCTGTACCTATCACTGCCCTATTACATGACCCCTCACCCTATAACTGCCTGTACCTATCACTGCCCTATTACATGATTCCTCACCCTATAACTACCTGTACCTATCACTGCCCTATTACATGATCCCTCACCCTATAACTGCCTGTATCTATCACTGCCCTATTACATGACCCCTCACCCTATAACTGCCTGTACCTATCACTGCCTTATTACATGACCCCTCACCCTATAACTGTCTGTACCTATCACTGCCTTATTACATGACCCCTCACCCTATAACTGTCTGTACCTATCACTGCCTTATTACATGACCCCTCACCCTATAACTGTCTGTACCTATCCCTGCCCTATTACATGACCCCTCACCCTATAACTGTCTGTACCTATCACTGCCCTATTACATGACCCCTCACCCTATAACTGTCTGTACCTATCACTGCCCTATTACATGACCCCTCACCCTATAACTGTCTGTACCTATCACTGCCCTATTACATGACCCCCTCACCCTATAACTGTCTGTACCTATCACTGCCCTATTACATGACCCCTCACCCTATAACTACCTGTACCTATCACTGCCTTATTACATGATTCCTCACCCTATAACTGTCTGTACCTATCACTGCCTTATTACATGACCCCTCACCCTATATCTGTCTGTACCTATCACTGCCCTATTACATGACCCCTCACACTGTAACTGTCTGTACCTATCACTGCCCTATTACATGACCCCTTATCCTATAACTGTCTGTACCTATCACTGCCCTATTACATGACCCCTCACCCTATAACTACCTGTACCTATCACTGCCTTATTACATGATTCCTCACCCTATAACTGTCTGTACCTATCACTGCCTTATTACATGACCCCTCACCCTATAACTGCCTGTACCTATCACTGCCCTATTACATGACCCCTCACACTGTAACTGTCTGTACCTATCACTGCCCTATTACATGACCCCTCACCCTATAACTGCCTGTACCTATCACTGCCCTATTACATGACCCCTCACCCTATAACTGCCTGTACCTATCACTGCCCTATTACATGACCCCTCACCCTATAACTGTCTGTACCTATCACTGCCCTATTACATGACCCCCTCACCCTATAACTGTCTGTACCTATCACTGCCCTATTACATGACCCCTCACCCTATAACTGTCTGTACCTATCACTGCCCTATTACATAACCCCTCACCCTATTACTGTCTGTACCTATCACTGCCCTATTACATGACCCCTCACCCTATTACTGTCTGTACCTATCACTGACCTATTACATGACCCCTCACACTGTAACTGTCTGTACTTATCACTGCCCTATTACATGACCCCTCACCCTATAACTGTCTGTACCTATCACTGCCCTATTACATGACCCCCTCACCCTATAACTGTCTGTACCTATCACTGACTTATTACATGATTCCTCACCCTATAACTGCATGTACCTATCACTGCCCTATTACATGACCCCTCACCCTATTACTGTCTGTACCTATCACTGCCCTATTACATGACCCCTCACCCTATAACTGTCTGTACCTATCATTTCCCTATTACATGACCCTCACCCTATAACTGTCTGTACCTATCACTGCCCTATTACATGACCCCTCACCCTATAACTGTCTGTACCTATCACTGCCCTATTACATGACCCCTCACCCTATAACTGCCTGTACCTATCACTGCCCTATTACATGACCCCTCACCCTATAACTGTCTGTACCTATCACTGCCCTATTACATGACCCCTCACACTGTAACTGTCTGTACCTATCACTGCCCTATTACATGACCCCTTATCCTATAACTGTCTGTACCTATCACTGCCCTATTACATGACCCTCACCCTATAACTGTCTGTACCTATCACTGACTTATTACATGACCCCTCACCCTATAACTGTCTGTACCTATCACTGACTTATTACATGACCCCTCACCCTATAACTGTCTGTACAAATCACTGCCCTATTACATGACCCCTCACCCTATCGCTGCCCTATTACATGACCCCTCACCCTATAACTGCCTGTACCTATCACTGCCCTGTTACATGACCCCTTACCCTATAACTGTCTGTATCTATCACTGCCCTATTACATAACCCCTCACCCCATAACTGTCTGTACCTATCACTGCCCTATTACATGACCCCTCACCCTATAACTGTCTGTACCTATCACTGCCCTATTACATGACCCCCTCACCCCATAACTGTCTGTACCTATCACTGCCCTATTACATGACCCCTCACCCTATAACTGTCTGTACCTATCACTGCCCTATTACATGACCCTCACCCTATACTGTACCTATCACTGCCCTATTACTTGACCCCCTCACCCTATAACTGCCTGTACCTATCACTGCCCTATTACATGACCCCTCACCCTATAACTGCCTGTACCTATTACTGCCCTATTACATGACCCCTAACCCTATAACTGTCTGTACCTATCACTGCCCTATTACATGACCCCTCACCCTATAACTGTCTGTACCTATCACTGCCCTATTACATGACCCCTCACCCTATAACTGCCTGTACCTATCACTGCCCTATTACATGACCCCTCACCCTATAACTGTCTGTACCTATCACTGCCCTATTACTTGACCCCCTCACCCTATAACTGTCTGTACCTATCACTGCCTTATTATATGACTCCTCCCCCTATAACTGTCTGTACCTATCACTGCCCTATTACATGACCCCTCACCCTATAACTGTCTGTACCTATCACTGCCCTATTACATGACCCCTCACCCTATAACTACCTGTACCTATCACTGCCTTATTACATGACCCCTCACCCTATAACTGCCTGTACCTATCACTGCCCTATTAAATGACCCCTCACCCTATAACTGTCTGTACCTATCACTGCCCTATTTCATGGCCCCTCACCCTATAACTGCCCTGTGCCTATCACTGCCCTATTACATGACCCCTCACCCTATAACTGTCTGTACCTATCACTGCCTTATTACATGATTCCTCACCCTATAACTGTCTGTACCTATCACTGCCTTATTACATGACCCCTCACCCTATAACTGTCTGTACCTATCACTGCCCTATTACATGACCCCTCACCCTATAACTGCCTGTACCTATCACTGCCCTATTACATGACCCCTTATCCTATAACTGTCTGTATCTATCACTGCCCTATTACATGACCCCCTCACCCTATAACTGTCTGTACCTATCACTGCCCTATTACATGACCCCTCACCCTATAACTGTCTGTACCTATCACTGCCCTATTACATGACCCCTCACCCTATAACTGTCTGTACCTATCACTGCCCTATTACATGACCCCCTCACCCTATAACTGTCTGTACCTATCACTGACTTATTACATGATTCCTCACCCTATAACTGCATGTACCTATCACTGCCCTATTACATGACCCCTCACCCTATTACTGTCTGTACCTATCACTGCCCTATTACATGACCCCTCACCCTATAACTGTCTGTACCTATCACTGCCCTATTACATGACCCCTCACCCTATAACTGTCTGTACCTATCACTGCCCTATTACATGACCCCCTCACCCTATAACTGTCTGTACCTATCACTGACTTATTACATGATTCCTCACCCTATAACTGCATGTACCTATCACTGCCCTATTACATGACCCCTCACCCTATTACTGTCTGTACCTATCACTGCCCTATTACATGACCCCTCACCCTATAACTGCCTGTACCTATCACTGACTTATTACATGACCCCCTCACCCTATAACTGTCTGTACCTATCACTGCCCTATTACATGACCCCCTCACCCTATAACTACCTGTACCTATCACTGCCCTATTACATGACCCCTCACCCTATAACTGCCTGTACCTATCACTGCCCTATTACATGACCCCTCACCCTATAACTGCCTGTACCTATCACTGCCCTATTACATGACCCCTCACCCTATAACTGCCTGTACCTATCACTGCCCTATTAAATGACCCCTCACCCTATAACTGTCTGTACCTATCACTGCCCTATTACATGACCCCCTCACCCTATAACTACCTGTACCTATCACTGCCCTATTACATGACCCCTCACCCTATAACTGCCTGTACCTATCACTGCCCTATTACATGACCCCTCACCCTATAACTGCCTGTACCTATCACTGCCCTATTACATGACCCCTCACCCTATAACTGTCTGTACCTATCACTGCCCTATTACATGACCCTCACCCTATAACTGTCTGTACCTATCACTGACTTATTACATGACCCCTCACCCTATAACTGTCTGTACCTATCACTGCCCTATTACATGACCCCTCACCCTATAACTGTCTGTACCTATCACTGCCCTATTACATGACCCCTCACCCTATAACTGTCTGTACCTATCACTGCCCTATTACATGACCCCTCACCCTATAACTGTCTGTACCTATCACTGCCCTATTACATGACCCCTCACCCTATAACTGTCTGTACCTATCACTGCCCTATTACATGACCCCTCACCCTATAACTGCCTGTACCTATCACTGCCCTATTACATGACCCCTTATCCTATAACTGTCTGTACCTATCACTGCCCTATTACATGACCCCTTATCCTATAACTGTCTGTACCTATCACTGCCCTATTACATGTTCCCCTCACCCTATAACTGTCTGTACCTATCACTGCCCTATTACATGACCCCTCACCCTATAACTGTCTGTACCTATCACTGCCCTATTACATGACCCCTCACCCTATAACTGTCTGTACCTATCACTGCCCTATTACATGACCGCTCACCCTATAACTGTCTGTACCTATCACTGCCCTATTACATGACCCCTCACCCTATAACTGTCTGTATCTATCACTGCCCTATTACATGACCCCTCACCCTATAACTGCCTGTACCTATCACTGCCCTATTACATGACCCCTCACCCTATAACTGTCTGTACCTATCACTGCCCTATTACATGACCCCTCACCCTATAACTGTCTGTACCTATCACTGCCCTATTACATGACCCCTCACCCTATAACTGTCTGTACCTATCACTGCCCTATTACATGACCCCTCACCCTATAACTGTCTGTACCTATCACTGCCCTATTACATGACCCCTCACCCTATAACTGCCTGTACCTATCACTGCCCTATTACATGACCCCTCACCCTATAACTGTCTGTACCTATCACTGCCCTATTACATGACCCCTCACCCTATAACTGCCTGTATCTATCACTGCCCTATTACATGACCCCTCACCCTATAACTGTCTGTACCTATCACTGCCCTATTACATGACCCCTCACCCTATAACTGCCTGTACCTATCACTGCCCTATTACATGACCCCTCACCCTATAACTGTCTGTACCTATCATTGTTCTATTACATAACCCCTCACCCTATAACTGTCTGTACCTATCACTGCCCTATTACATGACCCCTCACCCTATAACTGTCTGTACCTATCACTGCCCTATTACATGACCCCTCACCCTATAACTGTCTGTACCTATCACTGCCCTATTACATGACCGCTCACCCTATAACTGTCTGTACCTATCACTGCCCTATTACATGACCCCTCATCCTATAACTGTCTGTACCTATCACTGCCCTATTACATGACCCTCACCCTATAACTGTCTGTACCTATCACTGACTTATTACATGACCCCTCACCCTATAACTGTCTGTACCTATCACTGCCCTATTACATGACCCCTCACCCTATAACTGCCTGTACCAATCACTGCCCTATTACATGACCCCTCACACTGTAACTGTCTGTACCTATCACTGCCCTATTACATGACCCCTCACCCTATCGCTGCCCTATTACATGACCCCTCACCCTATAACTGCCTGTACCTATCACTGCCCTGTTACATGACCCCTTACCCTATAACTGTCTGTATCTATCACTGCCCTATTACATGACCCCTCACCCTATCGCTGCCCTATTACATGACCCCTCACCCTATAACTGCCTGTACCTATCACTGCCCTGTTACATGACCCCTTACCCTATAACTGTCTGTATCTATCACTGCCCTATTACATAACCCCTCACCTTATAACTGTCTGTACCTATCACTGCCCTATTACATGACCCTCACCCTATACTGTACCTATCACTGCCCTATTACATGACCCCCTCACCCTATAACTGCCTGTACCTATCACTGCCCTATTACGTGAGCCCTCACCCTATAACTGCCTGTACCTATCACTGCCCTATTACATGACCCCTCACCCTATAACTGCCTGTACCTATTACTGCCCTATTACATGACCCCTAACCCTATAACTGTCTGTACCTATCACTGCCTTATTACATGACCCTCACCCTATAACTGCCTGTACCTATCACTGCCCTATTACATGACCCCTCATCCTATAACTGTCTGTACCTATCACTGCCCTATTACATGACCCATCACCCTATAACTGTCTGTACCTATCACTGCCTTATTACATGACCCCTCACCCTATAACTGTCTGTACCTATCACTGCCCTACAACTGCCTGTACCTATCACTGCCCTATTACATGACCCCTAACCCTATAACTGTCTGTACCTATCACTGCCTTATTACATGACCCCTCACCCTATAACTACCTGTACCTATCACTGCCCTATTACATGACCCCTCACCCTATAACTGTCTGTACCTATCACTGCCCTATTACATGACCCCCTCACCCTATAACTGTCTGTACCTATCACTGACTTATTACATGATTCCTCACCCTATAACTGTCTGTACCTATCACTGCCCTATTACATGACCCCTCACCCTATAACTGTCTGTACCTATCACTGCCCTATTACATGACCCCTCACCCTTGTACCTATCACTGCCCTATTACATGACCCCCTCACCCTATAACTGCCTGTACCTATCACTGCCCTATTACATGACCCCTCACCCTATAACTGCCTGTATCTATCACTGCCCTATTACATGACCCCTCACCCTATAACTGCCTGTATCTACCACTGCACTATTACATGACCCCTCACCCTATAACTGCCTGTACCTATCACTGCCCTATTACATGACCCCTCACCCTATAACTGTCTGTACCTATCACTGCCCTATTACATGAGCCCTCACCTTATAACTGTCTGTACCTATCACTGCCCTATTACATGACCCCCTCACCCTATAACTGTCTGTACCTATCACTGCCCTATTACATGACCCCTCACCCTATAACTGTCTGTACCTATCACTGCCCTATTACATGACCCCTCACCCTATAACTGTCTGTACCTATCACTGCCCTATTACATGACCCCTCACCCTATAACTGTCTGTACCTATCACTGCCCTATTACATGACCCCTCACCCTATAACTGTCTGTACCTATCACTGCCCTATTACATGACCCCTCACCCTATAACTGTCTGTACCTATCACTGCCCTATTACATGACCCCTCACCCTATAACTGCCTGTATCTACCACTGCACTATTACATGACCCCTCACCCTATAACTGTCTGTACCTATCACTGCCCTATTACATGACCCCTCACACTATAACTGCCTGTACCTATCACTGCCCTATTACATGACCCCTTATCCTATAACTGTCTGTACCTATCACTGCCCTATTACATGACCCCTCACCCTATAACTGTCTGTACCTATCACTGCCCTATTACATGACCCCTCACCCTATAACTGCCTGTACCTATCACTGCCCTATTACATGATCCCTCACCCTATAACTGTCTGTACCTACCACTGCACTATTACATGACCCCTCACCCTATAACTGCCTGTACCTATCACTGCCCTATTACATGACCCCTCACCCTATAACTGTCTGTACCTATCACTGCCCTATTACATGATCCCTCACCCTATAACTGCCTGTATCTATCACTGCCCTATTACATGACCCCTCACCCTATAACTGTCTGTACCTATCACTGCCCTATTACATGAGCCCTCACCCTATAACTGTCTGTACCTTTCACTGCTCTATTACATGACCCCTCACCCTATAACTACCCTGTACCTATCACTGCCCTATTACATGACCCCTCACCCTATAACTGTCTGTACCTATCACTGCCCTATTACATGACCCCTCACCCTATAACTGTCTGTACCTATCACTGCTCTATTACACGAGCCCTCACCCTATAACTGCCCTGTACCTATCACTGCCCTATTACATAACCCCTCACCCTATAACTGCCTGTATCTATCACTGCCCTATTACATGACCCCTCACCCTATAACTGCCTGTACCTATCACTGCCCTATTACATGACCCCTCACCCTATAACTGTCTGTACCTATCACTGCCCTATTACATTACCCCTCACACTGTAACTGTCTGTACCTATCACTTCCCTATTACATGACCCCTCACCCTATAACGGTCTGTACCTATCACTGCCCTATTACATGACCCCTCACCCTATAACTGCCTGTACCTATCACTGCCCTATTACATGACCCCTCACCCTATAACTGTCTGTACCTATCACTGCCCTATTACATTACCCCTCACACTGTAACTGTCTGTACCTATCACTGCCTTATTACATGACCCCTCACCCTATAACTGCCTGTACCTATCACTGCCCTATTACATGACCCCTCACCCTATAACTGTCTGTACCTATCACTTCCCTATTACATGACCCCTCACCCTATAACTGTCTGTACCTATCACTGCCCTATTACATGACCCCTCACCCTATAACTGTCTGTACCTATCACTGCCCTATTACATGACACCTCACCCTATAACTGTCTGTACCTATCACTGCCCTATTACATGACACCTCACCGTATAACTGTCTGTACCTATCACTGCCCTATTACATGACCCCTCACCCTATAACTGTCTGTACCTATCACTGCCCTATTACATGACACCTCACCCTATAACTGTCTGTACCTATCACTGCCCTATTACATGACACCTCACCGTATAACTGTCTGTACCTATCACTGCCCTATTACATGACCCCTCACCCTATAACTGCCTGTACCTATCACTACCCTATTACATGACCCCTCACCCTATAACTGTCTGTACCTATCACTGCCCTATTACATGACCCCCTCACCCTATAACTGTCTGTACCTATCACTGCCCTATCACATGACCCCCTCACCCTATAACTGTCTGTACCTATCACTGCCCTATTACATGACCTCTCACCCTATAACTGCCTGTACCTATCACTGCCCTATTACATGACCCCTCACCCTATAACTGTCTGTACCTATCACTGCCCTATTACATGACCCCCTCACCCTATAACTGCCTGTACCTATCACTGCCCTATTACATGACCCCTCACCCTATAACTACCTGTACCTATCACTGCCCTATTACATGACCCCTCACACTGTAACTGTCTGTACCTATCACTGCCCTATTACATGACCCCTCACCCTATCACTGTCTGTACCTATCCCTGCCCTATTACATGATCCCTCACCCTATAACTGCCTGTACCTATCACTGCCCTATTACATGACCCCTCACCCTATAACTGTCTGTACCTATCACTGCTCTATTACATGACCCCTCATCCTATAACTGCCTGTACCTATCACTGCCCTATTACATGACCCTCACCCTACAACTGCCTGTACCTATCACTGCCCTATTACACATGACCCCTCACCCTATAACTGCCTGTACCTATCACTGCACTATTACATGACCCCTCACCCTATAACTGCCTGTACCTATCACTGCCCTATTACATGACCCCTCACCCTATAACTGTCTGTACCTATCACTGCCCTATTACATGACCCCTGACCCTATAACTGCCTGTACCTATCACTGCCCTATTACATGATTCCTCACCCTATAACTGTCTGTACCTATCACTGCACTATTACATGACCCCTCACCCTATAACTGTCTGTACCTATCACTGCCCTATTACATGATCCCTCACCCTATAACTGCCTGTACCTATCACTGCCCTATTACATGACCCTCACCCTATAACTGCCTGTACCTATCACTGCCCTATTACATGACCCCTCACCCTATAACTGCCTGTACCTATCACTGCCCTATTACATGACCCTCACCCTATAACTGCCTGTACCTATCACTGCCCTATAACATGACCCTCACTCTATAACTGTCTGTACCTATCACTGCCCTATTACATGACCCCTCACCCTATAACTGTCTGTACCTATCACTGCCCTATTACATGACCCCCTCACCCTATAACTGCCTGTACCTATCGCTGCCCTATTACATGACCCCCTCACCCTATAACTGCCTGTACCTATCACTGCCCTATTACATGACCCTCACCCTATAACTGTCTGTACCTATCACTGCCCTATTACATGACCCCTCACCCTATAACTGCCTGTACCTATCACATGACCCTCACCCTATAACTGTCTGTACCTATCACTGCCCTATTACATGACCCCTCACCCTATAACTGCTCTATTACACAAGCCCTCACCCATTAACTGTCTGTACTTATCACTGACCTATTACCTGACCCCTCACCCTGTAACTGCCCAATTTAGAAGACACCTCACCCTATATATGACATTGCTCCAGTAGAAGAATTGACACCCAGTTACCTGTTTGTTGTAGTCGAGGGTTGCTTTGTGAGTAGCTGCCCTGGGGTATTAGTGGGATTTCCCTTTTTAGTGTCTTCTGCTCTTGTGTAACCCACATATCTCTGAACAATCCCATTACTTGCTCTGGTCAGAGGCACTAAAACACAAAGCGTTAGCCAGCATCTAGCTAAATTACAGCCCCCACCTCTGTTTACTGGTTACTCACCAGGATGCGGGAGAAGAGGACGACGGGACGGCACACCGGAGTAAAATGCTGAGTTGGTAACCACCTTCATTCTAACAGAACCATTAGGCACCTGTACGGAAACAGAGGGTAGAATGCTTGTATAGCACATTACTACATAACACAGATATACGTGAGGTGGGGGGTACTGAGTACATTACTACATGACACAGATATACATGAGGTGGGGGTACTGAGCACATTACTACATGACACACATATACGTGAGGTGGGGGTACTGAGCACATTACTACATGACACAGATATACGTGAGGTGGGGGGTACTGAGCACATCACTACATGACACACATATACATGAGGTGAGGGGGTACTGAGTACATTACTACATGACACACATATACATGAGGTGGGGGGTACTGAGTACATTACTACATGACACACATATACATGAGGTGGGGGGGTACTGAGTACATTACTACATGACACACATATACGTGAGGTGGGGGGTACTGAGTACATTACTACATGACACACATATACGTGAGGTGGGGGGGTACTGAGTACATTACTACATAACACAGATATACGTGAGGTGGGGGGGTACTGAGTACATTACTACATGACACACATATACATGATATGGGGGGTACTGAGTACATCACTACATGACACACATATACGTGAGGTAGGGGGTACTGAGTACATTACTACATGACACACATATACGTGAGGTGGGGGGTACTGAGTACATTACTACATAACACACATATACGTGAGGTGGGGGGTACTGAGCACATCACTACATGACACAGATATACGTGAGGTGGGGGGGGTACTGAGCACATCACTACATGACACAGATATACGTGAGGTGGGGGGGTACTGAGCACATCACTACATGACACACATATACGTGAGGTGGGGGGTACTGAGTACATTACTACATGACACACATACGTGAGGTGGGGGGGTACTGAGTACATCACTACATGACACAGATATACGTGAGGTGGGGGGGGTACTGAGTACATTACTACATGACACACATATACATGAGGTGGGGGGTACTGAGTACATCACTACATGACACATACGTGAGGTGGGGGGTACTGAGTACATTACTACATGACACACATATACGTGAGGTAGGGGGTACTGAGTACATTACTACATGACACACATATACGTGATATGGGGGGGTACTGAGTACATTACTACATGACACAGATATACGTGAGGTGGGGGGGTACTGAGTACATTACTACATGACACAGATATACGTGAGGTGGGGGGTACTGAGTACATTACTACATGACACACATATACATGATATGGGGGGTACTGAGTACATTACTACATGACACACATATACGTGAGGTAGGGGGTACTGAGTACATTACTACATGACACATATATACGTGAGGTTGGGGTACTGAGCACATCACTACATGACACACATATACATGATATGGGGGTACTGAGTACATTACTACATGACACACATATACGTGAGGTGGGGGGTACTGAGTACATTACTACATGACACACATATACGTGAGGTGGGGGGGTACTGAGTACATTACTACATGACACACATATACGTGAGGTGGGGGGTACTGAGCACATTACTACATAACACAGATATACGTGAGGTGGGGGGTACTGAGTACATTACTACATGACACACATATACGTGAGGTGGGGGTACTGAGCACATTACTACATGACACAGATATACGTGAGGTGGAGGGTACTGAGTACATTACTACATGACACACATATACGTGAGGTGGGGGGGTACTGAGTACATTACTACATGACACACATATACATGAGGTGGGGGGGTACTGAGTACATTACTACATGACACACATATACGTGAGGTGGGGGGTACTGAGTACATTACTACATGACACACATATACGTGAGGTGGGGGGTACTGAGTACATTACTACATAACACAGATATACGTGAGGTGGGGGGTACTGAGTACATTACTACATGACACATATACGTGAGGTGGGGGGTACTGAGCACATTACTACATGACACACATATACATGAGGTGGGGGGTACTGAGTACATTACTACATGACACACATATACATGATATGGGGGGGGTACTGAGTACATCACTACATGACACACATATACGTGAGGTGGGGGTATTGAGTACATCACTACATGACACACATATACATGAGGTGGGGGGTACCGAGTACATTACTACATGACACACATATACATGATATGGGGGGTACTGAGTACATTACTACATGACACACATATACATGATATGGGGGGGGTACTGAGCACATCACTACATGACACAGATATACGTGAGGTGGGGGGGTACTGAGTACATTACTACATGACACACATATACGTGAGGTGGGGGGTACTGAGTACATTACTACATGACACACATATACATGATATGGGGGGTACTGAGTAGATTACTACATGACACAGATATACGTGAGGTGAGGGGTACTGAGTACATTACTACATGTCACACATATAGGTGAGGTGGGGGGTACTGAGTACATTACTACATGACACACATATACATGAGGTGGGGGGTACTGAGTACATTACTACATGACGCACATATACATGAGGTGAGGGGGTACTGAGTACATTACTACATGACACACATATACATGAGGTGGGGGGTACTGAGTACATTACTACATGACGCACATATACATGATATGGGGGGGTACTGAGTACATCACTACATGACACAGATATACGTGAGGTGGGGGGTACTGAGTATATTACTACATGACACACATATACGTGAGGTGGGGGGTACTGAGTACATTACTACATGACACACATATAGGTGAGGTGAGGGTACTGAGTACATCACTACATGACACACATATACGTGAGGTGGGGGGGTACTGAGTACATTACTACATAACACACATATACGTGAGGTGAGGGTACTGAGTACATCACTACATGACACACATATACGTGAGGTGGGGGGGTACTGAGTACATTACTACATAACACACATACGTGAGGTGGGGGGTACTGAGCACATCACTACATGACACACATATACGTGAGGTGGGGGGTACTGAGTACATTACTACATGACATATACATGAGGTGGGGGGTACTGAGTACATTACTACATGACACACATATACGTGAGGTGGGGGGTACTGAGCACATTACTACATGACACACATACGTGAGGTGGGGGGGTACTGAGTACATTACTACATGACACACATATACGTGAGGTGGGGGGTACTGAGTACATTACTACATGACACACATATACATGAGGTGAGGGGGTACTGAGTACATTACTACATGACACACATATACATGAGGTGGGGGGTACTGAGTACATTACTACATGACACACATATACATGAGGTGAGGGGGTACTGAGTACATTACTACATGACACAGATATACGTGAGGTGGGGGGTACTGAGTACATTACTATATGACACACATATACGTGAGGTGGGGGGGGTACTGAGTACATTACTACATGACACACATATACGTGAGGTGGGGGGTACTGAGTACATTACTACATGACACACATATACATGAGGTGAGGGGGTACTGAGTACATTACTACATGACACAGATATACGTGAGGTGGGGGGTACTGAGTACATTACTATATGACACACATATACGTGAGGTGGGGGGGTACTGAGTACATTACTACATAACACAGATATACATGAGGTGGGGGTACTGAGTACATTACTACATGACACACATATACATGAGGTGGGGGCTACTGAGTACATTACTACATGACACACATATACGTGAGGTGGGGGGTACTGAGCACATTACTACATGACACACATATACGTGAGGTGGGGGGTACTGAGCACATTACTACATGACACACATATACATGATATGGGGGGGTACTGAGTACATTACTACATGACACACATATACGTGAGGTGGGGGGGTACTGAGTACATTACTACATGACACAGATATACGTGAGGTGGGGGGTACTGAGTACATTACTACATGACACACATATACATGATATGGGGGGGGTACTGAGCGCATCACTACATGACACAGATATACGTGAGGTGGGGGGTACTGAGCACATCACTACATGACACACATATACATGAGGTGGGGGGTACTGAGTACATTACTACATGACACACATATACGTGAGGTGGGGGGTACTGAGTACATTACTACATAACACACATATACGTGAGGTGGGGGGTACTGAGTACATTACTACATGATACACATATACGTGAGGTGGGGGGTACTGAGTACATTACTACATGACACAGATATACATGATATGGGGGGTACTGAGTAAATTACTACATGACACACATATACGTGAGGTGGGGGGTACTGAGTACATCACTACATGTCACACATATACATGAGGTGGGGGGTACTGAGTACATTACTACATGACACACATATACGTGAGGTGAGGGGGTACTGAGTACATTACTACATAACACACATATACGTGAGGTGGGGGGTACTGAGTACATCACTACATGTCACACATATACGTGAGGTGGGGGGTACTGAGTACATTACTACATGACACACATATACGTGAGGTGGGGGGTACTGAGCACATTACTACATGACACACATATACGTGAGGTGGGGGGTACTGAGTACATTACTACATGAGACAGATATACGTGAGGTGGGGGGTACTGAGTACATTACTACATGACACAGATATACGTGAGGTGGGGGGTACTGAGTACATTACTACATGACACATATATACGCGAGGTGGGGGGTACTGAGCACATTACTACATGACACACATATACATGAGGTGGGGGGTACTAAGCACATCACTACATGACACACATATACATGATATGGGGGGGTACTGAGTACATTACTACATGACACACATATACGTGAGGTGGGGGTACTGAGTACATTACTACATGACACACATATACGTGAGGTGGGGGCACTGAGTACATTACTACATGACACAGATATACGTGAGGTGAGGGGGTACTGAGTACATTACTACATGACACACATATACATGAGGTGGGGGGTACTGAGTACATTACTACATGACACACATATACGTGAGGTGGGGGGTACTGAGTACATCACTACATGACACACATATACGTGAGGTGGGGGGGTACCGAGTACATCACTACATGACACACATATACGTGAGGTGGGGGGTACTGAGTGCATTACTACATGACACACATATACGTGAGGTGGGGGGTACTGAGTACATTACTACATGACACACATATACATGATATGGGGGGGTACTGTGTACATTACTACATGACACACATATACGTGAGGTGGGGGGGTACTGAGTACATTACTACATGACACACATATACATGAGGTGGGGGGGTACTGAGTACATTACTACATGACACAGATATACGTGAGGTGGGGGCTACTGAGTACATTACTACATGACACACATATACATGATATGGGGGGGTACTGTGTACATTACTACATGACACACATATACGTGAGGTGGGGGGGTACTGAGTACATTACTACATGACACACATATACATGAGGTGGGGGGGTACTGAGTACATTACTACATGACACACATATACGTGAGGTGGGGGGTACTGAGTACATTACTACATGACACACATATACATGATATGGGGGGGTACTGAGCACATCACTACATGACACAGATATACGTGAGGTGGGGGGGGTACTGAGTACATTACTACATGACACACATATACGTGAGGTGGGGGGTACTGAGTACATTACTACATGACACACATATACATGATATGGGGGGGTACTGAGTAGATTACTACATGACACAGATATACGTGAGGTGAGGGGTACTGAGTACATTACTACATGACACACATATACGTGAGGTGGGGGGTACTGAGTACATTACTACATGACACACATATACGTGAGGTGGGGGGGTACTGAGTACATTACTACATGACACACATATACATGAGGTGGGGGGTACTGAGTACATTACTACATGACGCACATATACATGAGGTGAGGGGGTACTGAGTACATTACTACATGACACACATATACATGAGGTGGGGGGTACTGAGTACATTACTACATGACGCACATATACATGATATGGGGGGGTACTGAGTACATCACTACATGACACAGATATACGTGAGGTGGGGGGTACTGAGTACATTACTACATGACACACATATACGTGAGGTGGGGGGTACTGAGTACATTACTACATGACACACATATAGGTGAGGTGAGGGTACTGAGTACATCACTACATGACACACATATACGTGAGGTGGGGGGGGTACTGAGTACATTACTACATAACACACATATACGTGAGGTGAGGGTACTGAGTACATCACTACATGACACACATATACGTGAGGTGGGGGGGTACTGAGTACATTACTACATAACACACATACGTGAGGTGGGGGGTACTGAGCACATCACTACATGACACACATATACGTGAGGTGGGGGGGTACTGAGTACATTACTACATGACACACATATACATGAGGTGGGGGGGTACTGAGTACATTACTACATGACACAGATATACGCGAGGTGGGGGCTACTGAGTACATTACTACATAACACACATATACGTGAGGTGGGGGTACTGAGTACATCACTACATGACACACATATACGTGAGGTGGGGGGTACTGAGTACATCACTACATGACACACATATACATGAGGTGGGGGGTACTGAGTACATTACTACATGACACACATATACGTGAGGTGGGGGGTACCGAGTACATTACTACATGACACACATATACGTGAGGTGGAGGGTACCGAGTACATTACTACATGACACACATATACATGAGGTGGGGGGTACTGAGTACATCACTACATGACACACATATACGTGAGGTGGGGGGTACTGAGTACATTACTACATGACACACATATACGTGAGGTGGGGGTACTGAGTACATTACTACATGACACACATATACGTGAGGTGGGGGGTACTGAGTACATTACTACATGACACATATACGTGAGGTGGGGGGTACTGAGTACATTACTACATGACACACATATACGTGAGGTGGGGGGTACTGAGTACATTACTACATGTCACACACATACGTGAGGTGGGGGGTACTGAGTACATTACTACATGACACACATATACGTGAGGTGAGGGGTACTGAGTACATTACTACATGACACAGATATACGTGAGGTGAGGGGTACTGAGTACATTACTACATGACACACATATACGTGAGGTGAGGGGTACTGAGTACATTACTACATGACACACATATACATGAGGTGGGGGGTACTGAGTACATTACTACATGACACAGATATACGTGAGGTGGGGGGTACTGAGTACATTACTACATGACACACATATACATGATATGGGGGGGTACTGTGTACATTACTACATGACACACATATACGTGAGGTGGGGGGGTACTGAGTACATTACTACATGACACACATATACATGATATGGGGGGGTACTGAGTACATTACTACATGACACAGATATACGTGAGGTGGGGGGTACTGAGTACATTACTACATGACACACATATACATGATATGGGGGGGTACTGAGTACATTACTACATGACACACATATACGTGAGGTGGGGGGTACTGAGTACATTACTACATGTCACACACATACGTGAGGTGGGGGGTACTGAGTACATTACTACATGACACACATATACGTGAGGTGAGGGGTACTGAGTACATTACTACATGACACAGATATACGTGAGGTGAGGGGTACTGAGTACATTACTACATGACACACATATACGTGAGGTGAGGGGTACTGAGTACATTACTACATGACACACATATACATGAGGTGGGGGGTACTGAGTACATTACTACATGACACAGATATACGTGAGGTGGGGGGTACTGAGTACATTACTACATGACACACATATACATGATATGGGGGGGTACTGTGTACATTACTACATGACACACATATACGTGAGGTGGGGGGGTACTGAGTACATTACTACATGACACAGATATACGTGAGGTGGGGGCTACTGAGTACATTACTACATAACACAGATATACGTGAGGTGGGGGGTACTGAGTACATCACTACATGACACACATATACGTGAGGTGGGGGGTACTGAGTACATTACTACATGACACAGATATACGTGAGGTGGGGGCTACTGAGTACATTACTACATAACACAGATATACGTGAGGTGGGGGCTACTGAGTACATTACTACATAACACAGATATACGTGAGGTGGGGGGTACTGAGTACATCACTACATGACACACATATACATGAGGTGGGGGGTACTAAGTACATCACTACATGACACAGATATACGTGAGGTGGGGGCACTGAGTACATTACTACATGACACACATATAAGTGAGGTGAGGGGGTACTGAGCACATCACTACATGACACACATATACATGATATGGGGGGGGTACTGAGTACATTACTACATGACACAAATTTACGTGAGGTGGGGGGTACTGAGTACATTACTACATGACACACATATACGTGAGGTGGGGGTACTGAGTACATTACTACATAGCACACATATACATGATATGGGGGGGTACTGAGTACATTACTACATGACACACATATACATGAGGTGGGGGGTACTGAGTACTTTACTACATGACACACATATACGTGAGGTGGGGGTACTGAGTACATTACTACATGACACACATATACATGAGATGGGGGCACTGAGTACATTACTACATGACACACATATACATGAGGTGGGGGCACTGAGTACATTACTACATGACACACATATACATGATATGGGGGGGTACTGAGTACATCACTACATGACACACATATACGTGAGGTGGGGGTACTGAGTACATTACTACATGACACACATATACATGATATGGGGGGTACTGAGTACATTACTACATGACACACATATACATGATATGGGGGGGGTACTGAGTACATTACTACATGACACACATATACATGAGGTGGGGGGTACTGAGTACATTACTACATGACACACATATACGTGAGGTGGGGGGTACTGAGTACATCACTACATGACACACATATACATGAGGTGGGGGGTACTGAGTACATTACTACATGACACAGATATACGTGAGGTGGGGGGTACTGAGTACATTACTACATGACACAGATATACGTGAGGTGGGGGGTACTGAGTACATTACTACATGACACACATATACGTGAGGTGGGGGGTACTGAGTACATCACTACATGACACACATATACGTGAGGTGGGGGGTACTGAGTACATCACTACATGACACACATATACGTGAGGTGGGGGGTACTGAGTACATTACTACATGACACACATATACATGAGGTGGGGGTACTGAGTACATTACTACATGACACACATATATGTGAGGTGGGGGTACTGAGCACATTACTACATGACACATATATGTGAGGTGGGGGTACTAAGCACATTACTACATGACACACATATACATGAGGTGAGGGGGTACTGAGTACATCACTACATGACACACATATACGTGAGGTGGGGGGTACTGAGTACATCACTACATGACACACATATACGTGAGGTGGGGGGTACTGAGCACATCACTACATGACACAGATATACATGATATGGGGGGTACTGAGTACATTACTACATGACACACATATACATGAGGTGGGGGTACTGAGTACATTACTACATGACACAGATATACGTGAGGTGGGGGGTACTGAGTACATTACTACATGACACATATATAAGTGAGGTTGGGGTACTGAGCACATCACTACATGTCACACATATACGTGAGGTGGGGGGTACTGAGTACATCACTACATGTCACACATATACGTGAGGTGGGGGGTACTGAGTACATTACTACATGACACACATATACATGAGGTGGGGGGGTACTGAGTACATCACTACATGACACAGATATACGTGAGGTGGGGGCACTGAGTACATTACTACATGACACACATATAAGTGAGGTGAGGGGGTACTGAGCACATCACTACATGACACACATATACATGATATGGGGGGGTACTGAGTACATTACTACATGACACACATTTACGTGAGGTGGGGGGTACTGAGTACATTACTACATGACACATATACATGATATGGGGGGGTACTGAGTACATTACTACATGACACACATATAAGTGAGGTGAGGGGGTACTGAGCACATCACTACATGACACACATATACATGATATGGGGGGGTACTGAGTACATTACTACATGACACACATATACATGAGGTGGGGGGTACTGAGTACATTACTACATGACACACATATACATGAGGTGGGGGGTACGGAGTACATTACTACATGACACACATATACGTGAGGTGGGGGGTACTGAGCACATCACTACATGACACATATATACGTGAGGTGGGGGTACTGAGTACATTACTACATGACACACATATACGTGAGGTGGGGGGGTACTGAGTACATCACTACATGACACACATATACGTGAGGTGGGGGGGTACTGAGTACATCACTACATGACACACATATACGTGAGGTGGGGGGGTACTGAGTACATCACTACATGACACACATATACGTGAGGTGGGGGGTACTGAGCACATCACTACATGACACACATATACATGAGGTGGGGGGTACTGAGTACATTACTACATGACACACATATACTTGAGGTGGGGGGTACTGAGTACATTACTACATGACACATATACTTGAGGTGGGGGGTACTGAGTACATTACTACATGACACACATATACATGAGGTGGGGGGGTATTGAGTACATTACTACATGACACAGATATACATGATATGGGGGGGTACTGAGTACATTACTACATGACACACATATAAGTGAGGTGGGGGTACTGAGTACATTACTACATGACACACATATACATGAGGTGGGGGGTACTGAGTACATCACTACATGACACACATATACGTGAGGTGGGGGGGTACTGAGTACATTACTACATGACACACATATACATGATATGGGGGGGTACGGAGTACATCACTACATGACACACATATACGTGAGGTGGGGGGTACTGAGCACATCACTACATGACACACATATACGTGAGGTAGGGGGTACGGAGCACATTACTACATGACACACATATACGTGAGGTGGGGGGTACTGAGCACATCACTACATGACACACATATACGTGAGGTGGGGGGTACTGAGTACATCACTACATGACACACATATACGTGAGGTAGGGGGTACTGAGTACATCACTACATGACACACATACGTGAGGTGGGGGTACTGAGTACATTACTACATGACACACATATACGTGAGGTGGGGGGTACTGAGCACATCACTAGATGACACACATATACGTGAGGTAGGGGGTACTGAGTACATTACTACATGACACACATATACGTGAGGTGGGGGGTACTGAGCACATCACTACATGACACACATATACATGAGGTGGGGGGTACTGAGTACATTACTACATGACACACATACACGTGAGGTCGGGGGGTACTGAGTACATTACTACATAACACACATATACGTGAGGTGGGGGGTACTGAGTACATTACTACATGACACACATATACGTGAGGTGGGGGGTACTGAGCACATCACTACATGACACACATATACATGAGGTGGGGGGTACTGAGTACATTACTACATGACACACATACGTGAGGTGGGGGGTACTGAGTACATTACTACATGACACACATATACGTGAGGTGGGGGGTACTGAGTACATTACTACATGACACACATATACGTGAGGTGGGGGGGTACTGAGCACATCACTACATGACACACATATATACGTGAGGTGGGGGTACTGAGTACATTACTACATGACACACATATACGTGAGGTGGGGGGTACTGAGTACATTACTACATGACACACATATACGTGAGGTGGGGGGTACTGAGCACATCACTACATGACACAGATATACGTGAGGTGGGGGGGTACTGAGTACATTACTACATGACACACATATACATGAGGTGAGGGGTACTGAGTACATTACTACATGACACACATATACGTGAGGTGGGGGGTACTGAGCACATCACTACATGACACACATATACGTGAGGTGGGGGGTACTGAGTACATCACTACATGACACACATATACGTGAGGTGGGGGGTACTGAGTACATCACTACATGACACACATATACGTGAGGTGGGGGGTACTGAGCACATCACTACATGACACACATATACATGATATGGGGGTACTGAGTACATTACTACATGACACAGATATACGTGAGGTGGGGGGTACTGAGTACATTACTACATGACACACATATACGTGAGGTGGGGGGTACTGAGCACATTACTACATGACACACATATACGTGAGGTGGGGGGTACTGAGTACATCACTACATGGCACACATATACGTGAGGTGGGGGGTACTGAGTACATTACTACATGACACACATATACGTGAGGTGGGGGCACTGAGTACATTACTACATGACACACATATAAGTGAGGTGGGGGTACTGAGTACATCACTACATGACACACATATACATGAGGTGGGGGGGGTACTGAGTACATTACTACATGACACACATATACATGAGGTGGGGGCACTGAGCACATTACTACATGACACACATATAAGTGAGGTGGGGGGTACTGAGTACATTACTACATAACACAGATATACGTGAGGTGGGGGGTACTGAGTACATTACTACATAACACACATATACGTGAGGTGAGGGGGTACTGAGTACATCACTACATGACACAGATATACGTGAGGTGGGGGGTACTGAGTACATTACTACATAACACACATATACGTGAGGTGGGGGGTACTGAGTACATTACTACATAACACACATATACTTGAGGTGGGGGGTACTGAGTACATTACTACATGACACAGATATACGTGAGGTGGGGGGTACGGAGTACATTACTACATGTCACACATATACGTGAGGTGGGGGGTACTGAGTACATTACTACATGACACACATATATGTGAGGTGGGGGGTACTGAGTACATCACTACATGTCACACATATACGTGAGGTGGGGGGTACTGAGTACATCACTACATGACACAGATATACGTGAGGTGGGGGGTACCGAGTACATCACTACATGACACATTTATATACGTGAGGTGGGGGGTATTGAGCACATCACTACATGTCACAGATATACGTGAGGTGGGGGGTACTGAGTACATCACTACATGTCACACATATACGTGAGGTGGGGGGTACTGAGTACATCACTACATGTCACACATATACGTGAGGTGGGGGGTACTGAGTACATCACTACATGTCACACATATACGTGAGGTGGGGGGTACTGAGCACATTACTACATGACACAGATATACGTGAGGTGGGGGGTACTGAGCACATTACTACATAACACAGATATACGTGAGGTGGCGGTACTGAGTACATTACTACATGACACACATATACGTGAGGTGGGGGCACTGAGTACATCACTACATGACACACATATACGTGAGGTGGGGGTACTGAGTACATTACTACATGACACACATATACGTGAGGTGGGGGGGCACTGAGTACATCACTACATGACACACATACGTGAGGTGGGGGGTACTGAGCACATTACTACATGACACACATATACGTGAGGTGGGGGGTACTGAGTACATTACTACATGACACACATATACGTGAGGTGGGGGCACTGAGTACATTACTACATGACACAGATATACGTGAGGTGGGGGGTACTGAGTACATTACTACATAACACACATATACGTGAGGTGGGGGTACTGAGCACATCACTACATGATACACATATACGTGAGGTGGGGGGTACTGAGTACATTACTACATGACACACATATACGTGAGGTGGGGGTACTGAGTACATTACTACATAACACACATATACGTGAGGTGGGGGTACTGAGCACATCACTACATGATACACATATACGTGAGGTGGGGGGTACTGAGTACATTACTACATAACACAGATATACGTGAGGTGGCGGTACTGAGTACATTACTACATGACACAGATATACGTGAGGTGGGGGGTACTGAGCACATCACTACATGACACAGATATACGTGAGGTGGGGGGTACTGAGTACATTACTACATGACACACATATACATGAGGTGGGGGGTACTGAGTACATTACTACATGTCACACATATACGTGAGGTGGGGGGTACTGAGTACATTACTACATGACACACATATACATGAGGTGGGGGGTACTGAGTACATCACTACATGACACACATATACGTGAGGTGGGGGGTACTGAGTACATTACTACATGACACAGATATACGTGAGGTGGGGGTACTGAGTACATTACTACATGACACAGATATACGTGAGGTGGGGGGTACTGAGTACATCACTACATGACACAGATATACGTGAGGTGGGGGGTACTGAGTACATTACTACATGACACAGATATACGTGAGGTGGGGGGTACTGAGTACATTACTACATGACACACATATACATGATATGGGGGGTACTGAGTACATTACTACATGACACACATATACGTGAGGTGGGGGGTACTGAGTACATTACTACATGACACACATATACGTGAGGTGGGGGGTACTGAGTACATTACTACATGACACAGATATACGTGAGGTGGGGGGGTACTGAGTACATCACTACATGATACACATATACGTGAGGTGGGGGCACTGAGTACATTACTACATGACACAGATATACGTGAGGTGGGGGGGGTACTGAGTACATTACTACATGACACAGATATACGTGAGGTGGGGGGGTACTGAGTACATCACTACATGATACACATATACGTGAGGTGGGGGCACTGAGTACATTACTACATGACACACATATACGTGAGGTGGGGGGTACTGAGTACATCACTACATGATACACATATACATGAGGTGGGGGGGTACTGAGTACATCACTACATGATACACATATACGTGAGGTGGGGGCACTGAGTACATTACTACATGACACAGATATACGTGAGGTGGGGGGTACTGAGCGCATTACTACATGTCACACACATACGTGAGGTGGGGGGGTACCGAGTACATTACTACATGACACAGATATACGTGAGGTGGGGGGGTACTGAGTACATCACTACATGATACACATATACATGAGGTGGGGGCACTGAGTACATTACTACATGACACAGATATACGTGAGGTCGGGGTACTTAGCAAATCACTACATGACACAGAAGATTGAGGAGGGGGGGACACATGTTTGGGGTACACAAGATTTGAGGGGGATGAAGAGACATCAGCTTACCTGCACCATTTGTTTGCATCGTGTAATTTCTATTGCGGCTTCGGTATGGGTGACGTCTATTGATAACAACAGCTGGAAAGTGTTGATCGCTTCACTGTATTTCTGGGTTGAGGAAAACAAAAATACTGAAAAAGGAAATTTATGCTTACCTGATAAATTTATTTCTTTTACGATACGACGAGTCCACGGATTTCATCCTTACTTATGGGATATCGCCTCCTGGTCAGCAGGAGGCGGCAAAGAGCACCACAGCAGAGCTGTATATTTAGCTCCTCCCTTCCCTCCCACTCCTTCAAGCAAAAAAGGTCTCCAGCACTCCAATTTATAAAAGGCAATTTTATTAAATATTAGCAACGTTTCGGGGTCACAGCCCCTTATTCATGCTTTATAAACATTAGTTAAACACAGTGGCTTTTAAATACTCTCTGTATGGCGCCAAATGCACCATAAGTGGAGTCTTGTGGCAACAACTAGTATTGCACTCCATAACCTATATGTATCATTTTTAATCTCATTTTAAATTTCCCACACAATCTAAAAACAATTTATATACAATGTTGATGTTGTAACAGCTGAACAGATATATTTCATAGTGTATAGCACCTAACTCTGATAAGGATAAAGTATTAGACTACCCTTTAATGTTTCAGAAAAAACAGGACAGGTCATAGTCCTTATTTAACCCTTTAAGTTGTAATGTAGCCAACTGGTGTATCCACCACATTTCCCTTTGTTTAAGCTGTCGCTCCCTGTCTAACCCACTCCTATAAGTTCCACATCTCATTTGGCAAATGCTGTGACCCTTTTCTAGGAAATGGCCTGAGACCGAGGCCTCTGTTTTTACATCTGATATTTGATCAATGTTAGCTCATCCGGTCTCTGGCTTTGCGTGTGGTTTCGCCTATATATACTAAAGAATAAGGACACTTAATTAGGTAAACTACATGAGTTGTCTCGCACGTATAGAAGCCTTTTATGGTATATTTCCTCCCACTCTCTGGGTGATGGAAATTCTCACCTCTGATAATTGAGTTACAACAGAGGAAAACATAATTTATGTAAGAACTTACCTGATAAATTCATTTCTTTCATATTAACAAGAGTCCATGAGCTAGTGACGTATGGGATATACATTCCTACCAGGAGGGGCAAAGTTTCCCAAACCTTAAAATGCCTATAAATACACCCCTCACCACACCCACAAATCAGTTTAACGAATAGCCAAGAAGTGGGGTGATAAGAAAAAAAGTGCGAAGCATATAAAATAAGGAATTGGAATAATTGTGCTTTATACAAAAAAATCATAACCACCACAAAAAAGGGTGGGCCTCATGGACCCTTGTTAATATGAAAGAAATGAATTTATCAGGTAAGTTCTTACATAAATTATGTTTTCTTTCATGTAATTAACAAGAGTCCATGAGCTAGTGACGTATGGGATAATGACTACCCAAGATGTGGATCTTTCCACACAAGAGTCACTAGAGAGGGAGGGATAAAATAAAGACAGCCAATTCCTGCTGAAAATAATCCACACCCAAAATAAAGTTTAACAAAAAACATAAGCAGAAGATTCAAACTGAAACCGCTGCCTGAAGAACTTTTCTACCAAAAACTGCTTCAGAAGAAGAAAATACATCAAAATGGTAGAATTTAGTAAAAGTATGCAAAGAGGACCAAGTTGCTGCTTTGCAGATCTGGTCAACCGAAGCTTCATTCCTAAACGCCCAGGAAGTAGAAACTGACCTAGTAGAATGAGCTGTAATTCTCTGAGGCGGAATTTTACCCGACTCAACATAGGCAAGATGAATTAAAGATTTCAACCAAGATGCCAAAGAAATGGCAGAAGCTTTCTGGCCTTTCCTAGAACCGGAAAAGATAACAAATAGACTAGAAGTCTTACAGAAAGATTTCGTAGCTTCAACATAATATTTCAAAGCTCTAACAACATCCAAAGAATGCAACGATTTCTCCTTAGAATTCTTAGGATTAGGACATAATGAAGGAACCACAATTTCTCTACTAATGTTGTTGGAATTCACAACTTTAGGTAAAATTCAAAAGAAGTTCGCAACACCGCCTTATCCTGATGAAGAATCAGAAAAGGAGACTCACAAGAAAGAGCAGATAATTCAGAAACTCTTCTGGTAGAAGAGATGGCCAAAAGGAACAAAACTTTCCAAGAAAGTAATTTAATATCCAATGAATGCATAGGTTCAAATGGAGGAGCTTGAAGAGCCCCCAGAACCAAATTCAAACTCCAGGAGGAGAAAATGACTTAATGACAGGCTTTATACGAACCAAAGCTTGTACAAAACAATGAATATCAGGAAGAATAGCAATCTTTCTGTGAAAAAGAACAGAAAGAGCAGAGATTTGACCTTTCAAGGAACTTGCGGACAAACCCTTATCTAAACCATCCTGAAGAAATTGTAATATTCTCGGTATTCTAAAAGAATGCCAAGAAAAATGATGAGAAAGACACCAAGAAATATAAGTCTTCCAGACTCTATAATATATCTCTCTGGATACAAATTTACGAGCCTGTAACATAGTATTAATCACAGAGTCAGAGAAACCTCTTTGACCAAGAATCAAGCGTTCAATCTCCATACCTTTAAATTTAAGGATTTCAGATCCTGATGGAAAAAAGGACCTTGAGACAAAAGGTCTGGTCTTAACGGAAGAGTCCACGGTTGGCAAGAGGCCATCCGGACAAGATCCGCATACCAAAACCTGTGAGGCCATGCCGGAGCTACCAGCAGAACAAACGAGCATTCCTTCAGAATCTTGGAGATTACTCTTGGAAGAAGAACTAGAGGCGGAAAGATATAGGCAGGATGATACTTCCAAGGAAGTGAAAATGCATCCACTGCCTCCGCCTGAAGATCCCGGGATCTAGACAGATACCTGGGAAGTTTCTTGTTTAGATGAGAAGCCATCAGATCTATTTCTGGAAGTTCCCACATTTGAACAATCTGAAGAAATACCTCTGGGTGAAGAGACCATTCGCCCGGATGCAACGTTTGGCGACTGAGATAATCCGCTTTCCAATTGTCCATACCTGGGATATAAACCGCAGAGATTAGACAGGAGCTGGATTCCGCCCAAACCAAAATTCGAGATACTTCTTTCATAGCCAGAGGACTGTGAGTCCCTCCTTGATGATTGATGTATGCCACAGTTGTGACATTGTCTTATCTGAAAACAATGAACAACTCTCTCTTCAGAAGAGGCCAAGACTGAAGAGCTCTGAAAATTGCACGGAGTTCCAAAATATTGATCGGAAATCTCACCTCCTGAGATTCCCAAACCCCTTGTGCCGTCAGAGACCCCCACACAGCTCCCCAACCTGTAAGACTTGCATCTGTTGAGATTATAGTCCAGGTCGGAAGAACAAAGAAGCCCCCTGAACTAAACGATGGTGATCTGTCCACCATGTCAGAGAGTGTCGTAAAATCGGTTTAAAGATATTAATTGAGATATCTTTGAGTAATCCCTGCACCATTGGTTCAGCATACAGAGCTGAAGAGGTCGCATGTGAAAACGAGCAAAGGAGATCGCATCTGATGCGGCAGTCCTAAGACCCAACATTTCCATGCATAAGGCTACCAAAGGGAATGATTGTGACTGAAGGTTTTGACAAGCTGATATCAATGTTAAACTTCTCTTGTCTGACAAGGACAGAGTCATAGACACTGAATTTATCTAGAAACCTAAAAAGGTTACCCTTGTCTGAGGAATCAATGAACTGAATGGTAAATTGATCCTCCAACCATGAACTTGAAGAAACAACACAAGTCGATTCGTATGAGATTCTTCGAAAATGAGAAGACTGAGCAAGTACCAAGATATCGTCCAAATAAGGAAATACCAAAACCCTATTCTCTGATTACAGAAGAAGGGCACCGAGAACCTTTGAAAAAAATTCTTGGAACTGAGGCTAGACCAAACAGTAGAGCCACAAAACTGGTAATGCTTGTCTAAAAAGAGAATCTCAGACACTAAAAGTGATCTGGATGAATCGGAATATGCAGATACACATCCTGTAAATCTATTGTAGACATATAATGCCCTTGCTAAACAAAAGGCAGGATAGTCCTACAGTAACCATCTTGAATGTTGGTATCCTAACATAACGATTCAATAATGATAGATCCAGAACTGGTCTGAAGGAATTGACCTTCTTTGGTACAATGAAGAGATAAAATAAAACCCCAGCCCCTGTTCCAGAACTGGAACTGGCATAAATACTCCAGCCAACTCTAGATCTGAAACACATTTCAGAAATGCTGAGCCTTGCTGTGTCAACTGGGACACGGGAAAGAAAAGAATCTCTTAGCAGGAGGCCTTAACTTGAAGCCAATTCTGTACCTTTCTGAAACAATGTTTCTGAAACCAGAGATTAAGAACGGAATTGATCCAAATTTCTTTGAAGAAAACGTAATCTGCCCCATACCAGCTGAGCTGGAATAAGGGCCGCACCTTCATAGGTACTTAGGAGCTGACTATAGGTTTCTATAAGGCTTGGATATATTCCAAACTGGAAATAGTTTCCAAACTGATACCGCTCCTGAGGATGAAGGATCAGGCTTTTGTTCCTTGTTGTGAGGAAAGGAACGAAATGATTATTTACCCTGGAAAGAAAGGGAAAGCAAAGTTGACTTAGAAGACATGTCAGCATTCCAAGTTTAATCCATAAAGCTTTTCTAGCTAAAATAGCTAGAGACATATACCTGACATCAACTCTAATGATATCAAAAGATGGTATCACCAATAAAATAATTAGCATGTTATAGAATAATAATAATGCTATAAAATTATGATCTGTTACCTGTTGCGCTAAAGCTTCTAACCAAAAAGTTGAAGCTGCAGCAACATCCGCTAAAAATATAGCAGGTCTAAGAAGATTACCTGAACATAAGTAAGCTTTTCTTAGAAAAGATTCAATTTTCCTATCTAAAGGATCCTTAAATGAAGTACTATCTGCCATAGGAATAGTAGTACATTAGCAGGAGTAGAGACAGCCCCATAACCTTAGGGATTTTTGTCCCAAAAAACTCTAATCTGTCAGATGGCACAGGATATAATTTGCTTAAACGTCTAGAAGGAGTAAATAAATTACCCAAATTATTCCATTCCCTGGAAATTACTTCAGAAATAGCATCAGGGAGATAAAACACTTCTGGAATAACTACAGGAGATTTAAAAACCTTATTTAAACGTTTACATTTAGTATCAAGAGGACCAGAATCCTCTATTTCTAATGCAAATAACACTTCTTTAAGTAAAGAACGAATAAATTCCATCTTGAACAAATACAAAGATTTATCAGCATCAACCTCTGAGACAGAAACCTCTGAACCAGAAGAACCATTATCAGTATCAGAATGATGATGTTCATTTAAAAATTCATCTGAAAAAAAGAGAAGTTTTAAAAGACTTTTATGTATACTAGAAGGAGAAATAACAGACATAGCCTTCTTAATGGATTTAAAAAATAAAATCTCTTATGTTATCAGGAACACTCTGAAAATTAGATGTTGACGGACAGCAACAGGTAATGTAATAGTACTAAAGGAAATTTTATCTGCATTAATAAGTTTGACATGACATGCAATACAAATAACAGCTGGAGAAACAGATACCAAAAGTTTATAGCAGACTTAGCTTGGTAGCTCCAGCACTGTGCAGTGATTTTCCTGTAGTATCTTCTGACTCAGTTGCAACGTGGAACATCTTGCAATATGTAAAAGAAAAAAACAACATATAAAGCAAAATTGATCAAATTCCTTAAATGACAGTTTCAGGAATGGGAAAAAAATGCCAGTGAACAAGCTTCTAGCAACCAGAAGCAATAAATAAAGAGACTTAAATAATGTGGAGACAAAAATGACGCCCATATTTTTTAGCGCCAAAAAAGACGCCCACATTATTTGGCGCCTAAAATGTTTTTGGCGCCAAAAATGACGCCACATCCGGAACGCCGACATCTTTGACGCAAAATAACGTCAAAAAATGACGCAACTTCCGGCGACACGTATGACGCCGGAAACGGAAAAGAATTTTTGCGCCAAAAAAGTCCGCGCCAAGAATGACGCAATAAAATGAAGCATTTTCAGCCCCCGCGAGCCTAACAGCCCACAGGGAAAAAAGTCAAATTTTTGAGGTAAGAAAAAATATGATAATTCAATGCATAATCCCAAATATGAAACTGACTGTCTGGAAATAAGGAAAGTTGAACATTCTGAGTCAAGGCAAATAAATGTTTGAATACATATATTTAGAACTTTATAAATAAAGTGCCCAACCATAGCTTAGAGTGTCACAGAAAATAAGACTTACTTACCCCAGGACACTCATCTACATGTTTGTAGAAAGCCAAACCAGTACTGAAACGAGAATCAGTAGAGGAAATGGTAAATATAAGAGTATATCGTCGATCTGAAAAGGGAGGTAAGAGATGAATCTCTACGACCGATAACAGAGAACCTTATGAAATAGACCCCGTAGAAGGAGATCACTGCATTCAATAGGCAATACTCTCTTCACATCCCTCTGACATTCACTGCACGCTGAGAGGAAAACCGGGCTCCAACTTGCTGCGGAGCGCATATCAACGTAGAATCTAGCACAAACTTACTTCACCACCTCCCTTGGAGGCAAAGTTTGTAAAAACTGATTTGTGGGTGTGGTGAGGGGTGTATTTATAGGCATTTTAAGGTTTGGGAAACTTTGCCCCTCCTGGTAGGAATGTATATCCCATACGTCACTAGCTCATGGACTCTTGTTAATTACATGAAAGAAAGTATCGATTTTCTTACTGCCTATAAAAGATTGTTTAGACCTCCTTGTAGAACCTACATCAGTTCTCATTAGCTGGTCCCTGAGACTTTTCACCCTCCTTCATCCCTAAATTGTATAACCTCCTTATTACCTTCTTCCAAGATATGCCAATGTTGGTGAATCAATTTGGCTATTTTATTACTCAGTGGGTTGTATTGGCTTACAAAAACCATTCTATTCCTATTCTTATCAGGAGTTTTAACAGTAGTCACCTCTAGATTCTCTAAGGTTTTCTCTAATAATTTGTTAGGGTAACCAATATTTGTAAACTTTTTCTTAATTTCTTTAAACCTAGTGGTTTTATTGTCATTAATACTAACTATCCTGTTGACCCTGAGGACTTCTGGGTAAGGACTCTTGAAGTATTGCTTGGAGGGTTTAGGCAGTACCCTTGGCCTTATTTGCACTCTCATCCTCTGTGCTGTGCTCATTTGGGACTTTTTTGTTCCCTCCCACTCCAGTCATTCGACTGAAGTTAGGAAGAGAAAGGAAAAGCCAAGGTGCAGAGGTGACTGAAGTTTAACAAAAATAAAAATTGTCAGAAAACAACAGGGCGGGCCGTGGACTCGTCGTATCGTAAAATAAATACATTCATCAGGTAAGCATAAATTTCCTTTTCTTTTACAAGATACGACAAGTCCACGGATTTCATCCTTACTTATGGGATACAATACCAAAGCTATAGGACACGGATGAAAGGGAGGGACAAGACAGGAACATAAACGGAAGGCACCACTGCTTGAAGAACCTTTCTCCCAAAAAAAGCCTCGGACGAGGCAAAAGTATCAAATTTGGAAAAAGTATGAAGAGACGACCAATTTGCAGCCTTGCAAATCTGTTCAACAGAAGCATCATTTTTAAATGCCCACGAGGAAGCCACAGCCCTAGTGGAATGAGCCGTAATTTGTTCGGGAGGCTGCCGTTCAGCAGTCTCGTATGCAAAACGGATGATACTCTTCAGGAAAAAAGAAAGAGGTAGCCGTAGCTTTCTGACCCCTACGTTTCCCAGAAAAAGCAACAAATAATGAAGATGATTGACAAAATTCCTTAGTCGCCTGCAAGTAAAACTTCAGGGCACGGACTACATCCAAATTATGTAACATACGCTCCTTCTTTGAAGAAGGATTAGGACACAATGAAGGAACAACAATTTCCTGATTAATATCCTTGTTGGAAACAACCTTAGGAAGAAAACCAGGTTTGGTATGCAACACCACCTTATCGGAATGGAAAATGAGATAAGGATTATCACATTGTAATGCTGAAAGCTCAGAGACTCTGTGAGCAGAAGAAATAGCCACCAAAAATAAAACTTTCCAAGATAACAACTTAATATCTGTGGAATGCATAGGTTCAAACAGAACCCCTTGAAGAACCTTAAGAACTAAATTCAAACTCCAAGGAGGAGCAATTGGTCTAAACACAGGCTTGATTCTAGTCAAAGCCTGACAAAAGGATTGAACATCCGGAACATCTGCCAGACGTTTGTGTAGCAAAATAGATGGAGCAGAAATCTGTCCCTTTAAGGAACTTGCTGACAACCCTTTCTCCAATCCTTCTTGGAGAAAAGATAAAATCCTAGGAATCCTAATCTTACTCCATGAGTAATCCTTGGACTCGCACCAATAAAGATATTTGCGCCATATCTTATGGTAAATTTTCCTAGTAACAGGCTTACGTGCCTGAATCAAATTATCAATGACTGAATCAGAAAACCCTCGCTTAGATAAAATCAAGCGTTCAATCTCCAAGCAGTCAGCTGTAGAGAAATTAGATTTGAATGATGGAAGGGTCCCTGAATGAAAAGGTCCTGCCTCAATGGAAGCTTCCACGGTGGCAGGGATGACATGTCCACCAAATCGGCATACCAAGTCCTGCGAGGCCACGCCGGTGCGATAAGAATCACTGAGGCCTTCTCCTATTTGACTTGAGCAATCACCCGGGGAAGGAGAGCAAATGGAGGGAACACATAAGCTAGGTTGAACGACCAAGGCACTGCCAAGGCATCTATCATTTCGGCCTGAGGATCCCTGGATCTGTATCTCGGAAGTTTGGCATTCTGATGAGACGCCATAAGATCCAGTTCCGGTCTGCCCCATCTGAGAATCAGGTCAGCAAAGACCTCCGGATGAAGTTACCATTCCCCCGGATGAAACGTCTGTCTGCTCAAAAAATCCGCCTCCCAATTGTCTACTCCTGGGATGTAGATTGCTGATAGATAGCAAGAGTGAGCTTCCGCCCACCCAATTATCTTGGATACTTCTGTCATCGCTAAAGAACTCCTTGTCCCTCCCTGAAGATTGATGTAAGCCACAGTCGTGATGTTGTCCGACTGGAATCTGATGAATTTGGCCGAAGCCAACTGAGGCCACGTCTGAAGCGCATTGAATATTGCTCTTAACTCCAGAATATTGATGGGAAGTAGAGACTCCGACCGAGTCCACACACCCTGAGCCTTCAGGGAGTTCCAGACTGCACCCCATCCTACCAGGCTGGCGTCCGTTGTCACTATCACCCAAGAGGGTCTGCAGAAACATGTCCCTTGGGACAGATGACAACCACCAAAGAAGAGAGTCCCTTGTCTCCTGATCCAGATCTATTTGAGGAGACAAATTTGCATAATCTCCATTCCATTCTTTGAGCATGCTCAGTTGTAGAGGTCTGAGATGAAAACAAGCAAACGGAATGATGTCCATTGCCGCCACCATTAAATCCAATTGCCTCCATGCACTGAGCCACTGACGACCGAGGATTGGACTGAAGGGATCGGCATGCATTCAGAATCTTTAACTTTCTGACTTCCGTCAAAAAGATCTTCATAGATAGAGAGTCGATTAGAGTTCCCAGAGGAACCCTTGTCTGTGGAATTAGTGAGCTCTTTTCTAGATTCACCTTCCACCCGTGAGTCCTCAGAAAGGACAGAACAATGTCGGTATGAGACTTCGTTAGCTGATAAGACGACGCCTGGATCAGAGTATCGTCCAGATAACGCGCCACTGCAATGCCCCGCGGCATGAGAACCGCCAGCAGAGACCCCAGGACCTTTGTGAAAATTCTGGGTGCCGTGGCGAGACCGAAAGGAAGGGCCACAAACTGAAATTGTTTGTCCAGAAAGGCAAACCTTAGGAACTTGTGATGATCTCTGTGGATAGGAATATGAAGATATGCATCCTTTAAATCCACGGTAATCATATATTGACCCTCCTGGATCAATGGAAGAATTGTCTGAATAGTCTCCATCTTGAAAGATGGAACTCTGAGAAATTTGTTTAGACTTTTGAGATCTAAAATGGGTCGTAACGTTCCCTCCTTTTTGGCAACAACAAAGAGATTTGAGTAAAACCCCTGTCCCTGCTACAGTATTGGAACGGGACAAATTACTCCCATGGAGGAGAGGTCTCTTACGCAGCGTAAGAAAGCCTCTCTTTTTATCTGGTCTACAGACAATCGTGAAAGAAGAAACCTTCCTCTGGGGAAGGAATTTTTGAACTCCAACTGATACCCTTGAGACACGATTTCCAGTGTCCAGAGATCCTGAACGTCTCTTATCCAAGCCTGGACAAAGAGAGAAAATCTGCCCCTACTAGATCCGGTCCTGGATCGGGGGCCACCCCTTCATGCTGTCTTGGTAGCAACAGCAGACTTCTTAGCTTGTTTAACCTTGTTCCAAGACTGGTTGGGTCTCCATGTGGGCTTGGCTTGCGAATAATTCACTTCCTGTTTAGTGGAAGAGGAAGAGGGGATTCCCTTGAAATTTCGAAAGGAACGAAAATTACTCTGATGTCCCCTTTGCTTAGATGATTTATCTTGAGGGAGAAGGTGACCCTTACCTCCTGTAATATCAGAAATTATTTCTTTCCGATCAGGCCCGAATAGGGTCTTTCCCTTGAAAGGAATATCCAAAAGCTTGGATTTAGAGGACACATCCGCAGACCAAGATTTTAACCATAAGGCTCTACGTTCTAAGATGGAGAATCCCAAACTCTTAGCCGCCAATTTGGTGATCTGAAAGGAAGCATCCGTAATAAAAGAATTAGCTAGCTTAGGGCCTTAATTCTATATTGTATTTCTTTCAAAGGAGTCTCAGTTCTAAGAGACTCTTCTAGGGCATCAAAACAAAAAGCAGCCGCCGTCGTGACTGTTACAATGCAGGCTGCCGGTTGCAATAAAAACCCTTGATGAACATAGAGTTTTTTGAGAAGACCCTCCAACTTCTTATCCATGGGATCTTTGAAAGCACAACTGTCTTCGATAGGAATAGTCGTACGCTTCGCCAGAGTAGAGATAGCTCCTTCCACCTTAGGGATCAATTGCCAAGAGTCCCGAACTGTGTCAGCTATAGGGTACATTTTCTTAAAAATAGGGGAAGGGGAGAACGGGTCTTTCCCATTCCCTTGTAATAATGTCCGAAATTCTCTTAGGAACCGGAAAAAAGTCAGAATAAGAAGGAACTTCCAAATATCTGTCCATCTTACACAATTTCTCTGGCGGGACCACAATAGAGTCACAGTCGTCCAGAGTCATCAAAACCTCACGTAGCAACAGCCGAAGGTGTTCAAGCTTAAACCTTAAGGACATTACGTCCGAATCTGCCGGGGGCAATGCACTTCCGGAGTCTGACAATTCCCCTCAGACAGAGCCTCCGTACCCCCCAATTCAGAGCCCTGAGAGGGTACATCGGAGATCGCCATCAAAGTATCAGAAGTCGTAGGGACCGCATGGGCCTCCTTCCTACTGCGTTTGCCTTGCAATGCTGGCAACTTAGATAAAACTTCTGAAAGGGTAGATGACATAACTGCAGCCATATCCTGCAGAGTGAATGAAGCAGACGCCGCTGAAGAACACGGTGTCGCCTGAGCGGGCGTTAAAGGCTGTGACGCTTGGGGAGAAAGTTGCGGCATACCCTGAATCTCATCAGTTTGAGAAACATCCTTAGATAAGTTTGCATTAAAGAAAATTTGTTCTTTAAACTGTTAAGCCCTCTCAGTACATGAGGGACAAAAAGTAATAGGGGGTTCCACATTGGCATCTAAAAACATAGAACATGTACTTTCCAGAAGGTCAGCCATGACAAAAAACAAGCTATAGCAATATTGGTCGTGGTACTTTAATTAAAATTAGCAAGCAAGAACTTTGAGAAAACTTTGCTGAAAAAAACGAGTGTACTGTGTCTTTAAAATTTAAACCGTATAGTTTTTACTGCTCCGTAATAACAATGCAATAACAGGGAAGCACTATATTACTTTCAGTGGGTCACCCTTATAAATGTACACAAACTATGCACGATGTTATAGGGAAAAAAAATAGCACTTGCACCTCGCCACAGCTCTGCTGAGGCGCCTACCTGCCCCCACAAGTCACTTAGTAGCACTCCGTGACTAGCGAGCCTAAGACCGCTTGTGAGATTACAGACACAAGCCGACCTTGGTCACACCGGAGCCTCTAGCCATGCAGCCATAAGTTCAGGATCCAGATATCAAATGCGCGGCTAAGCGTGCCAAACGCTAAGCCCCGCCCATCGTGGGTGGAAACTAACAAGTACCGCATGGGGAATAAATATGTAGATAACATAAAGCAATCTAAAGCAAGTGTACCACGAACCACCAATGCGCCCCTTCAAACACAAAACCTGTCCTGCCATAGACTTAGTCACAGATAAGGTTAGGCCCCTAGGGTAAAAACCCATGATCTCCCAGTGTCAAGCTCAATAAACACTGTCATGTTATCCCCGGTCTAATTATATATTATAGTCCCTTGATAGCACAGCTGAATTTCAGCTCACCTTATAAACAGGGTAGACCCATGCACACTCTTTATGTTCCAGTGCAAATTGATTACCCTCTCCCGGTATAGGGAATAATTGCCAGTCTGTTCTGAGTTACTCATTCTCCCCAGAAGCAAACGACTGTACATACCTTAATGCTGAGCGCAGCATGAATTCGTCCCACATCATGAAGGTGTTCTTGTCATCACCTCCAGCAGATCTGTGGGAACAAACAGGGTCTTAGAAAATATCTGCTAAGACCATCAGCAGGGCAGCAGACAGTATGGGAGTCGCAGAAGGAATGAAAATCTCTCCAGTCCCCATTGCTGAGAAGCTTGTAGCTCTAGCCCTGAATAAAATAGCACACACTGGTACCATTTAAAAATAATAAACTCTTGATTGAAGAATCTAAACTAACACCTCACTTTACTTCTTCCTATCACTAACAAAGGCAAAGAGAATGACTGGAGTGGGAGGGAAGGGAGGAGCTATATATACAGCTCTGCTGTGGTGCTCTTTGCCTCCTCCTGCTGACCAGGAGGCGATATCCCATAAGGATGAAATCTGTGGATTTGTTGTATCTTGTAAAAGAAAAATGTAAGAAAGATTTTGTACCCCAGTGACCCCATTACACCCTGATATGCTCCAGAGATGATGGAACCCCCATGACCCTGTTATAGGAGAGAGAGGGGGGGGAGAGAAAGTAGTAGGGAGAGAGAGAGAGAGAGAGAGAGAGAGAGAGAGAGAGAGAGTTTCTTTCATTTAACATAAACTCTGTTTTTCCAACATAGGAGACTACATAGGGACATTTTTTAAATAAACCATTAACAGATTCAAAACTTTCAGCCATCTCGTACTCATAATATTTGCAGATGTGACTCTTGTGCTTCTTGAGGTAAGTCGTCCATTAACCCTTGTTGCAATCTTAACATCGGCATGAACACTGTGCATCTGGCGAATCTAGTTTATTCTTACCCTGCTGGGACCGTTAATCCATAACAGATCATGCACTGATCTCGCTGTATTAAGCCATAGGTATAATTATATTCTTTATTTTCATGCAAGAGGCTGCCCCTCCCCCATTATTAAGTCTCTGTAAAGTCTTAAACCCTTCCTGCTGCATTGGTCTAAAGTTCAATATCTATTTCCGCCTTTTGCTATAGTTGTGTAACTATCTGCACATAGGGGTTAATGAATAAATCTCATGTGCTGGGTGAATAAAGACGGGAGAACAAGCTCTGTACAAATGAGGTCTCACACGTAAAGACGCCAGTGGCGATTTGTATTTGCATAGCTTTACATGGGCTAATAATGCAAGCCATACATCTGCACAACAAACTATACAAAGGCTGGAATAGGAATAAACATCTAGATTCCAGTAGGATCTGGGTCAGTTAGTGGGAAGCACCAAGTCTGGCACCTGTGGGAAAAAGCAGGCGAGAGGGGCCACCACCGTCAGCCCAGAAGAGAGGAGCAGCCATCAGTCTAGACCACTGGTTTTCAAACTTGGCCTCAGGCCTCCCTAAAAGGCTAACTTTTTTTTGGATATCTGAACTGGAGCACAGGTGAAATAATCAGCCGATTAGTAAACCTGGTTATTTTACCTGCTCTCACTCAAGGTAATCCAGAAAACCTGGACTGTTGGGGCGGACTGAGGACAGGTTTGAAAACCAGAGTAGCATAACTTGTGCTGTATGTGCAGTGTCTAGAGAGAAATATGCAACAACAAATATCAATGGACCTATGAGGAAGCTTCCCTGGTGAAGGTCATTTGCTGGGTAACAATGCACCAATGGAGAAGCAGTCGCTCTCACAGCTGGGTATACTGGTGTGAGACAGGGAAGAGGTACAAAGCGGAGGATGAGCATCAGGCAAGTGGAAAAAATGAAAATTACATGAGGATTACAGTGCTGACCATTAATTACAGACCCCATACATGCGACTCCCTTCTTAAGTACCTTAAGTCCTTTTAGTGCTTTCCCTTTCCTAAATAGTCCCTTTATAAAGTGAGGCTCAAGCTGTAGAGCAAGTTCAGCATCCTGCAGAGCCTCTGTATAGCGCCTAATTCGTTCATAACAATAAGAACGGTTACCCAGAAACCTGTGGGGCAAAGACAACTGGTGAGAGGCAAGTGAGACATTTAGCTGGCACAAAACGCTACTAGAGGAAGATAATCAAACAGTAGTTATATGTGAAGGGTGGGTATAAGGCACCGCAAAGGACACAGACACATACCTGTGCTCAGAAGGGTTCAGTTTAATGGCCTCTGTATAAAAATTTATGGATTCCTCAAATCTTTCACTAGCAGCCATGTGGTTACCTATAGCTGAAGAAAACAAACATCAATAAAGAGACATGAAAGATGCCAAAGACAAGAGGATGCAAGTGTGTTACCAAAGAGAGCACCATTACCCAAGCATCAAAGCACAAAGCTGCAGAGGGCTCCCCCAATCATCCTAAGCGTCCCAGAGGCAGATGGCTCCCCAAGCGTCCTAGAGGCAGATGGCTCCCCCAAGCATCCCAGAGGCAGATGGCTCCCCCAAGCATCCCAGAGGCAGATGGCTCCCCCAAGCATCCCAGAGGCAGATGGCTCCCCCAAGCATCCCAGAGGCAGATGGCTCCCCCAAGCATCCCAGAGGCAGATGGCTCCCCCAAGCATCCCAGAGGCAGATGGCTCCCCCAAGCATCCCAGAGGCAGATGGCTCCCCCAAGCATCCCAGAGGCAGATGGCTCCACCTACCATCCCAAGCGTCCCAGAGGCAGATGGCTCCCCCAATCAACCCAAGCGTCCCAGAGGCAGATGGTTCCCCCAATCATCCCAAGCGTCCCAGAGGCAGATGGTTCCCCCAATCATCCCAAGCGTCCCAGAGGCAGATGGTTCCCCCAATCATCCCAAGCGTCCCAGAGGCAGATGGCTCCCCCAATCATCCCAAAGGCTGATGGCTCCTCCAATTATCCCAAGCGTCCCAGAGGCAGATGGCTCCACCTACCATCCCAAACCTCCCAGGGGCAGATTTTTCATCCAATAATCCCAAAATTCCCAGGAGGCAGATGGCTCCTCCAAACACCCACAGAGGAAAGGGGCA
This sequence comes from Bombina bombina, assembly GCF_027579735.1. Lineage (NCBI taxonomy): Eukaryota > Metazoa > Chordata > Amphibia > Anura > Bombinatoridae > Bombina > Bombina bombina. The sequence continues at coordinate 1,443,829,359 of NC_069500.1, read as the reverse complement.
GAGGGCTCCTCTAACCATCCTAAAACTCCCCAGAGGTGAAGGGCAGAGGGCTCCTCTAACCATCCTAAAACACCCACAGAGGAAAGGGGCAGAGGGCTCCTCTAACCATCCTAAAACTCCCCAGAGGTGAAGGGCAGAGGGCTCCTCTAACCATCTCAAACCTCCCAGAGGTAAGAAGCAGATGGCTCTTCCAACCATCCCAAATCTACCGGAGGCAGGTGGCTCCTCCACCCATCTCAAAACCCCCTGAGGCAAGGGGCAGAGGACTCCTCCAACTATCCCAAACTTCCAAGAGGCAGATGACTCCTCCGACCATTCCAAACACCTCCAGTGGAAAGGGCTAGAGGGATGCTTTAACCATCTCAAACCCCCTTAGAGGTAACAGATAGAGGGCTCATCCAACTATCCCAAACCTATGGCTCCTCCAACCATCCCACCCCCCCAAAAAGAGACGCAGAGGGCTCCTCCAACCATCAAAAAAAAAACCTAGAGGCGAGGGTCAGAAGGGTCCACCACTCAAAACCCCAGTAGTCGAAGAGCAGGTGCACTCAGCAATTAAGCACTTCACTGACTATACAAACAATAAATGTTTATATATGCCGAGTATATAGCAACAATTAAGCTCTGCATTACAAAAGGTCTGCACACACAACTGTTTATATATACACAGTATATAGCAGCAATTAAATGGACACTGAACCCAAATTTTTTCTTTCATGATTCAGATAGTGCATGCAATTTTAAGCAACTTTCTAATTTACGTTAAGAATGTAAGTTTAGATGCCTGCCAGCCCATTTTTGGTGAACAACCTGGGTTGTTCTTGCTAATTGGTGGATAAACTCACCCACGAATACACAAGTGCTGTTCAGTGTTCTGAACTAAAATTTGGCTGGCTCCTTAGCATAGATGCCTTCTTTTTCAAATAAAGATAGCAAGAGAATGAAGAAAATTTGATAATAGGAGTAAATCTTAATCACGAAAACAAAATTTTGGGTTCAGTGTCCCTTTAAGTGAAGCATTACAAAAAGGTCTACACACATAAAAAATGTTTATATATGCACAGTATATATCAATAAGTAACCACCACTTTAAAAAAATAATTTATGCTTACAAAAATGTATTTTGTTTTTTGGCAATGACAGTGCACAAAATAATTACCTATGGGAAATACTTCATTTGGCCACCAGGAGGCGGCCAAGACACCCTTCAAAAACAGAATTTATGCTTACCTGAAAAATTACTTTCTCTTACGGTGTATCCAGTCCACGGATTCATCCTTTACTTGTGGGATATTCTCATTCCCTACAGGAAGTGGCAAAGAGAGCACACAGCAGAGCTGTCCATATAGCTCCCATCAGGCTCCGCCCCCCCAGTCATTCGACCGACAGTTAGGAGAAAAAGGAGAACCATAGGGTGCAGTGGTGACTGTAGTTTTACAAAAATAAATTTGAAACTGACCTAATTGCCAGGGCGGGCCGTGGACTGGATACACCGTAAGAGAAAGTAATTTATCAGGTAAGCATAAATTCTGTTTTCTCTTACATGGTGTATCCAGTCCACAGATTCATCCTTACTTGTGGGAACCAATACCAAAGCTTTAGGACACGGATGAAGGGAGGGAACAAGTCAGGTAACCTAAACGGAAGGCACCACTGCTTGCAAAACCTTTCTCCCAAAAATAGCCTCCGAAGAAGTAAAAGTATCGAATTTGTAAAATTTGGCAAATGTATGCAGTGAAGACCAAGTCACTGCCTTACAAATCTGTTCAACAGAAGCCTCATTCTTGAAAGCCCAAGTGGAAGCCACAGCTCTGGTGGAATGAGCTGTAATTCGTTCAGGAGGCTGCTGTCCCGCAGTCTCATAGGCCAATCGGATGATGCTTTTCAGCCAGAAGGAAAGAGAGGTAGCAGTCGCTTTCTGACCTCTCCTCTTACCAGAATAGACAACAAACAAGGATGATGTTTGTCTGAAATCTTTAGTTGCATTTAAATAGAACTTTAAAGCACGAACCACATCAAGATTGTGTAACAGTCGTTCCTTCTTAGAAACTGGATTAGGGCACAGAGAAGGAACAATGATTTCCTGGTTAATATTCTTATTAGAAACCACTTTTGGAAGAAAACCAGGTTTAGTACGCAAAACAACCTTATCTGCATGGAACACCAGATAGGGTGAATTACACTGCAAAGCAGACAATTCAGAAACTCTTCGAGCAGAAGAAATGGCTACCAAAAACAAAACTTTCCAAGATAATAACTTAATATCTATGGAATGTAAAGGTTCAAACGGAACCCCTTGAAGAACTGAAAGAACTAAATTTAGACTCCATGGAGGAGCCACAGGTTTGTAGACAGGCTTGATTCTAACTAGGGCCTGTGCAAACGCCTGAACGTCTGGTACAGCTGCCAGACGCTTGTGTAACAGGATAGACAGAGCCGATATCTGTCCCTTTAAAGAACTAGCTGCCAAACCCTTCTCCAATCCTTCTTGGAGAAAAGACAATATCCTTGGAATCCTAATCTTACTCCACGAGTAACCCTTGGATTCACACCAACAAAGATATTTCCGCCATATCTTATGGTAAATTTTCCTGGTGACAGGCTTTCTGGCCTGGATCAGAGTATCTATAACTGATTCAGAGAACCCACGCTTAGCTAGAATTAAGCATTCAATCTCCAAGCAGTCAGTTGCAGAGAAACTAGATTTGGATGCTTGAAAGGACCTTGTATTAGAAGATAGTGCCTCGAATGCAGTGTCCATGGTGGAACCGATGACATGTCCACTAGGTCTGCATACCAAGTCCTGCGTGGCCAAGCAGGCGCTATCAGAATTACCGAAGCCTTCTCCTGTTTGATTCTGGCTACTAGCCGAGGGAGAAGAGGAAACGGTGGAAAGACATAAGCTAGACTGAATGACCAAGGCGCTACTAAAGCATCTATCAATGCCGCCTTGGGATCCCTGGACCTGGATCCGTAAAGGGGAAGTTTGGTGTTCTGACGGGACGCCATCAGATCCAGTTCTGGAATGCCCCATAGCTGGGTCAGCTGAGCAAAAACCTCCGGGTGGAGTTCCCACTCCCCCGGGTGAAAAGTATGACGACTCAGAAAATCCGCCTCCCAGTTGTCTACTCCTGGGATGTGAATTGCAGATAGATGGCAGGAGTGATCCTCCGCCCATTTGATGATCTTGGTTACTTCCTTCATCGCTAGGGAACTCTTTGTTCCTCCCTGATGATTGATGTACGCTACAGTCATGATGTTGTCCGACTGAAATCTGATGAATTTTGCCTCCGCTAGTTGAGGCCATGCCTGGAGCGTATTGAATATCGCTCTCAGTTCCAAAATGTTTATCGGGAGAAGAGATTCTTCCAGAGACCATAGACCCTGAGCTTTCAGGGAGTCTCAGACCGCACCCCAGCCTAACAGACTGGCATCGGTCGTGACAATGATCCACTCCGGTCTGCGGAAGCTCATTCCCTGAGACAGGTGATCCTGAGACAACCACCAGAGAAGAGAGTCTCTGGTGTTCTGGTCCATTTGTATTTGAGGAGACAAATCTGCATAATCCCCATTCCACTGTTTGAGCATGCACAGTTGCAGTGGTCTTAGATGAATTCGGGCAAAAGGGACCACGTCCATTGCCGCAACCATTAATCTGATTACCTCCATGCACTGAGCCACAGAAGGCCGAGGAATGGAATGAAGAACTCGGCATGTAGTTGAAAGCTTTGACTTCCTGACCTCTGTCAGAAATATTTTAATTTCTACCGAGTCTATTAGTGTTCCCAGGAAGGGAACCCTTGTGAGCGGGGACAGAGAACTCTTTTCTACGTTCACCTTCCACCCGTGAGACCTTAGAAAGGCCAGAACAATGTCCGTATGAGCCTTGGCTCTGTGAAAAGACGACGCCTGTATTAAGATGTCGTCTAGGTAAGGTGCTACTGAAATACCCCGCGGTCTTAGTACCGCTAGAAGGGACCCTAGCACCTTTGTGAAAATTCTGGGAGCGGTGGCCAACTCGAAAGGAAGGGCCACGAACTGGTAATGCGTGTCCAGAAAGGCGAACCTTAGGAACTGATGATGATCTTTGTGGATAGGAATATGTAGGTACGCATCCTTTAGATCCACGGTAGTCATATATTGACCTTCCTGGATCATCGGCAAGATTGTCCGAATGGTTTCCATTTTGAATGATGGAACTCTGAGGAATTTGTTTAGAATTTTTAGATCCAGAATTGGCCTGAAAGTTCCTTCCTTTTTGGGAACTAGGAACAGGTTTGATTAAAAGCCCAGTCCTTGTTCTGCTATTGGAACTGGGTGTATCACTCCCATCTTTAGAAGATCTTCTACACAGCATAAGAACACCTGCTTCTTTGTCTGGTCTGAAGACAAACGAGAAATGTGGAACCTTCCCCTTGGGGGAGAGTCCTTGAATTCTAGAAGATACCCCTGAGCAACAATTTCTAATGCCCAGGGATCTGGAACATCTCTTGCCCAAGCCTGAGCAAAGAGAGAGAGTCTGCCCCCTACTAGATCCGGTCCCGGATCGGGGGCTACCCCTTCATGCTGTCTTGGTAGCAGGTGCAGGCTTCTTGGCCTGTTTACCCTTATTCCAGCCCTGCAAGGGTTTCCAGGTTGTTTTGGGCTGTGAAGCGTTATCTTGCTTTGCGGCAGCAGAGGTTGCAGCAGGTCCGCTCCTGAAGTTGTGAAAGGAGCGAAAATTAGCCTTGTTTTTAGCCTTAAACGGTCTATCCTGCGGGAGGGCATGGCCCTTCCCCACAGTGATATCCGCAATAATTTCTTTCAACTCGGGACCAAAAAGGGTCTTCCCCTTGAAAGGAATGTTTAGTAACTTTGTTTTGGACGACACGTCAGCCGACCATGATTTGAGCCAAAGCGCTCTTCGCGCCATAATGGCAAAACCTGAATTTTTCGCCGCTAACTTGGCTAATTGGAAAGCGGCATCAGTGATAAAAGAATTAGCCAGCTTTAGAGCATGAATTCTATCCATGACCTCGTCATATGAAGTCTCCCTCTGGAGGGACTCCTCCAGCACCTCAAACCAAAAAGCCGCTGCAGTAGTTACAGGAATAATGCAGGCAATTGGTTGAAGAAGGAAACCTTGCTGAACAAACATTTTCTTCAGCAAACCTTCCAATTTTTTATCCATAGGGTCTTTGAAAGCACAACTGTCCTCTATTGGTATAGTTGTACGCTTAGCAAGTGTTGAAACTGCTCCCTCTACCTTAGGGACCGTCTGCAACGCGTCCCGTCTGGGGTCATTTATGGGGAACATTTTCTTAAAGATGGGGGGGGGGGGGGAAACAAAAGGTACACCTGGTCTCTCCCACTCCCTAGTCACAATATCCGCCACCCTCTTCGGGATCGGAAACGCCTCCGTGTATACAGGGACCTCTAAAAACCTGTCCATTTTACACAATTTTTCTGGGACCACCATAGGGTCACAATCATCCAGCGTAGCTAAAACCTCCTTAAGCAGGACGCGGAGGTGTTCCAGCTTAAATTTAAACGCTAAGGAATCTGACTCTGCCCGCTGAGAAACTTTTCCTGTGTCAGAAATTTCTCCCTCAGACAGACCGTCCCTCACTGCCACTTCAGATTGCTGTGAGGGTACTACAGATAAATCATCCAAAGCTTCTGATTGCTCATCCTCTGTTCTTAAAACTGAGCTATCGCTATCTTTGGAAAAACTGGCAGTTTGGATAAGAATGCTCTGCTGTGTGCTCTCTTTGCCACTTCCTGTAGGGAATGAGAATATCCCACAAGTAAGGATGAATCCGTGCACTGGATACACCATGTAAGAGAAAAAAGCATTAAATATCCCTCCCACTTCCACTACCCTCACAGTAGTTTAAGCTGAGGATAAGAAAAAAAAGAGAGATACAAGGTGAACAGAGGTGCCATAAGACTGGCGCCACTACATTATATCAGGGCGGGTTCGTGGACTCTCACTGTCAAGAAAGAAAATAATTTATCAGGTAAGTGTAAATTAGGTTTTCTTTCAAATGGCAGTGAGAGTCCACAAAATAGACAGTCCCAAGTACTAGGCACCACTGCTTGAAGAGCCCTTTCTCCCAGTAGATGCCTCTACTGAGGTAAAAACATCAAATCGGTAAATTTTCGTGAAAGTATGCAATGAGGATCAAGTAGCAGCCTTACAAATCTGTTCAACTGATGCCTCATTCTTGAAGGCCCAGGAAGAAGAAACTGCACACGTAGAGTGTGCTGTAATCCAAGATGGAGGCTGCTGGCGTGCTTCTATATACGCCATGCAAATCAAACTTCTGAGCCAGAAGTATAGGGTAACAGCAGTAGCATTCTGACCTTTGCGCTTATTATTATTATTATTATCGGTTATTTGTAAAGCGCTAACAGATTCCGCAGCGCTTACCAGAATGCAGGACAAATAAGGAAGATAATTGAAGAAAATTCCATGGTATCATGAAGATAAAACTTTAAAGCTCTAACCACATCCAGATTAAGTAACAACCTCTCCTTAAAGGAAGGATTGGGACAAAGATGGAACAACAATTTATTGATTAATATTGTGAGTTGAAACAACCTTAGGTAAAAAACCCATCTCTGTCCGCAGAACAGCCTTATCCGCATGAACGATTACATAAGGCGGGTCACATTGAAGGTCAGTCGATTCAGAAACTTTACGAGCAGAAGAGAGAGCCAACGAAAACAAAACTTTCCAAGTTAAAAGTTTAATATCAATAGAATGCATAGGTTCAAATGCCTGTTGAAGAACTCTAAGAACAAGATTAAAGCTCCATGGAGGAGCAACAGGTTTGAAAACAGGTCTAATTCTAGCAAGAGCCTGAACAAAAGACTGAACATCTGGCAACCGAGCCAACGTCTTATGTAACAAAACAGAAAGAGCAGAAATCTGACCCTTAAGAGTTCGCCGGCAGGCCCTTCTCTAAAACATCCTGAAGAAATTGAAGGATATGCAGGGTCTTCACGTCGTGCCATAGGAACCCCCTGTCCGGACACCAAGACAGATAAGTTCTCTATATTTTGTGGTAAATACGCCTGGTAACAGGTTATCTGGCCTGAACCAAAGTATTAATAACCGTCTCAGAAAATCCTCTCCGAGACATAACTATGGTTTAAATCTCCATCCAGTCAACCACAGAGAATTTAAATTTTGATAGATGGACCCTACGCCAGAAGGTCCGGCCTTTGAATTAAGCGCTATGGGGGAGCAGATGACATTCTCACTAGATCCGCATACCCAGTCCGGCGTGGCAAAGCTGGAGCTAGCAGGATCGCTGGAATTTCTTCCTGTTTGATTCAAGCTAGAACAATTGGAGGAAAGAAATAGACTATATTAAGTGACATGGAACTCCTAAAGCGCCCACCAACTCCGCTAGAGGATATCTGGACCTTGATCCATATCTGGCAGCTTGGCATTGAGGCTGAAAGCCATCATATCTTTCTCCGGTCACCCTCACCTGCAGGTGATCTCACAAAATACCTCCTGGTTTAGCGAGCAGAGTCTGCCTGCTTAAAAAAAATCTGCTTCTCAATTGTCCACGCCTGGAATGTGGATAGCTGAAATTTGACCTTTAAATGTCTCTGCCCATTGAAGGACACAAGATGCTTTCTTCATTGCCAGAGAACTGTGAGTTTCGCACTGGTGATTGACATAGGCCATCGTAGTGATATTGACCGATTGGAATCAAATAAAAAAAAAATGGATGGAATACAACAGAAGCCACAACTGTAGAGTGTTATTGACGATGGCCCTCAGATCCAGAATGTTGATAGGTACTCTTTCTTCCTCTGGTTGCCAGGTTCCCTGAGTTTTCAGAGGGCCCCATAAAGCGTCTCAGCCTGTGAAACTATCATCTGTTGTTAAGATCTCACAGGATTGGGGTAAGAAGCGCATGCCCTGGAGCACAGGTTCCTGAGACAGCCACCAGGAGAGAGACTCTCTTGGCACTGGAACCAGACAGTTTAACTGGGACAGGTCTAAGTGATTGCTGCTCCATTGACTGAGCATACATAACTGTAGAGGTCTCAGATGAAAGAGAGCAACCAGAACAGCATCCAAAGCCACCACCATAAGACCTACCACATCCATGCATTGAGCCACCAAAGGCCGAAAAGTGGTCGGAAGAAGACGGCAGGCAGTTTGAAGCTTCTCCCGTCGCTGATCCGTAGGTAAACTCTCATGCAGACAGAATCTATTATGGTTCCTAGGAAACTCACTCATGTGTTGGAAATGAGAGAGCTCTTTTCCAGATTCACTTTCCAGCCATGTGTCTTAAGATACCAAAGTAGCTTCTCTGTATGAGAGCCTGCTATATCTAAAGATGGCACTTGAACCAAGATGTCGTCCAAGTATGGCGCCATAGCAATCCCTTGCAGTCTGACTACCACAAGAAGAGCCACTAGGATTTTTGTAAAGATCCTCAGAGCCGTAGCTAAACCAAATTGAAGAGCTATGAACTGGTAGTAATTGTCCAGGAAGGCAAATTCAAAGGAATTGATGATGATCCCAGTGAATGGGGATGTGAAGATACGCATCATTTAGATCTTTGGTGGCCATAAACTGTCCCTTCTGGACGAGGGGAAGGATGAACCTGAAGGTTTCCATTTTGAAGGACTGAGCCCTCAAGAATTTGTTTAGACACTTCATGTCTAGAATGGGGCGAAAAGTTCCCTCCTTTTTTGGGAACTATTTGGGGAACTGGGACAATGACTGCCATGGATGCTAAAACCCCTACAAACTGTAGGAAACCCTTGTGTGAGGACTGCAGGGGTACCATTCCCTAATGAGAGTGCCTGGGGCAGTGCCGTGGTTTGAGCGGCTAAGGCAGAGCCCAGGTAACCAGCATCTTGAAACTAATTTCGGACTGTTTTATTACACATGCCGGTTACCAGAGCACTCTACAGTTTTTCAACAGGAAAATGTCTTTCAGGATGGAAATCTGCCCCACACGTAGCTGGGCTTATGTAACCAGTTTAGGCTCCCCCATTCAGCCACACCCAGCCGGCTTATCTTTGTTAAGAAAACTTGTTCCCCAGACATGTAGACTACACCAAGCCTAATCCCATTAGTGATAAGAGGGAAACTATGTGCCCAGGTACAGTGTAGAGCAGTGGTTTGTTTACACAACAGTTTTAGAACCTCTATTGTCTACTCAAATTCCAAATGGGGGATTTGTCTCCCTGGAACAGTATAAAAAATTAATTATGCTTACCTGATAATTTCATTTTCTTCTGAAGGGAAGAGTCCACAGCTGCATTCTTTACTTCTGGGAATTCCGAACCTGCCCACCAGGTGGAGGCAAAGACAACCTAGCCAAAGGCTTAAATACCTCCCCCACTTCCCTCATCCCCCAGTCATTCTGCCAAGGGAACAAGGAACAGTAGGAGAAATATCAGAGTGAAAAAAAGGTGCCAGAAGAACAAAAACTACAGCCGCCTCATAGATATAAAACAAGGGCGGGAGCTGTGGACTCTTCCCTTCAGAAGAAAATGAAATTATCAGGTAAGCATAATTCATGTTTTTATTCTTAAAAGGGAAGAGTCCACAACTGCATTCATTACTTTTGGGAAAACAATACACAAGCTAAAGGACACTGAATGCAAACGGGTGGGTACAAAATGTGGCCCCTCGAAAGGCACCACAGCTTGAATTACTCAACACCCAAATTTTTTTTAAATACAAACGACACGGGAGAAAACCCAAACCCAGGTAACTTGCACATCAGTTACACCACCGGCAAAGCCAAAGTAGAGACCACTCAGACCTAGAGTCTGTCAGGCCCAAACAACCTCCGAGGTGTCTGACCCACTGGACACGACACCCAAGAAGGTACCCGGCCAAAGATAAGGAACGCATCTACCCCCAAAAAGGAAACCAGAGATCAGGGAAATCCAAAGGAACTCAACACCACGAGGACAACCCACAGTTGTCTTGAAAAGGCAACGCCCAGGGAGACAAACTCCCTAGAACACAAGGACAGACAAAGAAAAAAAGATACATATATCCAAGGAACATGTCCCAAAAAGGACTCAAGGAACCCCTCATGTCCCTTATCCCATACCATACCCTAAGGTACTTCAGGAAAATCATGAGTCCTCCGATGCCTTATAACATATCTAGATCTGGAGGCTAGATAGGCAGAGACAGCAGAAAACAGGATAACTATCCTAGCAGCTAGAAAAAACATAATTTATGTAAGAACTTACCTGATAAATTCATTTCTTTCATATTAGCAAGAGTCCATGAGCTAGTGACGTATGGGATATACATTCCTACCAGGAGGGGCAAAGTGCCTATAAATGCCTATAAATACACCCCTCACCACACCCACAAATCAGTTTAACGCATAGCCAAGAAGTGGGGTGATAAGAAAAAAGTGCGAAAGCATAAAAAATAAGGAATTGGAATAATTGTGCTTTATACAAAAAAATCATAACCACCACAAAAAGGGTGGGCCTCATGGACTCTTGCTAATATGAAAGAAATTAATTTATCAGGTAAGTTCTTACATAAATTATGTTTTCTTTCATGTAATTAGCAAGAGTCCATGAGCTAGTGACTTATGGGATAATGACTACCCAAGATGTGGATCTTCCACGCAAGAGTCACTAGAGAGGGAGGGATAAAATAAAGACAGCCAATTCCGCTGAAAATAATCCACACCCAAAATAAAGTTTAAATCTTATAATGAAAAAAACTGAAATTATAAGCAGAAGAATCAAACTGAAACCGCTGCCTGAAGAACTTTTCTACCAAAGACTGCTTCAGAAGAAGAAAACACATCAAAATGGTAGAATTTAGTAAAAGTATGCAAAGACCACCAAGTTGCTGCTTTGCAAATCTGATCAACCGAAGCTTCATTCCTAAACGCCCAGGAAGTAGAAACTGACCTAGTAGAATGAGCTGTAATCCTTTGAGGCGGAGTTCTACCCGACTCGACATAAGCATGATGAATTAAAGATTTCAACCAAGATGCCAAAGAAATGGCAGAGGCCTTCTGACCTTTCCTAGAACCGGAAAAGATAACAAACTAGAAGTCTTTCGGAAATTCTTAGTAGCTTCAACATAATATTTCAAAGCTCTAACTACATCCAAAGAATGCAATGATCTCTCCTTAGAATTCCTAGGATTAGGACATAAAGGAACCACAATTTCTCTACTAATGTTGTTAGAATTCACAACCTTAGGTAAAAATGTAAAAGAAGTTCGCAACACCGCCTTATCCTGATGAAAAATCAGAAAAGGAGACTCACAAGAAAGAGCAGATAATTCAGAAACTATTCTGGCAGAAGAGATTGCCAAAAGGAACAAAACTTTCCAAGAAAGTAATTTAATGTCCAATGAATGCATAGGTTCAAACGGAGGAGCTTGAAGAGCCCCCAGAACCAAATTCAAACTCCAAGGAGGAGAAATTGACTTAATGACAGGTTTTATACGAACCAAAGCTTGTACAAAACAATGAATATCAGGAAGATTAGCAATCTTTCTGTGAAAAAGAACAGAAAGAGCAGAGATTTGTCCTTTCAAGGAACTTGCAGACAAACCTTTATCCAAACCATCCTGAAGAAACTGTAAAATTCTCGGAATTCTAAAAGAATGCCAAGAAAAATGATGAGAAAGACAACAAGAAATGTAAGTCTTCCAGACTCTATAATATATCTTCCTAGATACAGATTTACGAGCCTGTAACAAAGTATTAATCACAGAGTCAGAGAAACCTCTTTGACTAAGAATCAAGCGTTCAATCTTCATACCTTTAAATTTAAGGATTTGAGATCCTGATGGAAAAAAGGACCTTGCGACAGAAGGTCTGGTCTTAACGGAAGAGTCGACGGTTGGCAAGAGGCCATCCGGACAAGATCCGCATACCAAAACCTGTGAGGCCATGCTGGAGCCACCAGCAGAACAAACGAGCATTCCTTCAGAATCTTTTTTAGATTACTCTTGGAAGAAGAACTAGAGGCGGAAAGATATAGGCAGGATGATACTTCCAAGGAAGTGACAATGCATCCACTGCTGCCGCCTGAGGATCCCTGGATCTGGACAGATACCTGGGAAGTTTCTTGTTTAGATGAGAGGCCATCAGATCTATTTCTGGAAGTCCCCACATTTGAACAATCTGAAGAAATACCTCTGGGTGAAGAGACCATTCGCTCGGATGTAACGTTTGGCGACTGAGATAATCTGGTTCCCAATTGTCTATACCTGGGATATGAACCACAGAAACTAGACAGGAGCTGGATTCCGCCCATACCAGTATTCGAGATACTTCTTTCATAGCCAGAGGACTGTGAGTCCCTCCTTGATGATTGATGTATGCCACAGTTGTGACATTGTCTGTCTGAAAACAAATGAACGATTCTCTCTTCAGAAGAGGCCAAGACTGAAGAGCTCTGAAAATTGCACGGAGTTCCAAAATATTGATTGGTAATCTCACCTCCTGAGATTCCCAAACCCCTTGTGCTGTCAGAGACCCCCAAACAGCTCCCCAACCTGTCAGACTTGCATCTGTTGAAATTACAGTCCAGGTCGGAAGAACAAAAGAAGCCCCCTGAACTAAACGATGGTGATCTGTCCACCACGTCAGAGAGTGTCGTACAATCGGTTTTAAAGATATTAATTGAGATATCTTTGTGAAATCCCTGCACCACTGGTTCAGCATACAGAGCTGAAGAGGTCGCATGTGAAAACGAGCAAAGGGGATCGCGTCCGATGCAGCAGTCATAAGACCTAGAATTTCCATGCATAAGGCTACCGAAGGGAATGATTGTGATTGAAGGTTTCGACAAGCTGAGATCAATTTTAGACGTCTCTTGTCTGTCAGAGACAGAGTCATGGACGCTGAATCTATCTGGAAACCTAAAAAGGTTACCCTTGTCTGAGGAATCAATGAACTTTTCGGTAAATTGATCCTCCAACCATGATCTTGAAGAAACAACACAAGTCGATTCGTATGAGATTCTGCTAAATGTGAAGACTGAGCAAGTACCAAGATATCGTCCAAATAAGGAAATACCACAATACCCTGTTCTCTGATTACAGACAGAAGGGCACCGAGAACCTTTGTAAAAATTCTTGGAGCTGTTGCTAGGCCAAACGGCAGAGCCACAAACTGGTAATGCTTGTCTAGGAAAGAGAATCTCAGAAACTGATAGTGATCTGGATGAATCGGAATATGCAGATATGCATCCTGTAAATCTATTGTGGACATATAATGCCCTTGCTGAACAAAAGGCAGGATAGTCCTTATAGTTACCATTTTGAATGTTGGTATCCTTACATAACGATTCAATATTTTTAGATCCAGAACTGGTCTGAAGGAATTCTCCTTCTTTGGTACAATGAAGAGATTTGAATAAAACCCCAGCCCCTGTTCCAGAACTGGAACTGGCATAATCACTCCAGCCAACTCTAGATCTGAAACACATTTCAGAAATGCTTGAGCCTTCACTGGATTTACTGGGACACGGGAATGAAAAAATCTCTTTGCAGGAGGTCTTATCTTGAAGCCAATTCTGTACCCTTCTGAAACAATGTTTTGAATCCAAAGATTGTGAATCGAATTGATCCAAATTTCTTTGAAAAATCGTAATCTGCCCCCTACCAGCTGGGCTGGAATGAGGGCCGCACCTTCATGTGGACTTAGGAGCTGGCTTTGGTTTTCTAAAAGGCTTGGATTTATTCCAGACTGGAGATGGTTTCCAAACTGATACCGCTCCTGTGGGTGAAGGATCAGGCTTTTGTTCCTTATTGTGACGAAAGGAACGAAAACGATTATTAGACCTAAATTTACCTTTAGATTTTTTATCCTGTGGTAAAAAAGTTCCTTTCCCTCCAGTAACAGTTGAGATAATAGAATCCAATTGAGAACCAAATAATTTATCGCCCTGGAAAGAAAGGGAAAGCAAAGTTGACTTAGAAGCCATATCAGCATTCCAAGTTTTAAGCCATAAAGCTCTTCTAGCTAAAATAGCTAGAGACATATACCTGACATCAACTCTAATGATATCAAAGATGGCATCACAAATAAAGTTATTAGCATGTTGAAGAAGATTAACAATGCTATGAAAATTATGATCTGTTACTTGTTGCGCTAAAGCTTCTAACCAAAAAGTTGAAGCTGCAGCAACATCCGCTAAAGATATAGCAGGTCTAAGAAGATTACCTGAACATAAGTAAGCTTTTCTTAGAAAGGATTCAATCTTCCTATCTAAAGGATCCTTAAAGGAAGTACTATCTGCCGTAGGAATAGTAGTACGTTTAGCAAGAGTAGAGACAGCCCCATCAACTTTAGGGATTTTGTCCCAAAATTCTAATCTGTCAGATGGCACAGGATATAATTGCTTAAAACGTTTAGAAGGAGTAAATGAATTACCCAAATTATTCCATTCCCTGGAGATTACTTCAGAAATAGCATCAGGGACAGGAAAAACTTCTGGAATAACTACAGGAGATTTAAAAACCTTATTTAAACGTTTAGATTTAGTATCAAGAGGACCAGAATCCTCTATTTCTAATGCAATTAAAACTTCTTTAAGTAAAGAACGAATAAATTCCATTTTGAATAAATATGAAGATTTATCAGCATCAACCTCTGAGACAGAATCCTCTGAACCAGAATGATGATGTTCATTTAAAAATTCATCTGAAAAATGAGAGGTTTTAAAAGACCTTTTACGTTTACTTGAAGGAGGAATAACAGACATAGCCTTCTTAATGGATTTAGAAACAAAATCTCTTATGTTAACAGGAACACTGAGTATTAGATGTTGACGGAACAGCAACAGGTAATGTAACATTACTAAAGGAAATATCTGCATTAACAAGTTTGTCATGACATTCATTACAAACAACAGCTGGAGGAACAGATACCACAAGTTTACAGCAGATACACTTAACTTTGGTAGATCCAGCGCCAGGCAGCGTTTTTCCAGAAGTATCTTCTGACTCAGTGTCAATCTGGGACATCTTGCAATATGTAATAGAAAAAACAACATATAAAGCAAAATTGATCAAATTCCTTAAATGACAGTTTCAGGAATGGGAAAAAAATGCCAGTGAACAAGCTTCTAGCAACCAGAAGCAATAAATAATGAGACTTAAATAATGTGGAGACAATAGTGACGCCCATATTTTTTAGCGCCAAAAATAAAGGCCCAATTTATTTGGCGCCTAAATGCTTTTGGCGCCAAAAATGACGCCACATCCGGAACGCAGACACTCTTGGCGCAAAAAAAACGTCAAAAATGACGCAACTTCCGGCGACACGTATGACGCCGGAAACTGAAAAAAAAATTTTGGCGCCAAAAAAGTCCGCGCCAAGAATGACGCAATAAAATGAAGCATTTTCAGCCCCCGCGAGCCTAACAGCCCACAGGGAAAAAAGTCAAATTTTAAGGTAAGAAAAAAATTGATTTATTCATATGCATTATCCCAAATATGAAACGGACTGTCTGAAATAAGGAACGTTGAACATCCTGAGTCAAGGCAAATAAATGTTTGAATACATATATTTAGAACTTTATATAAAAGTGCCCAACCATAGCTTAGAGTGTCACAGAAAATAAGACTTACTTACCCCAGGACACTCATCTACATGTAGTAGAAAGCCAAACCAGTACTGAAACGAGAATCAGTAGAGGTAATGGTATATATAAGAGTATATCGTCGATCTGAAAAGGGAGGTAAGAGATGAATCTCTACGACCGATAACAGAGAACCTATGAAATAGACCCCGTAGAAGGAGATCATTGAATTCAAATAGGCAATACTCTCCTCACATCCCTCTGACATTCACTGTACGCTGAGAGGAAAACCGGGCTCCAACCTGCTGCGGAGCGCATATCAACGTAGAATCTAGCACAAACTTACTTCACCACCTCCATAGGAGGCAAAGTTTGTAAAACTGATTTGTGGGTGTGGTGAGGGGTGTATTTATGGGCATTTTGAGGTTTGGGAAACTTTGCCCCTCCTGGTAGGAATGTATATCCCATACGTCACTAGCTCATGGACTCTTGCTAATTACATGAAAGAAATAGTTCTCCAAGAGAAACTCAAACTGCCTGAACAGAACTCCTCAAAGACCAACCTCCAAAAGGAAGGCTGACCCTAATGCTAACTCAACCCCCTAAAGGCACTTCAAAGCTTGTTATCATCCGGACAAAAGCAATTAGCTGTAACTGGTTACACCCTCACTGAGCAAAGAGCTATAGAGGGTCCCAACTGCAAACCTCCAAGGGCTTACAGTCCTCAGAAGAGCAGCTCCAAGTAGCGTCCCCTCCCAGGACCAGAGACCGGTAGAAGGAGGACATCCAAAATCCTCCCTCAAAGGAAAAAAACAGCAGCAGAAATGGTCAACACTGCTTAGAGTAACCAATCCCCAACCTGCCTTCCAGGACAACGGACCCAGCCCAAAGGCTAGTCAAAAGACCAAAGACAAGAGTTCCAGACAACTGGTAAAGAAAAAGGATCACAGAGGAGCATGCTGCCGTGAGACAGGATAAACGGTGTGCTCGGATACAAGACCCCCTACATGCAGTCGTGGGCAAAAAGGGGACCCTACCCAAGGGAGGAAGTTCCCCAAAACCTCAGCATCCATATAACGGATACACATAGTAGAAGCCCTCACAGGAGCAAACCCTCCGTCTTTCGCTGTAGGAACGGAGGAACCAGACATTACATCACAGCTCCCCTTCAAGAATCCTGAAACACAAGAAGGGAAAAAACCCCTGCAAGGCAAGACCAAGGACCCCCAGGAGGCCACAAATATTAAAGTAACTCCAAATCCGGAGAACCCAAACCCTACTCGGAAGAGAAGGGAGTGAAAACAACGGGATAAACAACCTACCGGCGAGACCCCCGGCCACATCGACAACCCATGTTGAAACACACCTGGAGTCTATAGGAACATAGTAAATGCACCAGAAGACCAGTAGGGACCCGTCAGAAAGACCTAAAGCCTAAGCCACAGAACAATAAGCATCTCTCACAGAGCCCTAGCCCCAATTAAAAATGGGCCCGCGGGACCACAAACATTAAGTGTGAAACTGAACTGTCCACACCTATCCATGGAGAGACATGGTTCAAGGCCAGGGTCCTCGACAATTGTCGATCAAAAGATCCAATTTCCGGAAGAACCCTAAGCTGCCTCCTTCAAAGAGGAGCGCATCTCTAAAGTCTAAAGACTTGGCGATCTAGAAAGCCTCAAACCCAAGAGTCACAAAGGACTCCTGAACAGTCTGAGAATCAGCACTCAGTGCAAATGGATTGCAAGAAAACTCGTAGGCAAGTGGCAACACGTGCTACACACACACACAGAGAAAGGGAAACAACAAGCAAATGATAACCCAGGGCCCTGCTCGCCATCTCAGAGAATTAACGTAATTCACCGCCCACGAAACACCAAACAGAGCATCCGGATGGAAGGACAACTGCCTGACCCTCGAAGGGGGCCATCGGTACCCCAACCTCGACTCTTTTACGGACAAGCCCCAAGGCTAGCGTAACATCAAGGACGCAATACACCCGAATGTCTAAGACCGCAGTCCGACCAAGGGAATTAAAATGGAATAGACAACAGTCAGAGATCTTGAATGAACTATTTTCCAAGGAAGACTAACTTGAGCAGGCAAACGTTGGAGCCGAAGCTCCCACAGAAGGCAGGGGACCCCTGCACACCACCTCTCAGAGTAATACACTTGGAACAAAGGAAGACAAACATGCCTGCACATCCCAATCAGACAATCCCCCCAAAAGTGGGAAAGGATGATACTCTGCCACCGCAAGAAAATGTGCAATAGGCTAAAGAGTCAACGTCCGGAAGAAAAACACAAACGTTAATCACACGGCACACCAGACTATAAAGGTCACACACACACAAACATCTCCCAACTTCCAAGGAATGGAAATAACGGTTCTGAGTCCCCGGGGACCTGAAGAACCCTGATGCCGCCTGCAAGAAAGCAGATCCATAGTCCAGGAGAGTAGCCTGAACCAACCAACCAACCTTAGATTAGCACGCACCACCTTCTGTCCGGAGGAGTTACATATAAACCACAGGCCTCATACTTCGTATGATCCGAGCCCCGAGTCCATAAATAGGCCAAGAGACATTCTCAGCACCACAAAAGGTGACATGAACCCTGGTAACAGCTGAAAAAGAGCCCGACCAGTACCAGCCTGGTATAAGGACACTCTGGAACTGTTCAAGGTCCAAAAAAAAATTGTCCCGAAGGATCGATAAATGAACTAGAAAACAAAATTCTAATATTCAACAAGTGAGCAACTCACGAGGGAGTGCACACGCGACCACTAGTCGCAAGTACTCTGACCTGAGCCTAAGGAAAACAAATTAAACACATCCATCCGGATCACAAATAATAAAAAAAAAGGCAGTACCCATCGGGTGAACGCCCAAGGTGAATGCGAACGACAACCGGACCAGCCGATTAGAAGCCCCATTCACCCAAGCTCAGAACTGGAACCGAAAAACATAAACATAAAATGAAGACGATAGGGAGATTGGCTTCATCCCCCAACGTCATATCCATTTCACCATCCAGCTTTTAAGGCCTCGGATCCCTCGGCCCACTAAGACTGGGATCCTCTAACATTGCAAACACGTCTTAAAAGAACCCGAAAGCGAGCCAGCCTATAATGGAAGGCAAAATCATCCCTCGCCAGATCTACTGAAGACCCTGGCTCCGAGATTGGGGCCCCTGAAGCCTCAGGGGCCAACGATTCCCCAGAAGGCCGAACTGAATCAAGCGATCCCACGCTCGATGGGCCTAGGTTAATGGAACATGGACAGTATCGTAGAAATACTTCACTTGGGAGATATAAATAAGACAGCGCCATAGAAATGGCCATGCGGAACTGTTCCGTAACCTCCGGCGGAAACAAGCCACTCTCCAGAGAAGGAGTGAAGGCCATAGGGACACCTGCGTGCATAGCCGGGAAAGGGTCTTGGGCACGCTCCTTACGGGTCATGAAAACCTTGGAGGCAGATGGCTCAACGCACTCTAAGCTCCCAGATACAGGATAAGAGAGTACTCTAGAACGGCACCCGGAACATAACTGATAAATTTATCAGGTAAGCATAAATTTTCTTTTCTTTTTTCTGACACAATGAGTCCACGGATCATCTTAATTACTAATGGGATTCAATACCCAAGCTAGAGTACACAGATGATACGGGAGGGACTAGACAGGGAAACTAAATGAAAGGCACCACTGCTTGAAGAACCTTTCTCTCAAAAGCGGCCTCAGCCGAGACAAAAGTGTCAAATTTGTAGAACTTTGAAAAAGTGTGCAGAGAGGACCAAGTTGCAGCCTTGCAAATCTGTTCCACAGAAGCTTCATTTTTGAACGCCCATGAGGAAGCAACAGCCCTCGTGGAATGAGCCGTAACTCTCCTGGGAGGCTGCTGTCCAGCAGTCTCATATGCAAAACGTATGATATTCTTCAACCAAAAAGGAGTAGTAGTAGCCGTAGCTCTCTGTCCCTTGCGTTTTCCAGAGAAAACCACAAATAAGAATAAGACTGACGACAGTTCTTAGACGCCTGCAGATAAAACTTTAAGGCACGGACCACGTCCAAATTGTGCAGAAGTCTTTCCTTTTGAGAAAAAGGATTAGGACACAAGAAAGGAACAACAATTTCCTCATTAATTTTCCGAACAGAAACAACCTTAGGAAGAAATCCCAATTTAGTACGTAAAACTACCTTATCTGAATGGAAAATAAGATAAGGAGACTCATACTGTAATGCCGAGAGTTCTGACATTCTGAGAGCAGAAGAAATAAAACTGTCCAAGATAACAATTTAATATCTAAAGAATGTCTAGGCTCAAACTAAGCCCTTGAAGAACTTTAAGAACAAATTCAAACTCCATGGAGGAGTAGCTGGTTTGAACACAGGTCTGATTCTGACCAAGGCCTGACCAACGATTGTATGTCTGGGAATACCGCCAGACAAACCTGAAATAAAATAGACAAGGAAGCTATGACTTGTAGAAAATTCTAGAAATCTGATGCCTATTCCCTTTAGGAAAATTCTCTGGAATCGCACTAGAATAACATAATTTATGTAAACTTACCTGATAAATTAATTTCTTTCATATTAGCAAGAGTCCATGGGCTAGTGATGAATGGGATATACATTCCTACCAGGAGGGGCAAAGTTTCCCAAACCTTAAAATGCCTATAAATACACCCCTCACCACACCCACAATTCAGTTTAACGAATAGCCAAGAAGTGGGGTGATAAGAAAGGAGCGAAAGCATCAAGAATAAGGAATTGGAATAATTGTGCTTTATACAAAAAAATCATAACCACCACAAAAAGGGTGGGTCTCATGGACTCTTGCTAATATGAAAGAAATGAATTTATCAGGTAAGTTCTTACATAAATTATGTTTTCTTTCATGTAATTAGCAAGAGTCCATGAGCTAGTGACGTATGGGATAGCAGATACCCAAGATGTGGAACTTCCACGCAAGAGTCACTAGAGAGGGAGGGATAAAATAAAGACAGCCAATTTCGCTGAAAAAATAATCCACAACCCAAATCAAAAGTTATAATCTAAATATTGAAAAAAACTGAAATCATAAGCAGAAGAATCAAACTGAAACAGCTGCCTGAAGTACTTTTCTACCAAAAACTGCTTCAGAGGAAGAGAAAACATCAAAATGGTAGAATTTAGTAAAAGTATGCAAAGAAGACCAAGTTGCTGCTTTGCAAATCTGATCAACAGAAGCTTCATTCCTAAAAGCCCAGGAAGTAGAAACTGACCTAGTAGAATGAGCCATAATCCTTTGAGGCGGGGACTTACCCGACTCCAGATAAGCATGATGAATCAAAAACTTTAACCAAGACGCCAAAGAAATGGCAGAAGCTTTCTGACCTTTCCTGGAACCAGAAAAGATAACAAATAGACTAGAAGTCTTTCTAAAATCTTTAGTAGCTTCAACATAATATTCCAAAGAATGTAAAGATCTCTCCTTTGAATTCTTAGGATTAGGGCACAATGAAGGGACAACAATTTCTCTACTAATGTTGTTAGAATTCACAACCTTAGGTAAAAATTGAAATGAAGTCCGCAACACCGCCTTATCCTGATGAAAAATCAGAAAAGGAGATTCACAAGAAAGAGCAGATAACTCAGAAACTCTTCTAGCAGAAGAGATAGCTAAAAGGAACAAAACTTTCCAAGAAAGTAATTTAATATCCAGAGAATGCATAGGTTCAAACGGAGGAGCCTGTAAAGCCCTCAGAACCAAATTAAGACTCCAAGGAGGAGAGACTGACTTAATGACAGGCTTGATACGAACCAAAGCCTGTACAAAACAATGAATATCAGGAAGATTAGCAATCTTTCTGTGAAAAAGAACAGAAAGAGCAGAGATTTGTCCTTTCAAAGAACTTGCAGATAAACCTTAATCCAAACCATCCTGAAGAAACTGTAAAATTCTAGGAATTCTAAAAGAATGCCAGGAGAACTTATGAGAAGAACACCAAGAAATGTAAGTCTTCCAGACTCAATAATAAATATTCCTAGACACAGATTTACGAGCCTGTAACATAGTATTAATTACTGAGTCAGAGAAACCTCTATGACTAAGAATCAAGCGTTCAATTTCCATACCTTCAAATTTAATGATTTGAGATCCTGATGGAAAAATGGGCCTTGAGATAAGTCTGGTCTTAACGGAAGTGTCCAAGGTTGGCAACAGGCCATCCGAATGAGATCCGCATACCAAAACCTGTGAGGCCATGCTGGAGCCACCAGCAGTACAAACGAACGTTCCATTAGAATTTTGGAAATCACTCTTGGAAGAAGAACTAGAGGCGGAAAGATATAGGCAGGATGATAATTCCAAGGAAGCGACAACGCGTCCACTGCTTCCGCCTGAGGATCCCTGGATCTGGACAGATACCTGGGAAGTTTCTTGTTTAGATGAGAGGCCATCAGATCTATTTCTGGAAGTCCCCAGATTTGAACAATCTGAAGAAATACCTCTGGGTGAAGAGACCATTCGCCCGGATGTAACGTCTGGCGACTGAGATAATCCGCTTCCCAATTGTCTACACCTGGGATGTGAACCGCAGAAATTAGACAGGAGCTGGATTCCGCCCATACAAGTATCCAAGATACTTCTTTCATAGCCTGAGGACTGTGAATCCCACCTTGATGATTGACATACGCTACAGTTGTGACATTGTCCGTCTGAAAACAAACGATTCTCTCTTCAGAAGAGGCCAGAACTGGAGAGCTCTGAAAATCGCACGGAGTTCCAAAATGTTGATTGGTAATCTCGCCTCCTGAGATTCCCAAACCCCCTGCACTGTCAGAGATCCCCATACAGCTCCCCAACCTGAAAGAATGGCATCTGTTGAGATCACAGTCCAGGTTGGACTAACAAAAGAGGCCCCTTGAATTAAACGATGGTGATCCAACCACCAAGTCAGAGAAGATCGAACATTGGGATTTAAGGATATTATTTGTGATATCCTTGTATAATCCCTGCACCACTGGTTCAGCATACAAAGCTGAAGAGGTCTCATGTGAAAACGAGCAAAGGGGATCGCGTCCGATGCAGCAGTCATGAGACCTAGAATTTCCATGCAAAAAGCTACTGAAGAGAATGACTGAGACTGAAGGTTTCGACAAGCTGAAACTAACTTCAGACGTCTCTTTTCTGTTAGAGACAAAGTCATGGACACTGAATCTATTTGAAAGCCCAAAAAGGTTACCTTTGTCTGAGGAATCAAAGAACTCTTTGGTAAATTGATCCTCCAACCATGTCTTTGAAGAAACACCACAAGTTGATTCGTGTGAGATTCTGCAGAATGTAAAGACTGAGCAAGTACCAAGATATCGTCCAAATAAGGAAATACCGCAATACCCTGTTCTCTGATTACAGAGAGAAGGGCACCGAGAACCTTTGAAAAGATCCTTGGAGCTGTTGCTAGGCCAAATGGAAGGGCAACAAACTGGTAATGCTTGTCTAGAAAAGAGAATCTTAGAAACTGAAAGTGATCTGGATGAATTGGAATATGAAGATATGCATCCTGTAAATCTATTGTGGACATATAATGCCCTTGCTGAACAAAAGGCAGAATAGTCCTTATAGTCACCATTTTGAATGTTGGTATTCTTACATAACTATTCAATATTTTTAGATCCAGAACTGGTCTGAAGGAATTCTCCTTCTTTGGTACAATGAATAGATTTGAGTAAAACCCCAGACCCCGTTGCAGAACTGGAACTGGCACAATTACCCCAGCCAACTCTAGATCTGAAACACATTTCAGAAATGCCTGAGCCTTCACTGGGTTTACTGGAATGCGAGAGAGAAAAAATCTTCTCACAGGAGGTCTTATCTTGAAACCTATTCTGTATCCTTGAGAAACAATGTTCTGAATCCAAAGACTGTGAATCGAATTGATCCAAATATCTTTGAAAAATCGTAACCTGCCCCCTACCAGCTGTGCTGGAATGAGGGCCGCACCTTCATGCGGATTTAGGAGCTGGTTTTGACTTTCTAAAAGGCTTGGATTTATTCCAAACTGGAGAAGGTTTCCAAACGGAAACTGTTCCTTTAGGGGAAGGGTCAGACTTCTGTTCTTTATTCTGACGAAAGGAACGAAAACGATTAGCAGCCCTGTATTTACCTTTAGATTTTTTGTCCTGAGGCAAAAAGGTTCCTTTCCCCCCAGTAACATTTGAAATAATAGAATCCAACTGAGAACCAAATAATTTATTACCTTGGAAAGAAAGAGAAAGCAAAGTTGACTTAGAAGTCATATCTGCATTCCAAGATTTAAGCCATAAAGCTCTTCTAGCTAAAATAGCTAAAGACATATACCTGACATCAATTCTAATGATATAAAAAAAGTTATTAGCATGTTGAAGAAGTTTAACAATGCTATAAGCATTATGGTCTGATACTTGTTGCGCCAAAGCCTTCAACCAGAAAGTGGAAGCTGCAGCAACATCAGCCAAAGAAATAGCAGGTCTAAGAAGATTACCTGAACATAAATAAGCTCTCCTTAGAAAGGATTCAATCTTCCTGTCTAAAGGATCTTTAAAGGAAGTACTATCCGCCGTAGGAATAGTAGTACGTTTAGCAAGAGTAGAGATAGCCCCATCAACTTTAGGGATTTTATCCCAAAATTCTAATCTATCAGATGGCACAGGGTACAATTTCTTAAACCTTTGAGAAGGAGTAAATGAAGTACCCAGACTATTCCATTCCCTAGAAATTACTTCTGAAATAGCATCAGGAACTGGAAAAACTTCAGGAATAACTACATGAGGTTTGAAAACCGAATTTAAACGCTTAGTAGATTTAGTATCAAGAGGACTAGACTCTTCCATATCTAATGCAATTAACACTTCTTTAAGTAAAGAACGAATAAACTCCATCTTAAATAAATATGAAGATTTATCAGTGTCAATATCTGAGGCAGAATCTTCTGAACCAGAAAGATCCTCATCAGAAACAGATAAGTCAGAATGATGACGGTCACTTAAAAATTCATCTGAAATAT
Source organism: Bombina bombina (assembly GCF_027579735.1). Classification (NCBI taxonomy): domain Eukaryota; kingdom Metazoa; phylum Chordata; class Amphibia; order Anura; family Bombinatoridae; genus Bombina; species Bombina bombina. The sequence goes on along the minus strand of NC_069500.1, from coordinate 1,443,804,783 downwards.
GAGAAGTTTTAAAAGACCTTTTACGCTTACTGGAAGGAGGAATAACAGACAGAGCCTTCCTAATAGATTTAGAAACAAATTCTTTTACATTAACAGGGACATCCTGAACATTAGATGTTGAAGGAACAACAACAGGTAATGGATTATTACTAATGGAAACACAATCTGCATTAGAAAGTTTATCATGACAGTTATCACAAACAACAGCCGGAGGAACAGTTACCAAAAGTTTACAACAGATGCACTTAACTTTGGTAGAACCAGCATCAGGCAGCGTCTTTCCAGAAGTAGATTCTGATCCAGGGTCATGTTGAGACATCTTGCAATATGTAATAGAAAAAACAACATATAAAGCAAAATTATCAAATTCCTTAAATGACAGTTTCAGGAATGGGAAAAAAATGCCAAATGAACAAGCCTCTAGCAACCAGAAGCAATGAAAAATAACACTGAAATAATGTGAAAAAAAGGTGGAGACAAGAATAACGCCCACATTTTTTTGGCGCCAAGAATGACGCCCACATTATTGGCGCCAAGACAGCGCCAATATTTTTTAGCGCCAAGTATGACGCCACATCCTGTGACGCCGAAAAAAACAACGCCCACAATTTTGTCGCAAAAAAACGTCTGAACGTCAAAAATGATGCAACCATGCACAAACTTCTGGCGTCAATTAGGGCGCCGGAAATGTAAAAAAAAAATTTTGCGCCCAAAAAGTCTGCGCCAAGAATGACGCAATAAATTGAAGCATTTTCAGCCCCCGCGAGCCTAACAGCCCACAGGGAAAAAAAGTCAATTGAAAAAATTATTTTAAGGTAAGAAAAAATATTTCATATGCATTATCCCAAATAATGAAACTGACTGTCTGAAAATAAGGAATACTGATTATCCTGAATCATGGCAAATATAAGTTTAAACACATATATTTAGAACTTTACATATAAAGTGCCCAACCATAGCTTAGAGTGTCATAATAAAATAAGACTTACTTACCCTAAGACACTCATCTACATATAGTAGATAGCCAAACCAGTACTGAAACGAGAATCAGTAGAGGTAATGGTATATAAGAGTATATCGTCAATCTGAAAAGGGAGGTAAGAGATGAATCTCTACGACCGATAACAGAGAACCTATGAAATAGATCCCGTAGAAGGAGACCAATTAATTCAAATAGGCAATACTCTCTTCACATCCCTTTGACATTCACTGCACTCACAGGAAAACCGGGCTCCAGCCTGCTGCGAAGCGCATATCAACGTAGAATCTAGCACAAACTTACTTCACCACCTCCATGGGAGGCAAAGTTTGTAAAACTGAATTGTGGGTGTGGTGAGGGGTGTATTTATAGGCATTTTGAGGTTTGGGAAACTTTGCCCCTCCTGGTAGGAATGTATATCCCATACGTCACTAGCTCATGGACTCTTGCTAATTACATGAAAGAAAAATATTTACACCATATCATATGGGTACGCCTGATTCATAGTCTCAATGACCAGTTACTAATTTACACTTGTACAAAGTAAAGCTTCCATCTTTCAGTAGAGAACTTCAGAGAAAATATTTTCGTTTAAAAGAAGGTCCCTGACATAGAAGGTCCTTCCTCCACGGAGATTCCCAGGTGGAAGATGTGACATGTCCCCCAGGACTGCATACCAATCCTGCGGACCACACCGGTGAAATGAGGACCACCGACACCCTCTCCTGCTTAGTCCAAGCCAAGGCTTCAGGAGAAAAATCAAATGGAGGAATTAAATATGCCATATTGAAATTCCATGTTAACGCCAAGGCGTCTATTAGAACAGCCTGAGGGATCTTTGACCACAATCCGTAACTCAGGAGCTTAGCATTTTGACGAGAAGTCATGAAATTCAATTGCAACTGACCCCATGGAGGATCAGGTTGGAAAGCACTCCCAGCCATAATTCCCACCACCAGTGAAGTAAGATCTAACTTAAATCTGAGAAACCCCGCCAAAGCTAACTGAAGGTCAGGCTAAGAGAGGATTAAAGAACATTCATTTTCCAAAAGCTTATGGGAAGAACAAACTCCGCCCGAGTCCATGTTCCCTGTTCTTAGAAGGCCCCAAACAGTTCCCCAGTCCAGAGGCTGGTTAACTGTTGGCCCACTCACCCAGAAGAACTTTGAAAGCAGGTTCCCTGGGAGCAAAGATCCAGAGACAACCACCAAAGTATTCTTAAATGCTGCACTGAGCCACTGATGTGACTGACGAGTTAGGAATTCAAGAATTTTTTCGATTCTCGCCTGACTACTGTCAGCTTCATTGATGAAGAGACTAATATAGTCTTACAAGAAAAAAACTACCCTTGCAGTTGGAACTAAGGAACTCTTTTCCAAATTAACCTTCCATTCAGGAGTCCGCAGGAAAAATCGTGGGTAATCCTGCTCATTGAAAGGAAGGCGTCTGAACCAGAATGCTGTCACTGCAGTTTCTGCAATCGGGGTACCATAAACAGGGAACGCTGAACCCTCGAGAAAATTCCGAGAACTGTGACCAGGCCGGAAAAGGTCACGAGTTGAAATGTTTGTCTTGAAAAGACAAACCTTAGAAAATTAAGATAGTCCTTGTTGATGGGAACATGCATTTAGTATGCATCCTTCAATTCCCCCGTGGTCTTAATTGACCCCTTTGGACCAAAGAAAGAATGGAAAAATAGTTTCCCTCAAAATACGGCACTCTGAGAACCCTATGTGGATTCAAAAATAGGTCTGAAGATTCCCTCCTTTTTGGGAACCACGAACAGATAGGAATAGTATCCCCGACCTCATTCCTGCATTGGACCAGGAACTGTCACTCCCAGAACGGAGAGGATCCGTACACAGTGTAAGAACGCCTCTCCCTATGTCTTGAAAGCAGGAACCTGCTACTGGGAGAAAAGTCATGAACTCCAATTTGTATCCCTGGGACACAATGTACACCCCCCAGGGATCATGATCACAAAACCAAGCCTGATTGAAAAAAGGAAAACCTGCCCCCTTATGAATCGGGTGCACGCCCCTCATGCTGTCTTTGATTTAACAGCAGGCTTCTCGGACTGTTTTCCCCTATTCTAAGCCTGATAGGGTCTCCAGGAAAGCTTAAACTGCTTCTGCGTGGGAGAAGGAGTGGAATGATTTCCCTAGAAATCCCGAAAGGAACAAAATTATCTGACGTCCCTTTATGCTATTTTTCTTATCCTGTAGATGAAACATCCGCAGAAAAAGATCTTATCATAGAACTCTGCAGGCCATTATGGCAAAACCTGAATCATAGCCCCCAACTTAATAAACCTCTGTATTAAAGAAGACTACTAACTTAAAGGCTCTTAACCTATCCCTGCGAGAGGGGTGTCTGTCCAATAGAAACAGACAATGCATCAAACCAGTATGCCGCCGCACTGGAGACAGCCATACCACCCGCAGGTTGACAATGTAAACCCTATCCATAGGGTCTTTCTCCTGCATAGAGTCCTTAAGGAACCACTATCCTCCATCTGAATAGTATCTCCCTTGGCTAGCGTGCAATTCTCATCCACCCTGGTTATCGTATCCTTTTTAAAGGGAAGGAGAAAAAGGGTATCTCCCATGCCTTAGCAAAAATTCTATAGTCCTATCTGGTACAGGAAATGCTTCCACCCTGAAGGGCACGTCACAATATTAGTGTAACCTACTGGACTCTCACGACTAGACTTCGCCGGTAGTGCCGGGGTCACCCAGGGTAGTTAAAACCTCCTCAAATAGTAAATGGAGGTATTCAAGCTAAGACAGAAGGACAACGAACTCCGGATCAGATAAAGGTATTACTCCATCTGAGTCTGAGAATTCCTCATCAGATACTACCGAAGTATCTTCTTCCTTCAGTTACAGGAAAGAAACATTCAGAACAGATACAACTGAATCAATCACACTATTCACTGATTGAAAATATGTCCTCGTGCCCTTTTCCCTTTTACAGCGTGGGAAAAACAGACAATGCATTAAATACAAGATAACTCCAGGTGAAGTGTGAGAGGAAACGCAGGGCACTGCATGTGGGCTATACATTTTTTGGGACACCTTAGGAGAAATTTGTGGCATATCTTGACCCTTGTCAATAGACTCCTAAGCAGCATGTGCCTAAAGAGGAGTAGGTTCAGAACAAGTTTATCTTTATCAATTAAAGATCTCTCAAGAAACGAGAAATAAAAAAAGGATTGGGATAACCACATTGGTATCCAATCCTAAAACAAGAGACCCCTAGCAGGGCCTCCTGGTCCATCCTGAGTCAAAGGATGAATTACACAAATAAACAGCTGGAATTTCTTGATAAAAAACATAATTTATGCTTACCTGATAAATTTATTTCTCTTGTAGTGTGTTCAGTCCACGGGTCATCCATTACTTATGGGATATATTCTCCTTCCCAACAGGAAGTTGCAAGAGGATCACCCAAGCAGAGCTGCTATATAGCTCCTCCCCTCACGTCATATCCAGTCATTCGACCGAAACAAGACGAGAAAGGAGAAACTATAAGGTGCAGTGGTGACTGGAGTTATAATTTTAAAATTTAGAACCTGCCTTAAAAAGACAGGGCGGGCCGTGGACTGAACACACTACAAGAGAAATAAATTTGTCAGGTAAGCATAAATTATGTTTTCTCTTGTTAAGTGTGTTCAGTCCACGGGTCATCCATTACTTATGGGATACCAATACCAAAGCTAAGTACACGGATGATGGGAGGGACAAGGCAGGAACATTAAACAGAAGGAACCACTGCCTGTAGAACCTGTCTCCCAAAACCAGCCTCCGAAGAAGCGAAAGTGTCAAATTTGTAAAATTTGGAAAAAGTATGAAGTGAAGACCAAGTTGCAGCCTTGCAAATCTGTTCAACAGAGGCCTCATTCTTAAAGGCCCAGGTGGAAGCCACAGCTCTAGTGGAATGAGCTGTAATTCTTTCAGGAGGCTGCTGTCCAGCAGTCTCATAGGCTAAACGTATTATGCTACGAAGCCAAAAAGAGAGAGAGGTAGCTGAAGCCTTTTGACCTCTCCTCTGTCCAGAGTAAACGACAAACAGAGAAGAAGTTTATCTAAAATCTTTAGTTGCCTGTAAGTAGAACTTCAGAGCACGGACCACGTCTAGATTATGCAAAAGACGTTCCTTCTTTGAAGAAGGATTAGGACACAATGATGGAACAACAATCTCTTGATTGATATTCCTGTTAGAAACAACCTTAGGTAAAAACCCAGGTTTAGTACGCAGTACTACTTTGTCTGAATGAAAGATCAGATAAGGAGAATCACAATGTAAGGCAGATAACTCAGAGACTCTTCGAGCCGAGGAAATAGCCATCAAAAACAAAACTTTCCAAGATAAAAGCTTAATATCAATGGAATGAAGGGGTTCAAATGGAACACCCTGAAGAACTTTAAGAACCAAGTTTAAGCTCCACGGAGGAGCAACAGCTTTAAACACAGGCTTAATTCTAGCCAAAGCCTGACAAAAACCCTGGACGTCTGGATTCTCTGCCAGACGTTTGTGTAAAAGAATAGACAGAGCTGAAATCTGTCCCTTTAGAGAACTAGCGGATAAACCCTTTTCTAAACCCTCTTGTAGAAAAGCCAATATCCTAGGAATCCTAACCTTACTCCATGAGTAACTCTTGGATTCGCACCAATATAAATATTTACGCCATATCTTAATGGTAAATTTTTCTGGTCACAGGTTTCCGAGCCTGTATTAATGTATCAATAACCGAATCCGAAAACCCACGCTTTGATAGAATCAAGCGTTCAATTTCCAGGCAGTCAGCCTCAGAGAAATTAGGTTTGGATGGTTGAAAGGACCCTGAATTAGAAGGTCCTGCCTCAGAGGTAGAGACCATGGTGGACAGGACGACATGTCCACTAGGTCTGCATACCAGGTCCTGCGTGGCCACGCAGGCGCTATCAGAATTACCGATGCCCTCTCCTGTTTGATCCTGGCAATCAGTCGAGGTAGCAACGGAAATGGTGGAAACACATAAGCTATGCTGAAAACCCAAGGGGCTGCTAATGCATCTACCAGCACCGCTCCCGGGTCCCTGGACCTGGATCCGTAACAAGGAAGCTTCGCGTTCTGGCGAGATGCCATGAGATCCAGATCCGGTTTGCCCCAACGACGAATCAGTTGAGCAAATACCTCCGGGTGAAGTTCCCACTCTCCCGGATGAAAAGTCTGGCGACTTAGGAAATCCGCCTGCCAGTTCTCTACGCCTGGGATGTAAATCGCTGACAGGTGGCAAGAGTGAGACTCTGCCCAGCGAATTATCTTCGAGACTTCCAACATCGCTAGGGAACTCCTGGTTCCCCCTTGATGATTGATGTAAGCCACAGTCGTGATATTGTCCGACTGAAATCTGATGAACCTCAGTTCTGCTAACTGAGGCCAAGCTAGAAGAGCATTGAATATTGCTCTTAATTCTAGAATGTTTATTGGAAGGAGTTTCTCCTCCTGAGTCCACGATCCCTGAGCCTTCAGGGAATTCCAGACTGCTCCCCAGCCTAGAAGGCTGGCATCCGTTGTTACAATCGTCCAATCTGGTCTGCGAAAGGTCATTCCTTTGGACAGATGAACCGGTGACAACCACCAGAGAAGAGAATCTCTGGTCTCCTGGTCCAGATTTAGCAAAGGGGACAGATCTGAGTAATCCCCGTTCCATTGATTGAGCATGCATAGTTGCAGCGGTCTGAGATGCAGGCGCGCAAATGGCACTATGTCCATTGCCGCGACCATTAAGTCGATTACCTCCATGCACTGAGCTACTGATGGGCTTGGAACGGAATGAAGGACACGGCAAGCATTGAGAATCTTTGATAACCTGGACTCCGTCAGGTAAATCTTCATCTCTACAGAATCTATAAGAGTCCCTAGAAAAGGAACCCTTGTGAGTGGTAACAGAGAACTCTTTTCCACGTTCACTTTCCACCCATGCGACCTCAGAAATGCTAGAACTATCTCTGTATGAGACTTTGCATTCTGAAAACTTGACGCTTGTATCAGAATGTCGTCTAGGTACGGAGCCACCGCTATGCCTCGTGGTCTTAGTACCGCCAGAAGTGAGCCCAGAACCTTCGTAAAAATTCTCGGGGCCATGGCTAACCCGAAGGGAAGAGCCACAAACTGGTAATGCCTGTCTAGAAAGGCAAACCTTAGGTACCGATAATGATCTTTGTGAATCGGTATGTGAAGGTAAGCATCCTTTAAGTCCACTGTGGTCATATATTGACCCTCTTGGATCATGGGTAGGATGGTTCGAATGGTTTCCATCTTGAATGATGGTACCCTTAGGAATTTGTTTAAGATCTTTAAGTCCAAGATTGGTCTGAAGGTTCCCTCTTTTTTGGGAACCACAAATAGATTTGAGTAAAATCCTTGTCCCTGTTCCGATCGCGGAACTGAGTGGATCACTCCCATGATTAAGAGGTCTTGTACACATTGTAGAAATGCCTCTCTCTTTACTAGGTTTGTTGATAACCTCGATAGATGGAACCTCCCTTGTGGAGGAGAGGTTTTGAAATCCAGAAGGTATCCCTGAGATATAATCTTCAACGTCCAGGGATCCTGCACATCTCTTGCCCAAGCCTGGGCGAAGAGAGAAAGTCTGCCCCCCACTAAATCCGTCTCCGGATAGGGGGCCCTGTCTTCATGCTGTCTTAGGGGCGGGAGTAGGCTTTCTGGCCTGCTTGCCCTTGTTCCATGACTGGTTGCCTTTCCAACCCTGTCTGTAACGAGCAGTAGTTCCTTCCTGTTTTGGAGCGGAGGAAGTTGATGCTGCTCCTGCCTTGACGTTACGAAAGGCACGAAAATTAGACTGTTTGGCCTTTGGTTTGGCCCTATCCTGAGGAAGGGCGTGGCCCTTACCTCCCGTAATGTCAGCAATAATTTCCTTCAAGCCGGGCCCGAATAAGGTCTGCCCTTTGAAAGGAATGTTAAGTAGCTTAGATTTGGAAGTTACATCCGCTGACCAGGATTTAAGCCAGAGCGCTCTGCGCGCCTGTATGGCGAATCCGGAATTTTTAGCCGTAAGTTTGGTTAGATGTACTACGGCATCTGAAACAAACGCATTAGCTTGCTTAAGGGTTCTAACTTTGCTCAAAGCCTCATCCAATGGCGCTGTGCGAATCGCCTCTTCCAGAGACTCAAACCAGAATGCCGCTGCAGCCGTGACAGGCGCAATGCATGCAAGAGGCTGCAATATAAGACCCTGTTGAACAAACATTTTCTTAAGAAAACCCTCTAATTTTTTATCCATTGGATCTGAGAAAGCACAGCTATCCTCCACCGGGATAGTGGTACGCTTGGCTAAAGTAGAAACTGCTCCCTCCACCTTAGGGACTGTCTGCCATAAGTCTTGTGTGGTGGCGTCTATAGGAAACATTTTTCTAAATATCGGGGGAGGGGAAAAAGGCACACCGGGTCTATCCCACTCCTTAAAATTTGAAATTTCTGAATCCGGTCTCCCCGGATCAGAACCGTCACCGACAGAATGAAGCTCACCGTCCTCATGTTCTGCAAATTGTGACGCAGTATCAGACATGGCTCTCGTGTCATCAGCGCGCTCTGTCCTTAACCCAGAGCTATCGCGCTTGCCCCTTAATTCGGGCATATTATATAATACTTCTTTCATAACATTAGCCATATCATGTAAAGTGATTTGTAAGGGCCTAGATGTACTTGGCATCTCAATCTTACGCATCTCCCGAGCGGGAGACGCAGGTACTGACACGTGAGTAGAGTTAGGCGGCATAACTTCCCCCTCGTTGTCTGGTGATAGATTCTCTATCGGTACAGATTGACTTTTATTCAAAGCAATATCAATACAATTGGTACACATCGTTCTATTGGGCTCCACATTGGCTTTTGAACATGATGAACAAACAGTTTCCTCTGAATCAGACATGTTTAAACAGACTTAGCAATGAAACTAGCAAGCTTGGAAATCACTTTCAATAAGTTTACAAGCAATATAAAAAACGCTGCAGCGCTTCAAAAATACAGATATAATTAAAGAATTCTTAACAAGAAGTGTATTATTAGCAGAGGATTGCACCCATAAGCAAAAGGATGATTAACCCCTCAATACCCAAAACGGATAAAACGGATATCAATTAAGATTTAACGCTTTTAATCACAGTCAAGCACACTGTCACAGATCTGCTGTGACTGATTACCTCCCTCAAAAATGAATTTTGCAGACCCCTGAGCTCTCTAGAGACGTCCTGGATCAAGGAGGAAGAAGCAGGAAGACTGTGCTAGAATTTTAACTGTGCAACAAGGCGCTAAAACAAGGTCCCTCCCATTCCTATTACAACAGTGGGAGCCCTGATATAACGGTTTCCATGCAGAAAATATATGTTAGCCATGTGGAAAAAAATCATGCCCAAAGAGATTTATCACCAAAGTACCTCACAAAAACGAATAACATGCCAGTAAACGTTTTATTAAAAAACAATGTCATTCAAAGTTATCACTAAGCCTGCTACCAGTCGCTACCACTGCAGATAAGGCTTAAGTATTATTTCAGTTTTAACAGTATTTTCTCAGTCAAATTCTAGTCCCTAGAAAATAACTTGACTGCGCATACATTTATCAGCCTGATACCAGTTGCCACTACTGCATTTAAGGCTGTACTTACATCATACGGTAACAGCAGTATTTTCTTAGTCAATTCCATTCCCAGAAAATATTGTACTGCACATACCTCATTTGCGGAGGACCCCGCATGCTATTCCCATTTTCTGAAGTTACCCCACTCCTCAGAATGTCGAGAACAGCCAGTGGATCTTAGTTACGCCTGCTAAGATCATAGATAAACACAGGCAGTTTCTTCTTCCAAATACTGCCTGAGATAGAAAAAACAGCACACTCCGGTGCCATTTAAAATAATAAACTTTTGATTGAAGAATAGTTAAGTAAAAACTCCAGCTCCTCTTGCGACCTCCTTCTTTGTTGAGGGTTGCAAGAGAATGACTGGATATGACATGTGAGGGGAGGAGCTATATAGCAGCTCTGCTTGGGTGATCCTCTTGCAACTTCCTGTTGGGAAGGAGAATATATCCCATAAGTAATGGATGACCCGTGGACTGAACACACTTAACAAGAGAAATTAACACACAACATTTTTTACTGTCTCTTTAAATTTTAAACTGTAATTTTTTTTTCTATGCAGAAGTAACTTATATTAGCCTGCAAATATTGCATAACGTATGCATAATGTATCTACACCTCCGTAAATTAACACATTAAAATTTAAAGAGACAGTAACATTTTTAAACAGTAACTTTTAATTTTTCTGTATAGAAAAAACTTAGATTAGCATACAAATATAGCAAAACGTATATTCACATTTTATATGAAACAAAAATTGAATATCCTAATCAGAGATAATGTGTCTTTAAATGTGAAATATACAAATTTATTCCAATAACAGAGATATGTAAAATATCTAGAGAGTACTTAGACTGAAAGTACCATTTGGACAACTAAAAAACAGAATTTATGTTTACCTGATAAATTTCTTTCTCCAACGGTGTGTCCGGTCCACGGCGTCATCCTTACTTGTGGGATATTCTCTTCCCCAACAGGAAATGGCAAAGAGCCCAGCAAAGCTGGTCACATGATCCCTCCTAGGCTCCGCCTACCCCAGTCATTCGACCGACGTTAAGGAGGAATATTTGCATAGGAGAAACCATATGGTACCGTGGTGACTGTAGTTAAAGAAAATAAATTATCAGACCTGATTAAAAAACCAGGGCGGGCCGTGGACCGGACACACCGTTGGAGAAAGAAATTTATCAGGTAAACATAAATTCTGTTTTCTCCAACATAGGTGTGTCCGGTCCACGGCGTCATCCTTACTTGTGGGAACCAATACCAAAGCTTTAGGACACGGATGAAGGGAGGGAGCAAATCAGGTCACCTAAATGGAAGGCACCACGGCTTGCAAAACCTTTCTCCCAAAAATAGCCTCAGAAGAAGCAAAAGTATCAAACTTGTAAAATTTGGTAAAAGTGTGCAGTGAAGACCAAGTCGCTGCCCTACATATCTGATCAACAGAAGCCTCGTTCTTGAAGGCCCATGTGGAAGCCACAGCCCTAGTGGAATGAGCTGTGATTCTTTCGGGAGGCTGCCGTCCGGCAGTCTCGTAAGCCAATCTGATGATGCTTTTAATCCAAAAAGAGAGAGAGGTAGAAGTTGCTTTTTGACCTCTCCTTTTACCTGAATAAACAACAAACAAGGAAGATGTTTGTCTAAAATCCTTTGTAGCATCTAAATAGAATTTTAGAGCGCAAACAACATCCAAATTGTGCAACAAACGTTCCTTCTTTGAAACTGGTTTTGGACACAGAGAAGGCACGATAATCTCCTGGTTAATGTTTTTGCTAGAAACAACTTTTGGAAGAAAACCAGGTTTAGTACGTAAAACCACCTTATCTGCATGGAACACCAGATAAGGAGGAGAACACTGCAGAGCAGATAATTCCGAGACTCTTCTAGCAGAAGAAATCGCAACTAAAAACAAAACTTTCCAAGATAATAACTTAATATCAACGGAATGTAAGGGTTCAAACGGAACCCCCTGAAGAACTGAAAGAACTAAATTGAGACTCCAAGGAGGAGTCAAAAGCTTGTAAACAGGCTTGATTCTAACCAGAGCCTGAACAAAGGCTTGAACATCTGGCACAGCTGCCAGCTTTTTGTGAAGTAATACCGACAAGGCAGAAATCTGTCCCTTCAGGGAACTTGCAGATAATCCTTTTTCCAATCCTTCTTGAAGGAAGGATAGAATCCTAGGAATCTTAACCTTGTCCCACGGGAATCCTTTAGATTCACACCAACAGATATATTTTTTCCAAATTTTGTGGTAAATCTTTCTAGTTACAGGCTTTCTGGCCTGAACAAGAGTATCTATAACAGAATCTGAGAATCCTCGCTTCGATAAAATCAAGCGTTCAATCTCCAAGCAGTCAGCTGGAGTGAAACCAGATTCGGATGTTCGAACGGACCCTGAACAAGAAGGTCTCGTCTCAAAGGTAGCTTCCAAGGTGGAGCCGATGACATATTCACCAGATCTGCATACCAAGTCCTGCGTGGCCACGCAGGAGCTATCAAGATCACCGACGCCCTCTCCTGATTGATCCTGGCTACCAGCCTGGGGATGAGAGGAAATGGCGGGAACACATAAGCTAGTTTGAAGGTCCAAGGTGCTACTAGTGCATCCACTAGAGCCGCCTTGGGATCCCTGGATCTGGCCCCGTAGCAAGGAACTTTGAAGTTCTGACGAGAGGCCATCAGATCCATGTCTGGAATGCCCCACAGGTGAGTGACTTGGGCAAAGATTTCCGGATGGAGTTCCCACTCCCCCGGATGCAATGTCTGACGACTCAGAAAATCCGCTTCCCAATTTTCCACTCCTGGGATGTGGATAGCAGACAGGTGGCAGGAGTGAGACTCCGCCCATAGAATGATTTTGGTCACTTCTTCCATCGCTAGGGAACTCCTTGTTCCCCCCTGATGGTTGATGTACGCAACAGTTGTCATGTTGTCTGATTGAAACCGTATGAACTTGGTCCTCGCTAGCCGAGGCCAGGCCTTGAGAGCATTGAATATCGCTCTCAGTTCCAGAATATTTATCGGTAGAAGAGATTCTTCCCGAGACCAAAGACCCTGAGCTTTCAGGGATCCCCAGACCGCGCCCCAGCCCATCAGACTGGCGTCGGTCGTGACAATGACCCACTCTGGTCTGCGGAACGTCATCCCTTGAGACAGATTGTCCAGGGACAGCCACCAACGGAGTGAGTCTCTGGTCCTCTGATTTACTTGTATCTTCGGAGACAAGTCTGTATAGTCCCCATTCCACTGACTGAGCATGCACAGTTGTAATGGTCTTAGATGAATGCGCGCAAAAGGAACTATGTCCATCGCCGCTACCATCAACCCGATCACTTCCATGCACTGAGCTATGGAAGGAAGAGGAACGGAATGAAGTATCCGACAAGAGTCTAGAAGTTTTGTTTTTCTGGCCTCTGTTAGAAAGATCCTCATTTCTAAGGAGTCTATAATTGTTCCCAAGAAGGGAACCCTTGTTGACGGGGATAGAGAACTCTTTTCCACGTTCACTTTCCAGCCGTGAGATCTGAGAAAGGCCAGGACAATGTCCGTGTGAGCCTTTGCTTGAGGAAGGGACGACGCTTGAATCAGAATGTCGTCCAGGTAAGGTACTACTGCAATGCCCCTTGGTCTTAGCACCGCTAGAAGGGACCCTAGTACCTTTGTGAAAATCCTTGGAGCAGTGGCTAATCCGAAAGGAAGCGCCACGAACTGGTAATGTTTGTCCAGGAATGCAAACCTTAGGAACCGATGATGTTCCTTGTGGATAGGAATATGTAGATACGCATCCTTTAAATCCACCGTGGTCATGAATTGACCCTCCTGGATGGAAGGAAGAATAGTTCGAATGGTTTCCATCTTGAAAGATGGAACCTTGAGAAACTTGTTTAAGATCTTGAGATCTAAGATTGGTCTGAACGTTCCCTCTTTTTTGGGTACTATGAACAGATTGGAGTAGAACCCCATCCCTTGTTCTCTTAGTGGAACAGGATGAATCACTCCCATTTTTAACAGGTCTTCTACACAATGTAAGAACGCCTGTCTTTTTATGTGGTCTGAAGACAACTGAGACCTGTGGAACCTCCCCCTTGGGGGAAGTCCCTTGAATTCCAGAAGATAACCCTGGGAGACTATTTCTAGCGCCCAAGGATCCAGAACATCTCTTGCCCAAGCCTGAGCGAAGAGAGAGAGTCTGCCCCCCACCAGATCCGGTCCCGGATCGGGGGCCAATATTTCATGCTGTCTTGGTAGCAGTGGCAGGCTTCTTGGCCTGCTTTCCCTTGTTCCAGCCTTGCATTGGTCTCCAAGCTGGCTTGGCTTGAGAAGTATTACCCTCTTGCTTAGAGGACGTAGCACTTTGGGCTGGTCCGTTTTTACGAAAGGGACGAAAATTAGGTCTATTTTTCGCCTTGAAAGGCCGATCCTGAGGAAGGGCGTGGCCCTTACCCCCAGTGATATCCGAGATAATCTCTTTCAAGTCAGGGCCAAACAGCGTTTTCCCCTTGAAAGGAATGTTTAGTAGCTTGTTCTTGGAAGACGCATCAGCCGACCAAGATTTCAACCAAAGCGCTCTGCGCGCCACAATAGCAAACCCAGAATTCTTAGCCGCTAACCTAGCCAATTGCAAAGTGGCGTCTAGGGTGAAAGAATTAGCCAATTTGAGAGCATTGATTCTGTCCATAATCTCCTCATAAGGAGGAGAATCACTATCGAGCGCCTTTATCAGCTCATCAAACCAGAAACATGCGGCTGTAGTGACAGGGACAATGCATGAAATTGGTTGCAGAAGGTAACCCTGCTGAACAAACATCTTTTTAAGCAAACCTTCTAATTTTTTATCCATAGGATCTTTGAAAGCACAACTATCCTCTATGGGTATAGTGGTGCGTTTGTTTAAAGTAGAAACCGCTCCCTCGACCTTGGGGACTGTCTGCCATAAGTCCTTTCTGGGGTCGACCATAGGAAACAATTTTTTAAATATGGGGGGAGGGACGAAAGGAATACCGGGCCTTTCCCATTCTTTATTAACAATGTCCGCCACCCGCTTGGGTATAGGAAAAGCTTCTGGGAGCTCCGGCACCTCTAGGAACTTGTCCATTTTACATAGTTTCTCTGGGATGACCAACTTTTCACAATCATCCAGAGTGGATAATACCTCCTTAAGCAGAATGCGGAGATGTTCCAACTTAAATTTAAATGCAATTACATCAGGTTCAGCCTGTTGAGAAATGTTCCCTGAATCAGTAATTTCTCCCTCAGACAAAACCTCCCTGGCCCCCTCAGATTGGGTTAGGGGCCCTTCAGAGATATTAATATCAGCGTCGTCATGCTCTTCAGTAACTAAAACAGAGCAGCCACGCTTACGCTGACAAGGGTTCATTTTGGCTAAAATGTTTTTGACAGAATTATCCATTACAGCCGTTAATTGTTGCATAGTAAGGAGTATTGGCGCGCTAGATGTACTAGGGGCCTCCTGAGTGGGCAAGACTCGTGTAGACGAAGGAGGGAATGATGCAGTACCATGCTTACTCCCCTCACTTGAGGAATCATCTTGGGCATCATTGTCATTATCACATAAATCACATTTATTTAAATGAACAGGAATTCTGGCTTCCCCACATTCAGAACACAGTCTATCTGGTAGTTCAGACATGTTAAACAGGCATAAACTTGATAATAAAGTACAAAAAACGTTTTAAAATAAAACCGTTACTGTCACTTTAAATTTTAAACTGAACACACTTTATTACTGCAATTGCGAAAAAACATGAAGGAATTGTACAAAATTCACCAAATTTTCACCACAGTGTCTTAAAGCCTTAAAAGTATTGCACACCAAATTTGGAAGCTTTAACCCTTAAAATAACGGAACCGGAGCCGTTTTAACACTTTAACCCCTTTACAGTCCCTGGTATCTGCTTTGCTGAGACCCAACCAAACCCAAAGGGGAATACGATACCAAATGACGCCTTCAGAAAGTCTTTTCTAAGTATCAGAGCTCCTCTCACATGCGACTGCATGCCATGCCTCTCAAAAACAAGTGCGCCACACCGGCGCGAAAATGAGGCTCTGCTTATGCTTTGGGAAAGCCCCAGAGAAATAAGGTGTCTAATACAGTGCCTGCCGATATTATAATATCAATATACCCAGATAAAATGATTCCTCAAGGCTAAATATGTTTTAAAACTGAATCGATTTAGCCCAGAAAAGTCTACAATCTTAATAAGCCCTTGTGAAGCCCTTATTTACCATCGTAATAAACATGGCTTACCGGATCCCATAGGGAAAAATGACAGCTTCCAGCATTACATCGTCTTGTTAGAATGTGTCATACCTCAAGCAGCAAGAGACTGCACACTGTTCCCCCAACTGAAGTTAATTGCTCTCAACAGTCCTGTGTGGAACAGCCATGGATTTTAGTTACGGTGCTAAAATCATTTTCCTCATACAAACAGAAATCTTCATCTCTTTTCTGTTTCTGAGTAAATAGTACATACCAGCACTATTTTAAAATAACAAACTCTTGATTGAATAATAAAAACTACAGTTAAACACTAAAAAACTCTAAGCCATCTCCGTGGAGATGTTGCCTGTACAACGGCAAAGAGAATGACTGGGGTAGGCGGAGCCTAGGAGGGATCATGTGACCAGCTTTGCTGGGCTCTTTGCCATTTCCTGTTGGGGAAGAGAATATCCCACAAGTAAGGATGACGCCGTGGACCGGACACACCTATGTTGGAGAAATGAAGATTACTGTTAAAAAACAACTGTATTATTATGTAATAATTTAACATAAAAAAGAAAAACAATCCCCAAACCTCAGAGAATCTGAGGAGTCTTGACACCGGATTGCCTAAGACATAGAAGGCAACTGTATATTATCCGGGAAATAAAACTTCTAAAACCAGAGTAAAGTCTCTCTGCTGTGTGACAAAACGCAGCAGAGAAGACCCACCATAACCGTCCGATTCAACGGTATTAATGTTATGAGCAAAGGCACGCCAAGACGCGTAGTATAGCTCCGCCCATCGTGGGCGTGATGAAATAAATCTCTCGGGCGGCTAAATACCTTATTAGAAACAGAGACGCTGGAAGAATCATGGCGGCAATAATAGTCAAAACCTCCCATCCGACTAGTATATATAAAATAAAGTCGCCGGAAGTCAAAACTTGCCCCAAGCAATATGTGCCAGTTATAAAGCATGACTAAAAAAACTAGAAATTCTAAATAAAGCCGTTAGGGAGTACAGATTGCCCCAAACATTTCAAAGTTTAACACAATGGTAAAAACTCCCGGTCAGCTATTTTTTTAATCTTAAAAGAAAACCGCTGGGAGTAAAATGCACAAAACATAATGATATCTGATATCATAACCCCTAGAAAAGCCACTTCTACGTCCCCAGTGCCTGCAGAGACTGCCCAATGACTAATCCTCCTCGTTAGGAAGAATGTCATCCTGTGTCCATTTGTTAAAGTGCATCCCCAGAAAATAAAACATTAGCACTTACCTTAGAAATCTGCCTGGCAGCAGGGCAGCACAGCCGGGTTCAGAGGTTGTTCTCCTCACATTGGCCTGTGGAAAAAAAGAAAGGACTGAGTATATCCCCTCAGACTTTCATAGTCAGGGCAGCATCAGTATGAGAGGCGCTGTGAGAAAAAGCCACCACTGCTCTAGTGTAGAGACTGATATGGACTACAGCTACACTCTAGGACAAAGCAGCACAGTCTTGCACTACTTAAAAAATAATAAAATCTTGACTGAAATCTTATTTAACACCTCACTTTACCTCTTCCTATCACTAACGTAGGCAAAGAGAATGACTGGAGTGGGAGGGAAGGGAGGAGCTATTTAACAGCTCTGCTGTGGTGCGCTTTGCCGCCTACTGCTGACCAGGAGGTGAATATCCCATTAGTAATTAAGATGATTCGTGGACTTGTGTCTTAAAAAAGAAAGAGATAAAGACTGAGTAATATCCCTCAGGTTTTCAGTGTTAGGGCAGCATCAGAATATGGGAGGCGCAGTGAGAATTATGTCCCACAAGTTCCCATTGCTCTAAAGCCACAACTGCTCTACTGAAGAGACTGATAAGGACTACGGCTACACCCTAGGACAAAGCAGCACAGTCTTGTACTACTATAAAAATAATAAACTCTTGACTGAAGAATCTAATCTAACACCTAACTTTACCTCTTCCTATCACTAACGTAGGCAAAGAGAATGACTGGGGTTGGAGGGAAGGGAGGAGCTATTTAACAGCTCTGCTGTGGTGCTCTTTGCCGCCTCCTGCTGGGCAGGAGTGATATTCCCAATAGTAATTAGATGATCCGTGGACTCATTGTGTCATTAGAAAGAAATACATATATGTAAAACGTTATATTAATACATAAAGCGCCAAACCATAGCTGAGAGTGTGTTAAATAATGATACATACTTACCGAAAGACACCCATCCACAGATAGCACAGCCAAACCAGTACTGAAAACTATCAGCAGAGGTAATGGTATATAAGAGTATATCGTCTATCTGAAAAGGGAGGTAGGAGATGAATCCCTACGATCGTTAACAGAGAACCCTTGAAAAGATTTCCTGTGAGCGAAACCATAAAATCAATAGGCGATACTCTCTTTACAACCCTCTGACAAAAAATGTACTCTGAGAGGAATTGGGCTTCAATATGCTAAGAAGCGTTTTTCATAGAAGAAAAAACAAGCACAAACTTACTTCACTACCTCCATAGGAGGCACAGTTTGTAAAACTGAATTGTGGGTGTGGTGAGGGGTGTATTTATAGGCATTTTGAGGTTTGGGAAACTTTGCCCCCTGTTGGTAGGAATGTATAGCCCATACGTCACTAGCTCATGGACTCTTGCCAATTACATGAAAAAAATGTAATTAGATAGGTGCGGCTTCCAGCTCCTATCTGACACTCATCGGGATAAGTGTCCATATGGAGAACGCTATTTTAAATGATATGCGCCCTTCTAACTGTGATAAGAGTGTACAATGCACCATTTAGCGCCCGCATTCTACCTTCAACCGACAAGACTACACCAGATCCGGTGGCACTTTTAGAGTGACAAACTACACAGGATATACTGCCCACCTCCACCGGATCCGGAGCTCCCTCTATTTAGAAGTGCTCAAGCACTCTGTCCCCATTATAGGCAACAAGCCATTAAGATAATTACATGGTCTTTAACAGCTCCCCTGCCCTCTATTGCAGGAAACAATCTTTAGCAGAGCACCTCTCTCTGCCAACCTCCATGAAACAAGGCAAATAATTACTGAGAGGGTAGGGAACGTGGGAGGGATATTTAATGCCTTGTTTAGGGTGTCTTTGCCACCTCTTGGTGGCCAGATGATTTCCCACAGGTTATGAATTAATTTCTGGACCCTTCACTGCCATTAAAAAGGTCTGTGCACCAATTACATATGAAGGGCATAATATCCAGATATTTACAGATCTATCACCAGTGACACTAAGAAGGCGAAGAGAATTGAAACCAGTAGTGACAGCCCTCATAAGAGAAAAATTGAGATATAGATGCAACTTTCCGTTCAAATTAATCTTCACATGTAAGAACTCCACTTATTCATGCACCACGGTTGAAGAGGGACGGTTGCTGCTTGCCAAGCTTGAGATTCCAATAGAGGAAGATGTTTCGCCGGACCCCCCACAAACCACTAGGAGACTGTCACAGAAAGAATGGACTGAGGTAAATAGGAATGGGAGACCTAAAAAAACAAAATCTAATGTCACAAGAGAAGATGGTGGAAGCAACAATAGCACAGAGGCATACCCAGTACCGTGATTCTCTCAACAGAGACAGCTTCGACGTTTGATAAAGAGAAAAAGAAAACCGAAGTGTGATCTATGGATCATACAATGATAATAATAATATTTAAGATGACGGTACTGTTATCAGAACGATGAACAATGTTGAAAGGGGGTAATCTCATTGTTTGCTTGCTCTCCTCTACCCTAATTATTCATTCTTCTTTACCCCCAGCTTTTTCTCACTCATTCCCTTCTAACCTTCCCCTAATACTAATACTTGATCTTCACTGATGCTAATACCAAGGATATGATTGGTTCTCTATGATCTGCCTTATGTGATAGGATGAGATCATAGATCAATATATGTTAGTTCCAGGGTTGATTATATTGTTTAGTTTTATTTAAAACAAGAAAAACGTTCAAATGTTATTCAATTGTTCAAACACACTAAGTTTTATGTTAATGTTATGTTTTTATATATGTTTATATGCAGTCTCAAGTGTCATCAAAATAGAAGTTCACAAGACAATTAATATAAAGGGTAATATCCGAGGTATTAAGAATGTTGCTTTCCTAAGATGTTCAGGTATAAAGGTAAGAGGTATAGATAGGCGACTTATAAAGAGGACCTATATAAGCAGTGCTCGAGGTAAGAAGTCATATTCATTAGATTAATTTCACACAATGTTAGGGGGCTTAACTCCAACACAAAAAGGAAAAAAGCTATAATAGATTACAAGGCCCAGAAAGCCCAAATAATAATGCTCCAAGAAACGCACTTCACCTCAGATGTAACACCTAAATATTGGGATAAGAGCTTTCCATTGCAATATCATGCATTCACTGACAAGAAAAAATGCGGAGTTTCCATCCTCATACATACCTCTCTGATTTTTAAGGAGGAAGAGATAGTTAAAGATAAGGGAGGGAGATTTCTAATAGTCAAGGGGACAATCCATAACGTCCCAGTGGTATTAATGAATGTATATGCACCCAATGAGAATCAGGGCCCCTTCATCACTAAAATAAGCAGACTACTCCTGTCATGGAAGAGAAGTAAAATCATAATAGGAGGAGATTTTAATTTAACGTTAAATGACGATCTAGATAGAACTTCACAAACACCCCATAAAAAAAGGAGAACAACACCAGCCCAACAGCTTCTAGCTGACTTATTACTAGACTTCAATCTAATAGACAGTTGGAGGGCACTTAACAAGGGAGCTAAAGATTTCACTTATTACTCCACAGTGCATGGTACCCATTCAAGAATAGACTTGATCCTAATCAGTCAGGTCCTATTGCCACTGGTAAAGCTAGCGTTTATTCATAACTGTTCATGGTCTGATCACGATATGATGATAATTGATTTAGAGGGAATGATCAACCCAAATAGAGTTAGATCCTGGTCACTCCACCCTAGCCTACTTCAGAATACCATTGTTCTTCAGAAAGTACAGCAGCACATTAAATATTTTGTAGATATTAATGCAGGATCAACGTCCAATCCAAATTTTGTATGGAGTGCACTTAAGGCCTCGGTGAGAGGCCTGCTAATTGCCGAATCTAACAAAATAAAGAACAATTATAATGCCAAACTAGATAGCTTGAGGGTAGAAATTGCTGCACTCAGAGAACAAATAAAAAAAAGCCCCCAAAAAAAGGTCTTAAAATTACTTAAAATTAAAAACGAAGAAATAAACCAACTATTAGATAGAGAAGTGATCCAGTCGATAAAAGCAGTAGACACCAGATATTATATTTACGCAAACAAACCAGATAGGATGCTGGCAAATAAACTAAAAGACCTGACAAGGGCGACTACAATCCCACAAATACAAACTACCTCGGGACAAGTCACAAATGATCCCCTACAAATAGCCAATGAGTTTGCCAACTTTTATAACAATCTTTATAATTTACCTAGTAGTAATAAAGATAATAACAAGAGAGAAGAATTGATTAGATTCCTAGAAGATAGCAAATTAAAAACTATCACAGAAGAAGAACTAGAGAATTTGAACTCCCCCATAACAATACAAGAGATTATGCTGGCTATCAAAGAACTTAAAAGAAACAAAGCACCAGGCCCTGATGGGTTTCCAGGCTCATTTTATAAAGACCTGCAGTTATCACTGGCTCCCCAATTGAGGATACTGTTTAATAACATCTTGCAAGGAGTAGATATTCCCCCAGATTTGTTGACTGCAAGGGTGACGGTCATTTCAAAACCTGGCAAGAGCAAACAATACTGCCAAAATTACCGGCCAATTTCCTTAATCAACCAGGACCTAAAATTATTCACAAAAATTTTGGCTAACCGATTGACCCTACCCGTTAGAAATTTGATAGACAATGACCAAGTGGGTTTCATCTCGCAAAGAGAGGCACCAGATAACACTAGGAAAGTGATTGACCTGATTAATTATGCGACAGTTGGGAAGATGCCTTCTCTGTTTCTAGCATTGGACGCAGAGAAGGCATTTGATAGAGTTAACTGGGAATACATGTTTGCAGTGCTTAGCAAAATGGGATTTAAAGGCCCCTTCACTACTGCCTTAAAAAAGATATATTCAAGCCCAGATGCATACATAAAGACTCTCAGGGTATCAATCAGACAGAATAAAAATCCGTAATGGCACAAGACAAGGTTGCCCCCTGTCACCCCTACTTTTTGCTCTATGTATTGAGCCATTGGCGGTTAGGATAAGGGATAATCCAAATATTGCATGTATACGGGTGGGGGATAAGGAATATAAAATTTCATTATTTGCTGATGACGTCATCCTTGCAGTCACAAAACCTTTACTTTTGCTCCCGATTGTATATTCCATAATAAATAAATTTGGACAGTTGTCTGGATATAAAATTAATGAAGGCAAGTGTGAGGCCCTTAGCACATATCTCCCAAAGCCAACAAAGAAATTATTAGAAATTAACTTTACATTTAAATGGGCCAAATCATCTCTCAAATATCTAGGAATCAACCTCACAAAAGATGTGCACTTACTTTATAGAGAAAATTATGTCCCCATGTTCACACACATTAGAGAGCTATTAGTGAAATGGACTAAATTTAAAATCTCCCTGTATGGAAGAGTAATATCTGTCAAAATGACAATATTGCCCAAACTCCTATACCTATTCAGAACACTCCCAATTTCAATACCGTTGTCAGAATTATATGTAATGCAGAAGGCAATTTTAAAATTCATTTGGGGAGGGAAAAGGGCTAGAATAAACAAACACAATATGATGAGACATAGGGGAGAGGGAGGCATCGGATTACCTAACCTAATATCATATTATTATGCAGCTAGATTGGCCCAGACTACACAATGGTTTAAATTAGGACTTACACCACAATGGGTCCAATTAGAAAAAGACATTCTTAATGTAAGAAGATTGGATAATATTCTTTGGGCAACACAACAAAACAGACCCGGTCACATCAAACAGTTCATTGCGATCACACACACTGCTTTTATTTGGGACACAGCGACTAGGAAGTATCAGTTACTCAACGAGAGGTCCAGACTGACCCCGCTCTCCCCTCTTGAATCTTTAGTTGACATACATACTCAAAGGAAATGGGAGAATAAAGGCCTCTACCGAATAGCAGATGTTTATGTTAATAGCGACCTACTATCCTTCTCTCAATATGCAGAGCTAGGCACACCCTGGCAAAATGAGTGGTTCCACTACTTACAACTTAAATCCAGAATTCGAGAGATAATGGGATTAGATAAGCCTCCAAACAATACTATATTAGAATCACTATGTTTATCGAAGGAGGTTAGGAGGGGACTGATAGCATTGCTCTATCCGGCTATTAATGGTGGCTCAAATAGGGACAAGAGTGTAATAATGACTAAATGGGAACAGGATTTGGGCAGGACATGGACAATAGATAACTGGGTATCAAACATTAATAGAGGTCTATCGTTTTCTCCAAATTCCATGTTGAAGGAAAACTATATTAAAGTACTCTATAAATGGTACATATATCCCACAAGATTTGCCAATACACAGGACAGCAGGCCCCACTTGTGCTACAGGGGTTGTGGGGAGGAAGGGACATACTTACACATGTGGTGGCATTGTGGAAAGGTTACAGAGATTTGGAATCAGGCTTCAAGGTATCTAAGCCTAATTCTAGAGACTAATATCACACTTACCCCTGAGCAGGCTTTGCTTCATTTTCCTCCAGATAATAAAGTGAAAAGACATCACAAGCTAATAGCCTTGATCTGCACGGTTGTGAGAGTAAGCATAGCTAGATTTTGGAAGGTGGATCCACCCTCATTTGAATATATTAAAAGGAGAATAGATTATCACTTTACAAAGAGTAGCGCCTCGGCAGAGCTCCTTAATACCAGGGATAGGTTTATACAACAGTGGAAACCATATATTATGTATACTGAAAAAGAAAATAGAGCTAGAATCCTAGCAAACCAACAAGATCAGTAGGAAACAATTCGGTTAGAGTGCCTCAATGAGTGAGATAATTGAGTCTTCAGGAGCAAGATGAACGGGTAGAGATGAGGGGGGGAAGATATAGGGATTTGATCATGATTGAGATTGAGTCAGGTTAGATGGAAAGCGGAATTAACACACCATTATATGTTGGAATGTTACTGAAAAGTCAATAAACCAAAATTACTCTCGTCTTGTGTGGAAAACTCACATATTCAATCACTTGAAGGCTGCAATGTTATTGTATTTGTATTTTTTGTTTTTATGTTTCTAACTGTTATTTAAGATGCTGTATGTAATAACATTCAAAAGTCAATAAAAAATATTTTCAACTAAAAAGGTCTGTGCACACAATAAATGTTTATATATTCACAGTATATATTAGTAATTAAGTGCTGCATTACAAAAAGGTCTGTGCGAAAAGGTCTGCACACAATAAAATGTTTCTATATGCACAGTGTCATGGATACCAGCTGTCAAGGCCTCGCCCTCATTATTGGATTACTGTGTTTAAATGCTGATCGCTACCCCGCTTATCCCCTCCCAGCCTCATCGAGGTCCGGCCACAATATCATTGAACTACTTGCCCGCTGGACTCGATATGAATCCCCGTGGAACTTCAACCTAGGTCGCTCCAGAGGCCCTTTGGCCCATAGCTCCGCTCTTTTGGGGATGGGTACTTCCTATGAAAGGCAAGAATTGGGGCGATTGCCAGGAGGGAGCTCACTTCAGAACTAAGGGTTTCAGACCCCCCTTCTACCACTGGTTGACCCGATATACCTTTGATCAGCTGCTGCTCCGGCCCCCAGCGACGGATCATGTCGCTTTTTGGACTGAGACAACTTGGGGCCCGGAGGCTCTTATCAAGTTGAGAATGTGTATATAAGCTGTTTGGTTTTCCCAATTAAGTCTGTTTCGTGTTTCACCTTAATACTGGTTGGGGTAGCCCAAGTCCATCACACACAGCATATTTCAGTTATTAAGTGCCGCATTACGATATGTCTGCACACAATAAATGTTTCTATATGCACAGTATATATTATTCAGTAAATATTATTCAGTAAATAAGTGCTGCATTACAAAAGGTTTGTGTTTACAATAAATGTTTTATACACCATTTAAAAAAAACCTGATCTTCTCTATTGTGACCATTTAGATAGAGGTATAAATGAGCTCCTGCATTGATCAAACATTTAGCCTATAGGATGTAGCAGGGCCAGGATTCTGATGTCTGACGTATACAGAAGGGGCAAAATAAATAATGAAATTATATTTTGATATTTTATAAGATATAATAATAAAAATATATACAGAAGCAACCAATGGGGGGCAGAATGAGAAGAGATGAGACTCTCACAGATGCAGGACAACTTACTGGCTAAATCCAAGCTCTGCTGAATCTGGTAGCGATCAGCAGCCATCACCTGTAACCGAGACATCAACAGTAAGTGGCGCAAACATATACAAGTGCTGGGCGCTTGCAGGTGCAGTTACAGTTAAGCACGATGAGTGTGGGCTGAAGAGAGTTAAAGTCTAAGGGGGTGAGGAGAAGATTTCCCAGGGACGTGCTAAGAGGGGCCAGGAGATGAAGCGGTTTGGGGGAGCATAGGGCTAATCAGGCTCAGACGGGGAGGCCAAAGGATGAGGGGCCAGATCGCAGAGCAGGGGGCAGCTGTGATAATGGGCATGAGGACAGCACTAAAGTAATGAGCAAACAGAGAAAATACACTGTGACCTTATCCTTGGTGCTCTCCTGGGGTTTCCCGTGTAATTTTGCAGGGGCGGGCTCTGGACATTTTTCAGGGGTTCTCTCTACAGATCTCTCGCTCACTCTGTCCAGAGACCCGCCAGCCGATCTCTCACAACTTCTCTCTTTTCTCTCAGGTTTTGGTTTGTTCTCCATCTTTTTTTGAGCCTGTTGAACAAAAGTGCTCTCTAGGTCCAGGTCATCCTGAGAAAAAAAGAACACAAACATCACTTGTTGCTGCCCAGCTCCATCACATTCATAGCCTGCCGGGGTGCCAGAAGCTCGGGACAAGTAGATCTGGCAGTACGCAGGTAGTTTATAAGTGACTTAAGGTAGACTTTTTAAGTGATGTCACCAGGAGGTGGAGCCATAGATACACAGCATAGATGAGGCTCTGTTCCGGTGACATCAGAAGTCCCCTCCCCCACTGCAGAATGGTTTCTCTCTCAGGATAACTGAGGTCCTTTCCCCCCTCCCGATCATATCATACAAGGATACTAACTACCAATGGGTGGGTGCAGGTATTTTGTACATTCGTCATGCTGCCAGTAACTAGTCCCAGAGTGTAAAGGACAAGCAGAATTTCCTTTGTACAATGACTATTTTTTAATTAAAAATACAAAAACAAAATTCATGCTTACCTGATAAATTATTTTCTTTCCTGGCATTGAGAGTCCACGATTCCATTTATTACTGTTAGGAAGTCAATACCTGGCCACCAGGAGGAGGCAGACACCCAGGCCAAAGCTTAAGTATCCCTCCCACTTCCCATAATCCCCAGTCATTCAGCCGAGGGAATAAAGAAAATTTATGCTTAACTGTTAAATGTATTTATTTTTTGACACGATGGCCTCTAGTTATCAACGTGTCTACTTACCTGCCTTCGCGGCCCAATTTGCCCGCCTAAGCTCGCCTACCATCGCCGCCGCGGACCTGAAAAATCTCGCCAAAGTTATCAAAAAAGCTGTCAAAAAGCCGCGCACCAAGTACGGGGTGATGAGCAGTGGACTGTGATAGTTATCACTCATCCGATCTCGCTGCTCTTCGGCTTTTCTACAGCTTTATTGATAAGCTGTCACTAAGCACCCACACTAAACTATACTGTTCTACCCCCTATAGCGTCGCCCCCGGAGCCCCCCGCAACTAAATAAAGTTAGTAACCCCTAAACCTCCCCCCCTATACCGCCGCCAACTATAATACATTTATTAACCCATATCCTGCCGATCCCGGACCCCGCTGCAACTAAATAAATTGTTTAACCCTTAAACCGCCGCTCCCAGACCCCGCCGCCACCTACATTATACCTAGTAACCCCTAATCTGCCCCCCCTACACCGTCGCCACCTATAATAAATGTATTAACCCCTATCCTGCCCACCCCTACACCGCCACCACTAAAATAAAATTATTAGCCCCTAAACCTAAGTCTAACCCTAACACCCCCCTAACTTAAATATTAATTAAATACATCTAAATATTACAACTCTTATTAACTAAATTAATCCTATTTAAAACTAAATACTTACCTATAAAATAAACCCTAATATAGCTACAATATAATTAATAATTACATTGTAGCTATTTTAGGATTTATTTTTATTTTACAGTTAACTTTGTATTTATTTTAGCTAGTTAGAATAGTTATTAAATAGTTATTAACTATTTAATAACTACCTAGCTAAAAGAAATACAAAATTACCTGTAAAATAAATCCTAACCTAAGTTACAATTAAACCTAACACTACACTATCATTAAATTAATTAAATAAATTAGCTACAAATAACTACAATTAAATACAATTAAATAAACTAACTAAAGTACAAAAAAATAAAAAAACTAAGTTACAAAAAAATAAAAAAAAATAAGTTACAAACATTTCAAAAATATTACAACAATTTTAAGCTACTTACACCTAATCTAAGCCCCCTAATAAAATAACGCCCCCCAAAATAAAAAAATGCCCTACCCTATTCTAAATTACAAAAGTTAACAGCTCTATTAAATAAACCTAATACTACCCCCCTGAAGATCATCCTACCTTTGGCCGTCTTCAGCCAGCGACCACCGATGGAACAGAAGAGGACATCCGCAGCGGCCAAAGTCATCATCCAAGGGGCGCTGAAGAAGTCTTCCATCCGATTGAAGTCATCATCCAGGCGGCGTCTTCAATCTTCATCCATCCGGAGCAGAGCCATCTTCAGACGAGCCGACGCGGAGCCATCCAAGATGGCGTCCCTCAAATTCCGATTGGCTGATAGGATTCTATCAGCCAATCGGAATTAAGGTAGGAAAAATCTGATTGGCTGATTGAAGTTCAATCCGATTGGCTGATCCAATCAGATTGAGCTCGCATTCTATTGGCTGATCGGAACAGCCAATAGAATGCGAGCTCAATCCGATTGGATCAGCCAATCGGATTGAACTTCAATCTAATTGGCTGATTCAATCAGCCAATCAGATTTTTCCTACCTTAATTCCGATTGGCTGATAGAATCCTATCAGCCAATCGGAATTTGAGGGACGCCATCTTGGATGACGTCACTTAAAGGAACCTTCATTCGTCGTCTAGTCGTCGGTGAAAGAAGATGGCTCTGCGTCGGCTCGTCTGAAGATGGCTCCGCTCCGCATGGATGAAGATTGAAGACGCCGCCTGGATGATGACTTCAATCGGATGGAAGACTTCTTCAGTGCCCCTTGGATGATGACTTCAATCGGATGGAAGACTTCTTCAGCGCCCCTTGGATGACGACGACTTTGGCCGCTGCGGATGTCCTCTTCTGTTCCATCGGTGGTCGGCTGGCTGAAGACGGCTAAAGGTAGGATGATCTTCAGGGGGGTAGTGTTAGGTTTATTTAAGGGGGGTTATGTGGGTGGTGGGTTGTAATGTTGGGGGGGTGTATTTTTATTTTACAGGCAAAAGAGCTGATTTCTTTGGGGCATGCCCCGCAAAAGGCCCTTTTAAGGGCTGGTAAGGTAATAGAGCTGTTAACTTTTGTAATTTAGAATAGGGTAGGGCATTTTTTTTATTTTGGGGGGCTTTGTTATTTTATTAGGGGGCTTAGATTAGGTGTAAGTAGCTTAAAATTGTTGTAATATGTTTTAAATGTTTGTAACTTATTTCTTTTTATTTTTTTGTACTTTATTTAGTTTATTTAATTGTATTTAATTGTAGTTATTTGTAGCTAATTTATTTAATTAATTTAATGATAGTGTAGTGTTAGGTTTAATTGTAACTTAGGTTAGGATTTATTTTACAGGTAATTTTGTATTTCTTTTAGCTAGGTAGTTATTAAATAGTTAATAACTATTTAATAACTATTCTAACTAGCTAAAATAAATACAAAGTTAACTGTAAAATAAATATAAATCCTAAAATAGCTACAATGTAATTAATTATATTGTAGCTATATTAGGGTTTATTTTATAGGTAAGTATCTAGTTTTAAATAGGAATAATTTAGTTAATGATAGTGTAGTGTTAGGTGTAATTGTAACTTAGGTTAGGATTTATTTTACAGGTAAATTTCTCTTTATTTTAGCTAGGTAGCTATTAAATAGTTAATAACTATTTAATAGCTATCGTACCTAGTTAAAATAAATTGAAATTTGCCTGTAAAATAAAAATAAATTCTAAAATAGCTACAATATAATTATTAGTTATATTTTAGCTATCTTAGGGTTTATTTTAAAGGTATTTAGTTTTAAATAGGACTAATTTAGTTAATAAGAGTTATAATATTTAGATGTATTTAATTCATATTTAAGTTAGGGGGGTGTTAGGGTTAGACAGGTTTAGGGGTTAATTATTTTATTATAGTGGCGACGGTGTAGGGGGGGCAGGACGGGGGTTAATAAATTTATTATAGGTGGCGACAGTGTGTGGGGGGCAGATTAGGGGTTAATAAGTTTAAAGTGAAGGTAAAGTTTTTGTTTTTTGCAGCCTGTATTCTATTCCTCATCTAATATATAGTATGATCGCAACTTTTTTTTTATTTATTTTTTATATATATTATAGTTATAAATACACTTTATATTTACATTCCCGGCCATTCCTAGCTCCGCCCTCCATGTATTTCCAGATAATTGCCTTTATTACTTCAAATGCGCGTTCCCGATTGCCACAACAATTGTGCATGCGCACCATTCCCCATACAATCGATTTGCGCCTGCGTGACCTAAAGCGCAGGCGTCAATCGTTGCAACATAGTATTCAATGACTAGCTATCAATGATAGTATTCAATGCCGGCGACGCTGAAATTTGCGCTGGTTTGGTATCCTATATACGAGCGTAACCTAGAAGTTACGCTCGTATATTTCTGCCGCCGCCCGTAGTTTTTTGGGCCATAGGCAGGTATACCAAACCAGCGCAGTTTGGTATCCAATATACAGCGTAAGGACTTACGTGGCGAAAATGGAGAAATCTTACTCCATTTTCACCTCGCCACAAAAAGCAGCCGTAGTAAGCCTTACACTGTCTATTGGAGCCTCGTAACTCCCTAAACTAGCTACAAAATAAACCTAACACCTAACGCATGCACAATGTCTATCTACCTGTCAACCGCGATCCCCTGCCGCAATCCCTAATTAAGTATTTAACCCCTAAACCGCCGCTCCCGGACCCCGCCGCCGTCTACATTAACTACCCCCTAATGTGATCCCCCTACACCGTCGCCAACAATATTAAACTACCCCCTAAAGTGAGCCCCTTACACCGCCGACATCTACCTTACCTACCCACTAAAGTGAGCCCCTTACACCGCCGCCATCTACCTTACCTACCCCCTAATGTGAGCTCCTACCCCGCCGCCATCTATTTTAAAATTATTAACCCCTAATTTAATCCCCCTACCCCGCCGCCACCTATATTAAATTAATTAACCCCTAATCTAATCCCCCTACCACGCCGCCACCTATATTAAATTATTTAACCCCTAAAATACTAAACTATCCCTACCACTAAACCCAAATCTAACCCTACAAATAGCCCTGAAAAGGGCTTTTTGCGGGCCATTGCCCTAAAGTAATCAGCTCTTTTACCAGCCCTTAAAAGGGCTTTTGGTGGGGCTTTGTCACAAAGTAAACTGCTCTTTTGCATCTAATCTAAATCCCCCTACACCGGCCCTACCTATAATAAATGTATTACCCCCTAATCTAATCCCCCTACACCGGCCCTACCTATAATAAATGCATTAACCCCTAATTTAATCCCCCTACACCGCCGCCAGCTATATTAACTATATTAACCCTAATTATATTAGGGTTAATATAGTTGTTATATTATATATATTAACTATATTAACCCTAATTATATTAGGGTTAATATAGTTAATATCGTTATTATATTATCTAAATATTAAGTATAATAACCCTATCTAACTCTAACATCCCTAACTAAACTCTTATTAAAATAAATATAATAATATTATTAATGAAAATATTCCTATTTAAATCTAAATACTTACCTATAAAATAAACCCTAAGATAGCTACAATGTAATTAATAATTACATTGTAGCTATTTTAGGGTTTATATTTAGTTTACAGGTAACTTGGTATTTATTTTAACTAGGTACAATAGCTATTAAATAGTTAATAACTATTTAATAGCTACCTAGTTAAAATAATTACCAATTTACCAGTAAAATAAACCCTAACCTAAGTTACAAATACACCTACACTATCAATAAATTAAATAAACTACAAATATCTAAACTAAAATACAATAAAATAATCTAAAATAAATTACAAAAAAAACCAAACACTAATTTACAAAAAATAAATAAATAATATTACAAGATTTTTAAGCTAATTACACCTATTCTAAGCCCCCTAATAAAATAATAAAGCCCCCCAAAATGAAAACATTTCCCTGCCCTATTCTAAATTAAAAAAAGTTAGCTCTTTTACCTTACCAGCCCTTAAAAGGGCCTTTTGCGGGGCATGCCCCAAAGAAAACTGCTCTTTTGCCTGAAAAAAAAAACAATACCACCCCCCAACATTACAACCCACCACCCACATACCCCTAATCTAACCCAAACCCCCTTAAATAAACCTAATACTACCCCCATGAAGATCTCCCTACCTTGTATTCACCCAGCCGAGCAGAACTCTTCATCCGATCCGGGCGATGTCTTCAATCAAGCTGCAGAATGTCTTCTTC
Source organism: Bombina bombina (assembly GCF_027579735.1). Lineage (NCBI taxonomy): Eukaryota > Metazoa > Chordata > Amphibia > Anura > Bombinatoridae > Bombina > Bombina bombina. Next base: position 1,443,772,994 of record NC_069500.1, on the reverse strand, counting down.
CATCCGGCGATGTCTTCAAGCAAGCGGCAGAGAAGTCTTCTTCCATCCGGCGATGTCTTCAAGCAAGCGGCAGAGAGTCTTCTTCCATCCGGCGATGTCTTCAAGCAAAGCGGCATCTTCAATCTTCTTTCTTCGCTCCTCCGCCGCGGAGCATCCATCCGGCACGACGACTTCCCGACGAATGAGGTACCTTTAAATGACGTCATCCAAGATGGCATCCGTCGAATTCCGATTGGCTGATAGGATTCTATCAGCCAATCGGAATTAAGGTAGAAAAATCTGATTGGTTGATTGAATCAGCCAATCAGATTCAAGTTCAATCCGATTGGCTGATTGGTTCAGCCAATCGGATTGAACTTGAATCTGATTGGCTGATTCAATCAAACAATCAGATTTCGGCGGGGTAGATGGGGGCGCGGTAGATGTCGGCGGGGTAGATAAGTTAGATGGCGGCGGTTTAGGGGTTAATAACTTTATTAGGTAGCGGCGGGGTCCGGGAGCGGCAGTTTAGGGGTTAAACACTTTATTGGGGATCGCGGACCACGTTTGACAGGTATATAGACATTGCGCATGCGTTAGGTGTTCGGAATTGTTTGCGCATGCGCTACATGTGAACGAGCATGGATTGTCAATGACGATTTGTTAGGGAACGCATGCGCAGTTTGATCGCGTTACGTGTGCAAAAAGGGGCTGGACGCCACGGGGTATGAGCTAGAATTCGTTAAGGGCAATGTCAATCAAATTAGATACGAGGGACAAGATGGCGGGCGGAGGAAGAAAGTAAGCGAAGTAGGTTTATAAATCCTTTGATTATGGTTTTAGTCTTAAATTATAAAAAAATTATGAATTAAACTAACGTTTATTTTAGGTTAATTAACAAGATGAGGAAGAGTGGTGAACGTGACTTGACATTCACTTTAATATAGGTGGCGGCGGGGTCCGGGGGCGGCGGTTTAGGGGTTAAACAATTTATTTAGTTGCGGTGGGGTCCGGGATCGGCAGGATAGGGGTTAATAAATTTATTATAGGTGGCGGCGGTATAGGGGGGGCAGGATAGGGGTACCTAGGTATAATGTAGGTGGCGGCGGGGTCCGGGAGCAGCGGTTTAGGGGTTAATAAGTTTATTAGAGTGGCGGTGGGCTTCGGGAGCGGCGGTTTAGGGGGTAATAACTTTATTTAGTTGCGGCGGTGTAGGGGGGGCAGATTAGGGGTGTTTAGACTCGGGGTACATGTTAGGGTGTTAGGTGCAGACATCTCCCATAGGAATCAATGGGATGTCGGGCAGCAGCGAACCAGGTCCGCTGGGCCGGAAAAGTGCCGAGCGTACCTGGTAGTCATTTGATAACTAGAAAAAGTAGTCAGATTGTGCCAAACTTGTGTGCGGAACATCTGTAGTGATGTAAGAATCGATCTGTGTCGGACTGAGTCCGGCGGATCGAAGCTTACGTCACAAAATTCTACTTTTGCCAGGCAGCAGGGCTTGATAATTAAGGCGAATCAGCCTCGCCACAAATACGCTGCGGAATTCCAGCGTATTTGAGGTTGACGGCTTGATAACTAGAGGCCGATGAGTCCACGGATCATCTTAATTACTAATGGGATATTCACCTCCTGGTCAGCAGGAGGCGGCAAAGAGCACCACAGCAAAAGCTGTTAAATATCACCTCCCTTCCCTCCCAACCCAGTCATTCAACCAAAGTATAGAAGAGAAAAGAAGCAACAAGGTGCAGAGGTGTCTGAAGTTTATAATAACTGTTACGGTTACCCTTAGTCTCGCTGAGAGATGGACCGCTTAGTAGCCTGGATTCCTATTGCTGAAGAGGGGAGAAACTGCTTTCCGCAGTATTCTATATGAGTCTCGCAAATGTAGAATAATCCCCCTTAGCTGTAGTACAGCTAGGATACCCTTCTGCCCACAAAAATGAGTCAACGCTGCGATTGAGGGACAACCAAGAACTGAGGACTGGGATGCCCAGCCTGCTTTTTATTTAGGTTACATGCACACAGGGCACTCCCAGGGGGGGAAGCATAAAATCCCCCATCACACATTTAGACAAAGCCCTTGGACAGGCCACCGCAGATAACAAGTACACACAAGAAAACAATTGAGTCCTTCTTATCACCTAGCAGTGAATGCTTATCACAAACTTAATTACAGTACACAATATGCTAGGAAACCTGCCTCAGAAAATAGTTTTCTCAAAACTGAACAGAGTTAACCCTTTATGAAATGATACTTGTTACAGTTTTCTTGGAGCCCTTCTTAGGCGCTGGCTTGGCTGGTTCAGGCATTGCTGCTGGGAAATAAGTTTCTTCACAACAAAATAACTAATGCTTCTGTAACAGTGCTCCCTTTCTGTGGAACACTCTGGCAGACACGGTCTGACCCCTTTTCGGGGCAGACTAAGGCTGTCCAGACCGCTGGTTATGCGGGGCTGAGGTCGGTTTGTCTGGACAACCCGTCGGCGTTGCCATTCTGTTTCCCAGGTCTGTAAGTAATGGTGAAATTGAAGGGTTGCAACGATAAACTCCAACGTAATAGCCTGCCATTATCTCCAGAGACCCGGTTCAGCCACACCAACGGGTTATGGTCGGTGACCAGAGTGAACTCCTGCCCATATAAATAGGGAGTCAATTTCTTTAATGCCCACACCAAAGCCAAACACTCCTTTTCGACCGCTGCATAGCTGACTTCGCGGGGCAGGAGCTTCCGGCTGATGTAGGCAACTGGATGCTCCCCTCCATCTTCGCCTACTTGGCTGAGGACGGCTCCCAGCCCGAACATGGAAGCATCTGTATGGACGATAAAACGTTTGTTAAGGGCTGGAGCCGCCAAGACAGGAGCGTTAATTAGAGCATTTTTGAGAGCCTGGAAAGCCGTTTCACAGTGGGGAGACCACAGGACCTGTCGAGGTAAGTTCTTCTTGGTCAAGTCAGTCAGGGGTTTGGCAAGTGTGCTGTAGTCTGGTACGAACCGTCTATAGTACCCTGCCGTGCCCAGGAAGGCTAGGACCTGAGTCTTAGTGATGGGGGTGGGCCAATTGGCGACAGCTTCTATCTTGGCCGGCTCTGGTCGCTGCTTTCCACACCCCACCCGGTGACCCAGGTACTGTACCTCGGCCATCCCAAAGTGGCATTTTTCTGGCTTCAGAGTCAGGCCAGCAGCCCGGATCTGATCCAGAACCATTCCCACATGAGCTAAGTGGTCCTCCCAGGACTCACTGTGGATCGCTATGTCGTCCAGGTAGGCGCAAGCAAAACTCTGGAAGCCATCCAGGAGCCTATCCACCAAGCGCTGGAATGTAGCTGGGGCATTCTTCATCCCAAACGGCATTACCCTAAACTGATATAAGCCGAATGGGGTGACGAATGCCGACTTGGGGATAGCCTCCGGGGCCAGGGGAATCTGCCAGTAACCTTTGCAGAGGTCAATAGTGGTCAGGTAATTTCCCCTGGCTATACGATCGAGTAGCTCGTCTACCCTGGGCATAGGGTAAGCGTCCGTCACGGTCTTTTCATTGAGCCTCCGATAGTCTACGCAGAACCGGGTGGTCCCATCTTTCTTGGGCACCAAGACAACTGGGGAGGCCCAGGGACTATCGGAGGGCTCAATTACCCTGAGTTGGAGCATCTCATCGATCTCCTTCTTCATTCCTATCCTAACTGCTTCGGGGATTCGGTACGGAGCCTGGCGCAAGGGAGCTTGTCCCGGAGTATCTACCTGGTGGGTGGTTAAAGTAGTGTACCCTGGCTTCGGGGAGAAGGTGAGGTGTTTGGACTGTAGGAGTTGGTTGAGCTGCTCCCTTTCAGTGGGGCTAAGTCGGTCTCCTATCTGAACCTGAGCCACTATACCTGTGGGGAGACTCTTTTCTAATAGGTCTGGAATGGGTAGACTGTCGGGGCCTTCCTGAGGGGAACAACATACGGCCGTCACGTTCTCTGGTCGCTCAAAATATTCCTTGAGCATGTTTACATGGAATGTCTTTCTAAGATTGTTGTCGTGGCAGCTAGCTATCACATAAGTGGTGTCTCCCCTTTTCTCTACGATCTGGTAGGGGCCCTGCCAGGACGCCTGCAATTTGTCTGTCTTCACCGGCTTAAGTACTAACACCTTTTGTCCTATGGTAAAGATTCTCTTTCGGGCCCCCCGATCGTACCATACTTTCTGTCTTCTCTGGGCCGACTGGAGATTAGCCCGCACGGATTTGGCTAATTGCTCCATTCGGTCCCTGAGTTCCAGCACGTATGGCACAATGGGGACACCGTCAGTCTCCATCTCTCCCTCCCAGTGCTCCCGGATCAGGTTTAGGGGTCCCCGTACCTTTCTTCCGTAGAGCAACTCGAAGGGAGAGAACCCTGTCGTTTCCTGGGGCACCTCCCGATAAGCAAAAAGGAGGTGCGGCAGGAAGCGTTCCCAGTCTCGGTATTCCTGAGTGAACGTCTTGAGCATTTGCTTGAGGGTCCCATTGAACCTCTCACACAGCCCGTTCGTCTGGGGGTGGTATGGGGAGCTCAGGAGGGACTTAATTTTGCAAACCTGCCAGAGTTGTTGGGTCAATTCAGCCGTAAATTGGGTGCCTCGGTCGGATAGGATTTCTTTTGGAAATCCTACCCGGGAGAACACCTGTACTAGTGCATTCGCTACCGTATCCGCTTGTATGTTGGATAGGGCGACAGCCTCTGGGTACCTGGTAGCGTAGTCCACTACGGTAAGAATGTAGCGCTTACCGGAGGGACTAGGGGTAGCCAGTGGTCCCACTAGGTCAATAGCAACCCGGCTGAAGGGTTCCTCTACAATGGGCATATTTACTAGATGGGCTTTAGGGTGATCGCCTCGCCTTCCTACTCGTTGACACACATCGCAGGTGTTACAGTAAGTTCTAACGTCAGCGTGTACCCCTGGCCAAAAGAACGTGTGAGTAATGCGGTGTAGGGTACGGGTTACAGCTAGGTGGCCTGCTAAGGGGATGTCGTGGCCTATCTTGAGGATTTCTTGACGGTATTTGTGGGGCACTACCAGCTGTCGCCTACGCTGTCCCCTTTTCTCTGTCCAGCGGTATAGTTTCCCTTTTTCCCATAAGAATGTTTCATTATCTGCCCCGCCCCCTCCGGTCTCTGCTCGTTCCCGGTACTTTTGTAAGGTCGGGTCAGTCTTAGACTCTGTCTCGAAAGCATCTGGGGTGTCCCAGGGTATGGGGCCTAACATGTCAGGCAAGGTCGGGGTAGGTCTTACCTGTGTCTCCCGCACTGGTGAGAGTTCTCGCTCCGTCCGGGCTTGGGCCCGTGTAGTCACTGGGTCCGCCTCGTTGTTGCATACTGGAGCATAGGCAGAAGTCATGGGGCCCAAATCATTGCCCAGTAGTACTTCGGCAGGTAAATTATCCATTATGCCCACGTTCACAGCCCCCTTTCCCGCTCCCCAATCAAGATGCACTTTAGCTGTTGGAATTTTGTACACATCCCCCCCCGCCACTCTAACGGCCACAGTCTGTCCAGATCGCTTGTGCTCCGGCACCAAATGACTCTGTACCAGCGTGATAGTAGCCCCTGTGTCTCTCAATCCCTCGGTAGATCGCCCCTCGAGCCATACCTTCTGCCGATGGTGCTGGCGGTTATCTGAGGCAGCATATACAGGGTCCGCCTCGTGAAGCGGCCCCAAATATTCCTCCATAGGGGCCTCTTGGTTAACACAGAGGGTCCGGGCCGGACGATATGCCCCAGAGGGGTAATTGTAATTCCTGGGTGTCTGGTGCATATTAAGGGGGCAGCTAGCCATGAAATGCCCTGGTTGCTTGCATCGGTGGCAAGTCGGTCTGGGACGCTCAGAGCTGTTATTGGGTGGTCCTGAGTGTCGGGCGGGCCCTGCGGGCACCGGGGCTCGGAATTCAGCACGAGGGGGTGCACGGTAAACCTCTCTGGGTTCGTGAAGACGGGAGTCATAATGTTCATCGGCCAATTTGGCTGCTTCTTCTAAGGTAGAAGGTCGCCTGTCTCGCAGCCATTCCTTCCCTTGCTGTTCCATGCCATTATAAAAATGTTCTAAGAGAAACAATTGTAAAATTTCCTCACCAGTCACCGCTTTACTTCCGCTCATCCAGTGATTTGCTGCTCTCCGCATTCGGTGCGCCCATTCCATATGGGTATCGTTAGGCTTCTTTTTCGTGCCCCGAAACTGTCGGCGATACGCGTCCGGAGTTACTGCGTACCGTCGCAACAGTGTCTCCTTAACTAGCTCATACTGTGTCACTTCCTCAGCACCCAGAGTACGAAAGGCTTCCAGGGCTCGCCCGGATAGTTTCCCAGACAATATCGTGGGCCACTCCCTGTTGGGAATCTGGTGCAGGGCACATTGCCTTTCGAAGTCCGCCAAATATTCATCAATCCCTGTCTCGCTCTCTAGGAAGGGTCGAAATGCTGCATAGGGTATCTTGGGCCTCCCAGCATTTTCGACAGGGATGATTACCTGCGGGGCTTCAGCATTGCGGTGTGCGTTCGCTAGGTTGAGTTCGTGGGCTCGAGTCTCTCGTATATCCTTGTCCGCTTCCGCCATCAACTGCTGTACCAATTCCATGGAGGGGTTCGGCCCGTACAGTGAGAGCCTCTCCCGAACAATCCTGGTTTTTTCGTCACTAATCGTGGTCGGTGTTTCCGCCATTGTGAAGCTCTGATCCAGTTCGGTCAATTCTGCGATCAGCTCTCTCCTCGGCCGGTTGCTGGCGTACCCCCCTCTGCTTTCAAGTAAATCCTTTAGGGTTGTACGCTTCAATTTTTCGTAAGCGCTCTCCATCCGTTCTGTACCTCTCCTAGGAAATCCAGGAAAAATCCCACCGCTGCCGCCAAATGTTACGGTTACCCTTAGTCTCGCTGAGAGATGGACCGCTTAGTAGCCTGGATTCCTATTGCTGAAGAGGGGAGAAACTGCTTTCCGCAGTATTCTATATGAGTCTCGCAAATGTAGAATAATCCCCCTTAGCTGTAGTACAGCTAGGATACCCTTCTGCCCACAAAAATGAGTCAACGCTGCGATTGAGGGACAACCAAGAACTGAGGACTGGGATGCCCAGCCTGCTTTTTATTTAGGTTACATGCACACAGGGCACTCCCAGGGGGGGAAGCATAAAATCCCCCATCACACATTTAGACAAAGCCCTTGGACAGGCCACCGCAGATAACAAGTACACACAAGAAAACAATTGAGTCCTTCTTATCACCTAGCAGTGAATGCTTATCACAAACTTAATTACAGTACACAATATGCTAGGAAACCTGCCTCAGAAAATAGTTTTCTCAAAACTGAACAGAGTTAACCCTTTATGAAATGATACTTGTTACAGTTTTCTTGGAGCCCTTCTTAGGCGCTGGCTTGGCTGGTTCAGGCATTGCTGCTGGGAAATAAGTTTCTTCACAACAAAATAACTAATGCTTCTGTAACAATAACCATCCCTGTCTGTAGAACAGGGGGGCCTGTGGACTCATTGTGTCAAAAAAGAAATACATTTATCGTTTAAGCATAAATTTTCAATTATTTTTAATGACACGATGAGTCCACGGATCATCTTAATTACTAATGGGATTCAATACCCAAGCTAGAGTACACAGATGATAAGGGAGGGACAAGACAGGGAACCTAAACGGAAGGCACCACTGCTTGAAGAACCTTTATCCCAAAAGCGGCCTCACCCGAGACAAGAGAGTGTCAAATTTGTAGAATTTTTAAAAAGATTGAAGAGAAGACCAAGTTGCAGCCTTGCGAATCTGTTCCACAGAAGCTTCATTCTTGAATGCCCATGAGGAAGAAACAGTCCTCATGGAATGAGCCGTAACTCTCTCTGGAGGCTGCTGTCCAGCAGACTCATATGCAAAACGTATGATACTCTTCAGCCAAAAGGAAAAAGAAGTAGCCATAGCATTCTGACCCTTACGTTTTCCTGAGAAAACCACAAACAAAGCAGAAGACTGACGAAAATCTTTAGTCGTCTGCAGGTAAAATTTTAAAGCAAGAACCACGTCCAAATTGTGCAGAAGCCGATCCTTCTAAGGAGGAGGATTAGGACACAAGAAAGGAACAACAATCTCCTGATTAATGTTCAGATCAGAAACAACTTTAGGAAGAAATCCTAAATTGGTTGATAAAACTACCTTATCCGAATGAAAAATAAGATAAGGGGATTCATACTGCAATGCCAAGAGCCCCTACACTCTGCGAGCAGAAGAAATAGCAACAAGAAATAAAACCTTCCAAGATAACTTAATATCTAAGGAATGCATAGGCTCAAACAGAGGCCCTTGAAGAATGTTGAGAACTAAATTCAGACTCCATGGAGGAGTAACTGGTTTGAACACAGGCCTGATCGTGACCAAGGCCTGACAAAAAGATTGCACATCTGGTACGTCCGCCAGACGTTTGTGAAGCAAAATAGACAAGGCAGAAATCTGACCCCTTAGGGAACTTGCCGATAACCTTTTCTCCAAACCCTCTTGGAGAAAAAACAAAATCCTAGGAATACTGACTCTAATCCAAGAGTAGCCCTTGGGTTGACACCAATAAAGATATTTACGCCATATCTTGTAGCAAATCTTTCAGGTTTACGAACCTGAATCATGGTCTATGACCTAATCTGAAAAACCCCGCTTGGATAAGATTAAGCGTTCAATCTCCAAGCAGTCAACTTCATAGAAACTAGATTTGGATGACGGAGGGTCCTTGAAGTAGAAAGGTCCCTCCTCAACAGAAGCCTCCATGGTGGAAGGGATGACATCACCACCAGATCTGCGTACCAAATCCTGCAAGGCCGGAGCGATGAGGATCACAGAAGCTATCTCTTGCTTGATTCCAGCAATGACCCGAGGAAGAAGAGCAAACGGAGGAAAAAGGTATGCTAGACTGAAGGCCCAAGGTACCGCCAGGGCATCTATCAGCACCGCCTGAGGGTCCCTGGACCTCGACCCGTATCTCGGAAGCTTGGCATTCTGCCGTGAGGCCATGAGATCCAGTTCCGGCTGACCCCATTTTTGGATCAGGATGGAAAATACTTCCGGATAGAGTTCCCACTCCCCCGGTTGAAAAGTCTGCCTGCTCAGAAAATCCGCTTCCCAGTTGTCCATCCCTGGGATATGGAACGCTGATAGACAGCAACTGTGGGGTTTCGCCCACTGGATTATTTTGGTTACTTCTATCATCGCTAAGGAACTCCGCGTTCCTCCCTGATTGATGTAAGCCACAAAAGTTAAGTTGTCCGACTGGAACCTGATAAACTTGACCGAGGCTAAGTGGGGCCAGGCCAGAAGAGCATTGTATATCGCTCTTAATTCCAGAATGTTTATAGGAAGAACAGACTGACTGAGTCCAAGATCCCTGAGCCTTCAGGGAACCCCAGACTGCTCCCCATCCTAGAAGGCTGGCGTCTGTTGTCACTATCACCCAAAATGGTCTGCAAAAGCAGGTTCCCTGGGAGAGATGATCCCGAGACAACCACCATTGAAGAGAATCCCTAGTCTCCCGCTCCAGAAGTAATTGAGGAGACAGGTCTGCATAATCTCCGTTCCATGTTAAACTGCGGAGGTCTGAGATAGAACCATCCATTGCCGCTACCATCAGCCCGATTACCTCATGCACTGAGCCACTGATGGCCGAGGAGTGAACTGAAGGTCAAGACAAGTATCGAAAAAACATAATTTATGTAAGAACTTACCTGATAAATTCATTTCTTTCATATTAGCAAGAGTCCATGAGCTAGTGACGTATGGGATATACATTCCTACCAGGAGGGGCAAAGTTTCCCAAACCTTAAAATGCCTATAAATACACCCCTCACCACACCCACAATTCAGTTTAACGAATAGCCAAGAAGTGGGGTGATAAGAAAAAAGTGCGAAAGCATATAAAATAAGGAATTGGAATAATTGTGCTTTATACAAAATCATAACCACCACAAAAAAGGGCGGGCCTCATGGACTCTTGCTAATATGAAAGAAATGAATTTATCAGGTAAGTTCTTACATAAATTATGTTTTCTTTCATGTAATTAGCAAGAGTCCATGAGCTAGTGACGTATGGGATAATGACTACCCAAGAAGTGGATCTTTCCACACAAGAGTCACTAGAGAGGGAGGGATAAAATAAAGACAGCCAATTCCTGCTGAAAATAATCCACACCCAAAATAAAGTTTAATGAAAAACATAAGCAGAAGATTCAAACTGAAACCGCTGCCTGAAGTACTTTTCTACCAAAAACTGCTTCAGAAGAAGAAAATACATCAAAATGGTAGAATTTAGTAAAAGTATGCAAAGAGGACCAAGTCGCTGCTTTGCAGATCTGGTCAACCGAAGCTTCATTCCTAAACGCCCAGGAAGTAGAAACTGACCTAGTAGAATGAGCTGTAATTCTCTGAGGCGGAGTTTTACCCGACTCAACATAGGCAAGATGAATTAAAGATTTCAACCAAGATGCCAAAGAAATGGCAGAAGCTTTCTGGCCTTTTCTAGAACCGGAAAAGATGACAAATAGACTAGAAGTCTTACGAAAAGATTTCGTAGCTTCAACATAATATTTCAAAGCTCTAACAACATCCAAAGAATGCAACGATTTCTCCTTAGAATTCTTAGGATTAGGACATAATGAAGGAACCACAATTTCTCTACTAATGTTGTTGGAATTCACAACTTTAGGTAAAAATTCAAAAGAAGTTCGCAACACCGCCTTATCCTGATGAAAAATCAGAAAAGGAGACTCACAAGAAAGAGCAGATAATTCAGAAACTCTTCTGGCAGAAGAGATGGCCAAAAGGAACAAAAAACTTTCCAAGAAAGTAATTTAATATCCAATGAATGCATAGGTTCAAATGGAGGAGCTTGAAGAGCCCCCAGAACCAAATTCAAACTCCAAGGAGGAGAAATTGACTTAATGACAGGCTTTATACGAACCAAAGCTTGTACAAAACAATGAATATCAGGAAGAATAGCAATCTTTCTGTGAAAAAGAACAGAAAGAGCAGAGATTTGACCTTTCAAGGAACTTGCGGACAAACCCTTATCTAAACCATCCTGAAGAATACTGTAATATTCTCGGTATTCTAAAAGAATGCCAAGAAAAATGATGAGAAAGACACCAAGAAATATAAGTCTTCCAGACTCTATAATATATCTCTCTGGATACAGATGTACGAGCCTGTAACATAGTATTAATCACAGAGTCAGAGAAACCTCTTTGACCAAGAATCAAGCGTTCAATCGCCATACCTTTAAATTTAAGGATTTCAGATCCTGATGGAAAAAAAGGACCTTGAGACAAAAGGTCTGGTCTTAACGGAAGAGTCCACGGTTGGCAAGAGGCCATCCGGACAAGATCCGCATACCAAAACCTGTAAGGCCATGCCGGAGCTACCAGCAGAACAAACGAGCATTCCTTCAGAATCTTGGAGGTTACTCTTGGAAGAAGAACTAGAGGCGGAAAGATATAGGGAGGATGATACTTCCAAGGAAGTGATAATGCATCCACTGCCTCCGCCTGAGGATCCCGGGATCTGGACAGATACCTGGGAAGTTTCTTGTTTAGATGAGAAGCCATCAGATCTATTTCTGGAAGTTCCCACATTTGAACAATCTGAAGAAATACCTCTGGGTGAAGAGACCATTCGCCCGGATGCAACGTTTGACGACTGAGATAATCCGCTTTCCAATTGTCCATACCTGGGATATGAACCGCAGAGATTAGACAGGAGCTGGATTCCGCCCAAACCAAAATTCGAGATACTTCTTTCATAGCCAGAGGACTGTGAGTCCCTCCTTGATGATTGATGTATGCCACAGTTGTGACATTGTCTATCTGAAAACAAATGAACAACTCTCTCTTCAGAAGAGGCCAAGACTGAAGAGCTCTGAAAATTGCACGGAGCTCCAAAATATTGATCGGAAATCTCACCTCCTGAGATTCCCAAACCCCTTGTGCCGTCAGATACCCCCACACAGCTCCCCAACCTGTAAGACTTGCATCTGTTGAGATTATAGTCCAGGTCGGAAGAACAAAGAAGCCCCCTGAACTAAACGATGGTGATCTGTCCACCATGTCAGAGAGTGTTGTAAAATCGGTTTAAAGATATTAATTGAGATATCTTTGAGTAATCCCTGCACCATTGGTTCAGCATACAGAGCTGAAGAGGTCGCATGTGAAAACGAGCAAAGGAGATCGCATCTGATGCGGCAGTCCTAAGACCCAACATTTCCATGCATAAGGCTACCAAAGGGAATGATTGTGACTGAAGGTTTTGACAAGCTGATATCAATGTTAAACTTCTCTTGTCTGACAAGGACAGAGTCATAGACACTGAATTTATCTAGAAACCTAAAAAGGTTACCCTTGTCTGAGGAATCAATGAACTGATTGGTAAATTGATCCTCCAACCATGAACTTGAAGAAACAACACAAGTCGATTCATATGAGATTCTTCGAAAATGAGAAGACTGAGCAAATACCAAGATATCGTCCAAATAAGGAAATACCAAAACCCTATTCTCTGATTACAGAAAGAAGGGCACCGAGAACCTTTGAAAAAAATTATTGGAACTGAGGCTAAGCCAAACGGTAGAGCCACAAAACTGGTAATGCTTGTCTAAAAAGAGAATCTCAGACACTAAAAGTGATCTGGATGAATCGGAATATGCAGATACACATCCTGTAAATCTATTGTAGACATATAATGCCCTTGCTAAACAAAAGGCAGGATAGTCCTACAGTAACCATCTTGAATGTTGGTATCCTAACATAATGATTCAATAATGATAGATCCGGAACTGGTCTGAAGGAATTGACCTTCTTTGGTACAATGAAGAGATAAAATAAGACCCCAGCCCCTGTTCCAGAACTGGAACTGGCATAAATACTCCAGCCAACTCTAGATCTGAAACACATTTCAGAAATGCTGAGCCTTTGCTGTGTTAACTGGGACACGGGAAAGAAAAGAATCTCTTAGCAGGAGGCCTTAACTTGAAGCCAATTCTGTACCTTTCTGAAACAATGTTTCTGAAACCAGAGATTAAGAACGGAATTGATCCAAATTTCTTTGAAGAAAACGTAATCTGCCCCATACCAGCTGAGCTGGAATAAGGGCCGCACCTTCATAGGTACTTAGGAGCTGGCTATAGGTTTCTATAAGGCTTGGATATATTCCAAACTGGAAATAGTTTCCAAACTGATACCGCTCCTGAGGATGAAGGATCAGGCTTTTGTTCCTTGTGAGGAAAGGAACGAAAATGATTATTTACCCTGGAAAGAAAGGGAAAGCAAAGTTGACTTAGAAGACATGTCAGCATTCCAAGTTTAATCCATAAAGCTATTCTAGCTAAAATAGCTAGAGACATATACCTGACATCAACTCTAATGATATCAAAAGATGGTATCACCAATAAAATTATTAGCATGTTATAGAATAAAAATAATGCTATAAAATTATGATCTGTTACTTGTTGCGCTAAAGCTTCTAACCAAAAAGTTGAAGCTGCAGCAACATCTGCTAAAAATATAGCAGGTCTAAGAAAATTACCTGAACATAAGTAAGCTTTTCTTAGAAAGGAATCAATTTTCCTATCTAAAGGATCCTTAAATGAAGTACTATCTGCCGTAGGAATAGTAGTACATTAGCAGGAGTAGAGACAGCCCCATAACCTTAGGGATTTTTGTCCCAAAAAACTCTAATCTGTCAGATGGCACAGGATATAATTTGCTTAAACGTCTAGAAGGAGTAAATAAATTACCCAAATTATTCCATTCCCTGGAAATTACTTCAGAAATAGCATCAGGGAGATAAAACACTTCTGGAATAACTACAGGAGATTTAAAAACCTTATTTAAACGTTTACATTTAGTATCAAGAGGACCAGAATCCTCTATTTCTAATGCAAATAACACTTCTTTAAGTAAAGAACGAATAAATTCCATCTTGAACAAATACAAAGATTTATCAGCATCAACCTCTGAGACAGAAACCTCAGAACCAGAAGAACCATTATCAGTATCAGAATGATGATGTTCATTTAAAAATTCATCTGAAAAAAAGAGAAGTTTTAAAAGACTTATGTATACTAGAAGGAAAAATAACAGACATAGCCTTCTTAATGGATTTAAAAAATAAAATCTCTTATGTTATCAGGAACACTCTGAAAATTAGATGTTGACGGAACAGCAACAGGTAATGTAACAGTACTAAAGGAAATTTTATCTGCATTAATAAGTTTGACATGACATGCAATACAAATAACAGCTGGAGAAACCGATACCAAAAGTTTATAGCAGATACACTTAGCTTGGTAGCTCCAGCATTGTGCAGTGATTTTCCTGAAGTATCTTCTGACTCAGTTGCAACGTGGAACATCTTGCAATATGTAAAAGAAAAAAACAACATATAAAGCAAAATTGATCAAATTCCTTAAATGACAGTTTCAGGAATGGGAAAAAATGCCAAAGAACAAGCTTCTAGCAACCAGAAGCAATAAAAAATGAGACTTAAATAATGTGGAGACAAAAGTGACGCCCATATTTTTTCGCGCCAAATAAGACGCCCACATTATTTGGCGCCTAAATGCTTTTTGGCGCCAAAAATGACGCCACATCCGGAACGCCGACATTTTTGGCGCAAAATAACGTCAAAGAATGACGCAACTTCCGGCGACACGTATGACGCCGGAAACGGAAATAGAATTTTTCCGCCAAAAAAGTCCGTGCCAAGAATGACGCAATAAAATGAAGCATTTTCAGCCCCCGCGAGCCTAACAGCCCACAGGGAAAAAGTCAAATTTTAAGGTAAAAAATGTTAAATTAAAATGCATTATCCCAAATATGAAACTGACTGTCTGAAAAATAAGGAAAGTTGAACATTCTGAGTCAAGGCAAATAAATGTTTGAATACATATATTTAGAACTTTATAAACAAAGTGCCCAACCATAGCTAGGAGTGTCACAGAAAATAAGACTTACTTACCCCAGGACACTCATCTACATATAGCAGATAGCCAAACCAGTACTGAAACGAGAATCAGCAGAGGTAATGGTATATATAAGAGTATATCGTCGATCTGAAAAGGGAGGCAAGAGATGAATCTCTACGACCGATAACAGAGAACCTATGAAATAGACCCCTTAGAAGGAGATCACTGCATTCAAATAGGCAATACTCTCCTCACATCCCTCTGACATTCACTGCACGCTGAGAGGAAAACCGGGCTCCAACTTGCTGCGGAGCGCATATCAACGTAGAATCTAGCACAAACTTACTTCACCACCTCCATCGGAGGCAAAGTTTGTAAAACTGAATTGTGGGTGTGGTGAGGGGTGTATTTATAGGCATTTTAAGGTTTGGGAAACTTTGCCCCTCCTGGTAGGAATGTATATCCCATACGTCACTAGCTCATGGACTCTTGCTAATTACATGAAAGAAACTTTGATTTCCTGACCTCTGTCAGAAAAATCTTCATCGACATGGAATCTATTAAGGTTCCCAAGATAATTACCCTTTTATTTGGGAGTAAGGAACTCTTTTCTAAATTTACCTTCCACCCGTGAGATCGCAGGAAGGATAACACCATGTCTGTGTGAAATCTTGCTTGCTGTAAGTATGGGGCCTGGACTAGGTTGTCGTCCAGATAGGGTGCCACTGCAATTCCCCATAACCGAAGCACCGCCAACAGCAATCCCAGAACCTTCGTGAAAATTCTGGGAGCTGTGGCAAGACCGAAGGAAAGAGCCACAGATTGAAAGAGTTTGTCTAGAAAGGCAAACCTTAGGAACTTGAGATGATCCCTGTGAATGGACACATGTAGATACGCGTCCTTAAAATCCACTGTCATAAATTGGATCAAAGGAAGAATGGAACAAATAGTTTCCATCTTGAAGGACAGTACTCTGAGGAATTTGTTTAGACTCTTGAGATCTGAAGGTTCCCTCCTTCTTGGGCACCACAAACAGATTTGAATAAGAACCCTGACCCTGTTACTGAATCGGAACAGGAACTATCACTCCCAGATCGGAGAGGTCTCTTACACAATGTAAGAACACCTTCTCTCTTTGTCTGATCTACAGATAATTTTAGCAGAACCCTGCCTCTGGGAGGAAAAGTTTTGAACTCTAGTTTGTATCCCTGAGACACTACTTCTACTGCCCAGGGAACTTGAACATCTCGAACCCAAGCCTGAGCGGAGAAGGAAAGTCTGCCCCCTACAAGATCCGGTCCCGGATCGGGGGCATGCCCTTCATGCTGTCTTTGATTCAACAGCAGGCTTCTAGGATTGTTTTCCCATAATTTCCGTTCCATCCTTGAAAATTCGAGAGGAATAAAAAATTACTCTGTTGTCCCTTTTGTTTATTCCTCTTATCCTGAGAAGATGACCCTTACCTCCAGTAATGTCAGAGATTATTTCCGTCAAGCCAGGTCCAAACAAGGTCTTTCCCTTGTAAGGAATCGCTAAGAGCTTCGACTTAGAGGAAACATCCGCAGACCAAGGCTCTAACCATAAGGCTCTGCGAGCTAGAACAGAGAAACCTACAAATCTTTGCTCCCAGTTTAATAACTTGAAGGGAAGCATCCGTAATAAAGGAATTAGCCATCTTAAGAGCCTTTATCCTATCCTGGATTTCATCCAGGGAAGATTCAGTCCTGATAGCATCAGACAACATGTCAAATCAATATGCCGCTGCACTTGTGACGGTAGCAATGCACACAGCTAGCTGCCATTGTAAGCCCTGGTGTACATATATCTTTTTGAGTAAACCCTATAACTTTTTGTCCATAGGATCTTTGAAAGCACAACTATCCTCTATAGAAATAGTAGTTCTCTTAGCTAAGGAAGAAACAGCTCCTTCTACCTTGGGAACTGTTTGCCAAGCCTCCTTAATTAAATCGGCTATGGGAAACATCTTTTAAAATATAGGAGATGGAGAAATAGGGATACCCGGTTTCTCCCACTCCTTAGCAATGATCTCAGAAGCTCGGTCTCTACCGGAAAAAGTCTATCGAGGACGGTACCTCAAAATATTTGTTCAGTTTACTGGATTTTTTAGGATTAATAACGACCGTGGAGTCGTTGTCGTCTAATGTAGCTAAAACCTCCTTCAGTAATACTCGGAGGTTTTCTAGCTTAAACCTGAAGGATACAACCTCAGTATCAGCGAGAGGCATTACACTGTCAGAATCTGAAATTTCACCTTCAGATGCTACTACATTATCCTCCTCCTTAGGTTTCTGTGAGGAGACATCTGAAATAGCAATAACTGTGTCAGAAACCTCGTTTACTGAATGTCTGATTTTCCTCTTACGCTTTCCCTGCAATAATGGAAAAGCAGACAACGCATCTGAAACTGCCGTAGACATGAGGGAAGCGATGTCTCTTAAAGTAACTCCAGTAGGAGCTAGAGAAGAAACGCAGGGCACTGCATATGAGCGCGGTAAATTTTGCGGCCTATATTGAACATTTTCATTAGATTCCTGAACAGCATCTTTAGAAAATGTTGGCTCAAAAAAAAGTCTCTTCCTATAGCTTAAAGTCCTCACAATACATGAGGAACAGAAAGGGATTGGTGGTTCCACATTGGCCTCAAAACATAGGGAGCAAATGACACCTTGCAGGGCCCCTTGTTCCAAAAATTAAATTGAAAATATTTTTTTTATTAAAATGTAACATCAGCAAAAAAAGTTACTGTCTCTTTAAATAATAAAGTGAAACTTTTTTATTCCGTTTAATATAATAAGCTTAAAGTGTTAATATGAACTTTTAAACACATCCACACTTCAGCAATACCTTGCTGAGGTGCCCACCTCCTCTTAGCAGGAGCAAAATGTCCCCACAAACCGGTACTCGGTCGCGCAGACAGAATCAGGAGAGAACACGCAGTTCTGTTAATCTGCGGTGAACTCCTCGTTCCTTTAGTACGTAGCTAAAAATACAGATGCGTAGACTACCCTACAACGGAGCGGAGTGACTGCAAATGGCGCGCAATCACTTTCCACTTCCTTGCGTACCTCCCATTGTGGGCATGACTAGCAGCAAGGCTCCCGGTCGGCTAATTAAGTTAAAAGTGTGGAACCGCCACCCTTCAAATAACCAGCCCAGCGCCTGCATATATACTGCCTAGGGAGTCCCCTGTGCTCCCGGGGAGTCTTAAAGATAAAAACTGATGAGGTCAGATAAATGATCCTTTCAATAAAGTGCCCTCCATTTTTCAGAGTATTTATGGTTCCCCACAAAGCAAGCTAGCTATTACCTCATCTGCTGCCCGACAGCAAGGCAGTTTTTAGGTTTTCAGAGGTCCTCTCCCTCCGATGGACCTGAAATAAAGGAAAGTCCTGAGTTAAAGTCCCTCAGGTTTTCAAGGATAGGGCAGCAACACTATATGGGAGGCATGGTGAGAATTATGTCCCACCAGTTCCTATTGATCTAAAGCCACCAAAAGCTCTACTGAAGAGACTGATATGGACTACGGCTACACCCTAGGACAAAGCAGCACAATCTTGCACTACTTAAAAAATAATAAACTCTTGATTGAAGAATATTTTCTAACACCTAATTTACCACCTCCTTGCTCTTAACGTAGGCAAAGAGAATGACTGGGGTGGGAGTGAGGAGAGGAGCTATTTAACAGCTTTTGCTGTGGTGCTCGTTGCTGCCTCCTGCTGACCAGGAGGTGAATATCCCATTAGTAATTAAGATGATCCGTGGACTCATCGTGTCATTAAAAGGAAGTAGGAGAGACACCAGGGGTATATAGATGCCAGAAGATTAGGAAAAAAATGCTGCCTTAAATTAAATAGCGGCGGGTCATAGACTCCCCATGCCAGGAAAGAAAATAATTTATCACGTAAGCATAATTTTTTTTTCTTTCCAATGGCATCGAGAGTCCACGATTCCATTCATTATGGTTGTGAATCCAATACCAAACCCTGAGAGGACACAGAATGGACAGGGAGGGAGAACTAAAAACAGGCAGAGCTAAAAACTGAAGGCACCACTGCTTGAAGCACTTTACTCCAAAAAGAAGCCTCAGCTGAGGCAAAAACATCAAACTTGTAAAATTTAGTAAAAGTATGTAAAGAGGACCAAGTAGCCGCCTTACAGATTAGTTCCATGGATGCTTTCTTCTTTAAAGCCAAAGAAGAAGACACAGCACAGGTAGAGTAAGCCGTAATCCTCTCAGGAGGCTGCTGTCCAGCCTCCTCATAAGCCAAACGGATGACACTCAGCCGAAAGGAGTAGTTGCAGTGACTTTTTGACCCTTGCGCCTACCGGCGTGCACCACAAACAAGGAAGAAGAATGCCTAAAATCCTTGGTAGCCTGGAGATAGAGCTTTAAGGCAGGCACTAGGGGTTTTGAAAATAATCGCCACCTCGATGCAGCCTTCAACGATGCTGCATCGATGCAGTGAAGAGCCGAGTCGATTCACGAAACGTCACATGACCCTGCCTCCAGACCGACAGCAGAGGCAAGGAAAGATACAGAGTGCTGGATCCTTCGATGCAGCGAAGTTTATTCAAACTTTGCATAGGCATAAAATAAAAAGTCTGTGGAGGGAGCTAAGGTGCCACCAAATGTAATGAGCTGAAGCAAACTGCAACTGTCTCCACTACAACAAAACAGCTGTTGGGCCTATCAAGCTAGTCCACGACATTGTGTAATATGTATTTTTTACATAAATGATGATTTTTTTTTAAATTATGATTTATGATGGTAAATCCTAATGTTTGCGAAACGCTAGGATTTACCATCGTAACAAATAAAGGGGACTTTCATTCATGAAGTAAAAAATACTTCATTCTGAAAGCCCGTTTGTTAGCAGCATTCGCTGCGCTGCTAAAGGCAGCCCACGGCAGAACGCTATTTGGCTGAGAGGTGACGTTTCCACCTCTTAGCCAATAGCCGTGCAGGAAACATACAGCTTGGCGCAGCAAAACCCTGTGCCAAGCTGTCTTTCCCGCACGGCTATTGGCTAAGAGGTAGAAACGTCACCTCTCAGTCAAACAGCGTTTTTTCGTGGGCTGCCTTTAGCAGCTCAGCAAACGCTGCTAATAAATAAATGGGCTTTCAGAATAAAGTATTTTATTAAGTCCCCTTTATTTGTTATGATGGTAAATCCTAAAAAACTGTATTAAAAAAATGGCAGTGCTAGTAAGAACCGTAAAACTATTCTAACTTATAGCCTGACGGCTGAAGCAAACAACGACGACTCGCATAACATTTTCATTATACTGCGACCACCAGGAAGACAAGACCTAGTTTTCCAGATAGCAAAAATAAACTACACTGTTTGTATGCGCATTATCATTAACCCATCGTTTTCAAGTATTGCGGACACTTGTTAATAAAGTTTATTTATTTGAGGGGAAAAGGGTATGCCGTAACCGACGTCTGTGTTTCAAAGTTGCTTTGTTTCTACGAGATGCGCCAATTGGCTAAAACAATGTACTCATGAGATTGGTGGCTGCACTGATTCTGTAGTATAGCTATAAGAGCAGTGTTGTGATCTCGTGGACAGTATGATCAGCTTCCTGAACTGCCTCGGGCACCGGGTGAAAAAGGAGTGAGGTTTGACAACAAAACATGACACGTAGATATAAGATTCAGTGGCGTCACTAGGGGGGTGCGGGCCGCACCCGGGTGACACCCTCCAGGGGGTGACACCACCAAAAATAATAATTTTTTTTTTTTTTTTTTTTTAATTTTATTGAAATTCAAAGAAATACAATGTAGAAATGCATATATTTTTTATGAGAGGGGCCAACATTTGTGAACATTAGTGGGACTGGGGAAAATGTAGACACACTTAAAGGGACACTGTACCCAAAAATTTTCTTTCGTGATTCAGATTGAGCATGAAATTTTAAGCAACTTTCTAATTTACTCCTATTATCACATTTTCTACATTCTCTTGGTATCTTTATTTGAAATGCAAGAATGTAAGTTTAGATGACGGCCCATTTTTGTGAACAACCTGGGTTGTCCTTGCTGATTGGTGGATAAATTCATCCACCAATAAAAAAGTGCTGTCCAGAGTACTGAAACCAAAAAAAAGCTTAGATGCCTTCTTTTTCAAATAATGATAGCAAGAGAACGAAGAAAAATTGATAATAGGAGTAAATTAGAAAGTTGCTTAAAATTGCATGCTCTTTCTGAATTACAAAAGAAAAAATTTGGGGTCAGTGTCCCTTTAATTTTTTTTGCCCCTTGAGCCAGAGCTGCAATTTCCACAAATAGTTTTCCAGTCTGCTTTTGCTTGTTTGTACTTTGCTCCTCCCCTGCCCAATTTCACTATGAATGTTGTGGGCGTGCCGTGGGGCTTGCGAAATTGCGCTGCTAGCCTAAACCTGCCTGCCTATCTGTGCTCACTGCTCAGTGACGTGTGGAGCAGTGGAGTCAATCACTGCTGTGCTGTCTCTCTAAACGGGAAATCATGAGGGGGATGCCTGGCACCTGACCGCATGACTGTTTGACACTGTCTCTAAAGTGAAGGAGCCACGTATGATGTCCCCCAGACCATTACGGTTACGGTACACTAAGTGCACACTGAACAGGTAGGAGGGCGGGCGGGGGTCTGGGGGTGGGCAGAGAGCAGAGGTGATTGGCCATAAGAAGCGGTAGGCACGCGGCCCGGGGCTGTGCACTGACAGACTTGGAACAGAGTCAGAGAGCAGAATTTTCATGGTTTGCGCCTAAACCTTTTCTTCAGCAATTTATTTTTAGAGTGCACTGTTTATCTTTCATTTGATGCTCTGCTGAGCCAGGGAGCAGCTCTAGGCATGAGCTTAATAATTAATGCAGTGTAGTTTACATATTTTGTATGTGTGTGTGTGCCTGAGTGTTTCTGTGTGTGTGCCTGAGTGTTTTTGTGTGTGTGCCTGAGTGTTTTTTTTGTGTATGTCTAAGTGTTTGTGTGTGTGTGTGTGTGTGTTTCCGAGTGTTTGTGTGTGCATCTGAGTGTGTTTTTAAGTGTGTGTCTGAGTGTTTGTATGTGTGTGTGCCTGTGTTTTTGTGTTTGTGTGTGTCTGCTTTCGGGGGGGTGGGGGGGTGACACCATAACTTACCGCACCGGGTGACACCAACCCTAGTGACGCCACTGATAAGATTTGACGGATTGTGGCTTTTGATAAATCTACTGCATAGTGTTGTAATAAATATGCATGTAATAAGGCACAATGAGGTATATATAGGATTAAGATGAAATTGATGTATCCAAAAATAGGGACTCTACAATCTTAAAAGCCCAAAGGAAAAACAAAGGTGTTGGAAACTCTCTAAAAATCCATGAATATGTTTAATGCTGGCAGGCAATTCTCTACTAGTAATGAGAAAGTGCTATCCTGAAACCCAAAAAGGTTAATAATATCTATTTATTCAATGGAATAATATGAGAATATCTTCAGATGTTTAAAACAAATAAACTATTATTAAAATATATATATTATAAAATTAGCTCTAGCTTATTAACACAGACAATCTTATTATAGTGACCGGTCACTGTAAAGTCATATTACATAAAAAATCTGGCATAAAATAAGCACATAACACATATAAGCATACAGAGCCAAAAAAGTACAAGCCGTTTGCCTGTCAGTATGCACACGTCCCCCAAGCTGTTTGGGTAGGAGTCAGAATAAGCCTCAGCGGGCACAGTTCAGATGTGTATTAAAGAAAGTGACACTCTATGTTTATATGGATATTATATATATTATGGATTGTTCTCCTGTCTCCTACTGTGCAGGTGGAGGGTAAAAAAGAAAAGTATGTCCCCAAATTAGAGTACCTTATCTGGTATCTGTATCTGGTGAGGGAAGATTCATAAAAGTCTATTTTAATAACAGTGAAGTGGAATAAGCACATATGAGAATAATAACCAGCACATACTTAAGTTTTATATATGCTTGCCTACAAGTTTTATAAGGAATTCAGAAGATAAAAGAAAGTGACAGAAATACACAATAGAAGGAGTTCATATGGAAAGAGACACCAAAATACCACCTTAAGAAAGAAAACCACCTTAAGCAGAAGGACATTGAAAGATCTACCAATAGGAGCACAGAGGAGGGGTATATATAGGCAATACAAACACTGTTCATACATCTTGATAAAGCCTGCGAGTCAGGCGAAACATGTTGATGAGTGACGGTGTGTTGTAAAGTAAGAACCTAGAAAAGGAAAACAGGCTAAACTCTGCGCATAGTATTAACATTGCCGTATACACGAAGTATATACGCTTTTGGAACATTTCGTCTGTAAGAGCATCCTATTGGCCAATCCGCAAACACGTAACAGAACGCGGAAGTAACGGAACGCGGAAGTAACGGCCGGCCAGACAGACGAGGTAGAAAAGCACCGCAACCATACAGTGTTAAAGACGCAGGAGCGTCAGAAGATACAGCAGTGTATAAGTTACTCTAATTTGGGGGAGCGAGCTACATTCAGTTTAATGGCGTGATCGGGCGTGCTGTGACTAGACAGCGTGCCTGATGCTCTTAGGTAAAAAACAGACCCGCTCAGTAGAGCCAGAAGCGGTGTTCTGAAAAATAGATTTTCGTATGTAAATATATTTCTTTCATGTAATTAGCAAGAGTCCATGAGCTAGTGACGTATGGGATATACAATCCTACCAGGAGGGGCAAAGTTTCCCAAACCTTAAAATGCCTATAAATACACCCCTCACCACACCCACAATTCAGTTTTACAAACTTTGCCTCCTATGGAGGTGGTGAAGTAAGTTTGTGCTAGATTCTACGTTGATATGCGCTCCGCAGCAGATTGGAGCCCGGTTTTCCTCTCAGCGTGCAGTGAATGTCAGAGGGATGTGAAGAGAGTATTGCCTATTTTGAATGCAGTGATCTTCTTCTACGGGGTCTATTTCATAGGTTCTCTGTTATCGGTCGTAGAGATTCATCTCTTACCTCCCTTTTCAGATCGACGATATACTCATATATATATACCATTACCTCTGCTGATTTTCGTTTCAGTACTGGTTTGGCTTTCTACAAACATGTAGATGAGTGTCCTGGGGTAAGTAAGTCTTATTTTCTGTGACACTCTAAGCTATGGTTGGGCACTTCGTTTATACAGTTCTAAATATATGTATTCAAACATTTATTTGCCTTGACTCAGGATGTTCAACATTCCTTATTTTCAGACAGTCAGTTTCATATTTGGGATAATGCACTTGAATCATTTTTTTTCTTACCTTAAAAATTTGACTTTTTTCCCTGTGGGCGGTTAGGCTCGCGGGGGCTGAAAATGCTTCATTTTATTGCGTCATTCTTGGCGCGGACTTTTTTGGCGCAAAAAATCTTTTCTGTTTCCGGCGTCATACGTGTCGCCGGAAGTTGCGTCATATTTTGACGTTCTTTTGCGCCAAAAATGTCGGCGTTCCGGATGTGGCGTCATTTTTGGCGCCAAAAAGCATTTAGGCGCCAAATAATGTGGGCGTCTTATTTGGCGCTAAAAAATATGGGCGTCGCTTTTGTCTCCACATTATTTAAGTCTCATTTTTTCTTTGCTTCTGGTTGCTAGAAGCTTGTTCATTGGCATTTTTTCCCATTCCTGAAACTGTCATTTAAGGAATTTGATCAATTTTGCTTTATATGTTGTTTTTTCTCTTACATATTGCAAGATGTCTCACGTTGCATCTGAGTCAGAAGATACTTCAGGAAAATCGCTGTCTGGTGCTGGAACTACCAAAGCTAAGTGTATCTGCTGTAAACTTTTGGTAGCTATTCCTCCAGCTGTTTGTATTAATTGTCATGACAAACTTGTTAATGCAGATAATATTTCCTTTAGTAAAGTACCATTGCCTGTTGCAGTTCCATCAACATCTAATTTTCAGAATGTTCCTGATAACATAAGAGATTTTGTTTCTGAGTCCATCAAGAAGGCTATGTCTGTTATTCCTCCTTCTAGTAAACATAAAAAATCTTTTAAAACTTCTCTTTATACAGTTGAATTTTTAAATGAACATCATCATTCCGATTCTGATGACTCTTCTGGTTCAGAGGATTCTGTTTCAGAGATTGATGCTGATAAATCTTCATATTTATTTAAAATGGAATTTATTCGTTCTTTACTTAAAGAAGTACTAATTGCTTTAGAAATTGAGGATTCTGGTCCTCTTGATACTAAATCTAAACGTTTAGATAAGGTCTTTAAATCTCCTGTGGTTATTCCAGAAGTTTTTCCTGTTCCTAGTGCTATTTCTGAAGTAATTTCCAGAGAATGGGATAAATTGGGTAATTCATTTACTCCTTCTAAACGTTTTAAGCAATTATATCCTGTGCCGTCTGACAGATTAGAATTTTGGGACAAAATCCCTAGAGTTGATGGGGCTATTTCTACCCTTGCTAAACGTACTACTATTCCTACGTCAGATGGTACTTCGTTTAAGGATCCTTTAGATAGGAAAATTGAATCCTTTCTAAGAAAAGCTTATCTGTGTTCAGGTAATCTTCTTAGACCTGCTATATCATTGGCTGATGTTGCTGCAGCTTCAACTTTTTGGTTGGAAACTTTAGCGCAACAAGTAACAGATCATGATTCTCATAATATTATTATTCTTCTTCAGCATGCTAATAATTTTATCTGTGATGCCATTTTTGATATTATCAGAGTTGATGTCAGGTTTATGTCTCTAGCTATTTTAGCTAGAAGAGCTTTATGGCTTAAAACTTGGAATGCTGATATGGCTTCTAAATCAACTCTACTTTCCATTTCTTTCCAGGGTAACACATTATTTGGTTCTCAGTTGGATTCTATTATCTCAACTGTTACTGGTGGGAAAGGAACTTTTTTACCACAGGATAAAAAATCTAAAGGTAAAAACAGGGCTAATAATCGTTTTCGTTCCTTTCGTTTCAACAAAGAACAAAAGCCTGATCCTTCATCCTCAGGAGCAGTTTCAGTTTGGAAACCATCTCCAGTCTGGAATAAATCCAAGCCTTCTAGAAAAGCAAAGCCAGCTTCTAAGTCCACATGAAGGTGCGGCCCTCATTCCAGCTCAGCTGGTAGGGGGCAGGTTACGTTTTTTCAAAGAAATTTGGATCAATTCTGTTCACAATCTTTGGATTCAGAACATTGTTTCAGAAGGGTACAGAATTGGTTTCAAGATGAGACCTCCTGCAAAGAGATTTTTTCTTTCCCGTGTCCCAGTAAATCCAGTGAAAGCTCAAGCATTTCTGAATTGTGTTTCAGATCTAGAGTTGGCTGGAGTAATTATGCCAGTTCCAGTTCTGGAACAGGGGATGGGGTTTTATTCAAATCTCTTCATTGTACCAAAGAAGGAGAATTCCTTCAGACCAGTTCTGGATCTAAAAATATTGAATCGTTATGTAAGGATACTAACGTTCAAAATGGTAACTGTAAGGACTATCTTGCCTTTTGTTCAGCAAGGGCATTATATGTCCACAATAGATTTACAGGATGCATATCTGCATATTCCGATTCATCCAGATCATTATCAGTTCCTGAGATTCTCTTTTCTGGACAAGCATTACCAGTTTGTGGCTCTGCCGTTTGGCCTAGCTACAGCTCCAAGAATTTTTTCAAAGGTTCTCGGTGCCCTTCTGTCTGTAATCAGAGAACAGGGTATTGTGGTATTTCCTTATTTGGACGATATCTTGGTACTTGCTCAGTCTTTACATTTAGCAGAATCTCATACGAATCGACTTGTGTTGTTTCTTCAAGATCATGGTTGGAGGATCAATTCACTAAAAAGTTCATTGATTCCTCAGACAAGGGTAACCTTTCTGGGTTTCCAGATAGATTCAGTGTCCATGACTCTGTCTTTGACAGACAAGAGACGTCTAAAATTGATTTCAGCTTGTCGAAACCTTCAGTCACAATCATTCCCTTCGGTAGCCTTATGCATGGAAATTCTAGGTCTTATGACTGCTGCATCGGACGCGATCCCCTTTGCTCGTTTTCACATGCGACCTCTTCAGCTCTGTATGCTGAATCAATGGTGCAGGGATTACACAAAGATATCTCAATTAATATCTTTAACACCGATTGTACGACACTCTCTAACGTGGTGGACAGATCACCATCGTTTAATTCAGGGGGCTTCTTTTGTGCTTCCGACCTGGACTGTAATTTCAACAGATGCAAGTCTCACAGGTTGGGGAGCTGTGTGGGGATCTCTGACGGCACAAGGAGTTTGGGAATCTCAGGATGTGAGATTACCGATCAATATTTTGGAACTCCGTGCAATTTTCAGAGCTCTTCAGTCTTGGCCTCTTCTGAAGAGAGAATCGTTCATTTGTTTTCAGACAGACAATGTCACAACTGTGGCATACATCAATCATCAAGGAGGGACTCACAGTCCTCTGGCTATGAAAGAAGTATCTCGAATTCTGGTTTTCGCGGAATCCAGCTCCTGTCTAATCTCTGCAGTTCATATCCCAGGTATAGACAATTGGGAAGAGGATTATCTCAGTCGCCAAACGCTGCATCCGGGCGAATGGTCTCTTCACCCAGAGGTATTTCTTCAGATTGTTCAAATGTGGGAGCTTCCAGAAATAGATCTGATGGCGTCTCATCTAAACAAGAAACTTCCCAGGTATCTGTCCAGATCCCGGGATCCTCAGGCGGAAGCAGTGGATGCATTATCACTTCCTTGGAAGTATCATCCTGCCTATATCTTTCCGCCTCTAGTTCTTCTTCCAAGAGTAATCTCCAAGATTCTGAAGGAATGCTCGTTTGTTCTGCTGGTAGCTCCGGCATGGCCTCACAGGTTTTGGTATGCGGATCTTGTCCGGATGGCCTCTTGCCATCCGTTGACTCTTCCGCTAAGACCAGACCTTCTGTCGCAAGGTCCTTTTTTCCATCAGGATCTCAAATCCTTAAATTTAAAGGTATGGAGATTGAACGCTTGATTCTTGGTCAAAGAGGTTTCTCTGACTCCGTGATTAATACTATGTTACAGGCTCGTAAATCTGTATCCAGAGAGATATATTATAGAGTCTGGAAGACATATTTCTTGGTGTCTTTCTCATCATTTTTCTTGGCATTCTTTTAGAATTCCGAGAATTTTACAGTTTCTTCAGGATGGTTTAGATAAAGGTTTATCCGCAAGTTCTTTGAAAGGACAAATCTCTGCTCTTTCTGTTCTTTTTCACAGAAAGATTGCTAATCTTCCTGATATTCATTGTTTTGTACAAGCTTTGGTTCGTATAAAACCTGTCATTAAGTCAATTTCTCCTCCTTGGAGTTTGAATTTGGTTCTGGGGGCTCTTCAAGCTCCTCCGTTTGAACCTATGCATTCATTGGACATTAAATTACTTTCTTGGAAAGTTTTGTTCCTTTTGGCGATCTCTTCTGCCAGAAGAGTCTCTGAATTATCTGCTCTTTCTTGTGAGTCTCCTTTTCTGATTTTTCATCAGGATAAGGCGGTGTTGCAAACTTCTTTTGAATTTTTACCTAAAGTTGTGAATTCCAACAACATTAGTAGAGAAATTGTGGTTCCTTCATTATGTCCTAATCCTAAGAATTCTAAGGAGAAATCGTTGCATTCTTTGGATGTTGTTAGAGCTTTGAAATATTATGTTGAAGCTACTAAGTCTTTCCGAAAGACTTCTAGTCTATTTGTTATCTTTTCCGGTTCTAGAAAAGGCCAGAAAGCTTCTGCCATTTCTTTGGCATCTTGGTTGAAATCTTTAATTCATCTTGCCTATGTTGAGTCGGGTAAAACTCCGCCTCAAAGGATTACAGCTCATTCTACTAGGTCAGTTTCTACTTCCTGGGCGTTTAGGAATGAAGCTTCGGTTGATCAGATTTGCAAAGCAGCAACTTGGTCCTCTTTGCATACTTTTACTAAATTCTACCATTTTGATGTATTTTCTTCTTCTGAAGCAGTTTTTGGTAGAAAAGTACTTCAGGCAGCGGTTTCAGTTTGAATCTTCTGTTTTTCATTAAACTTTATTTTGGGTGTGGATTATTTTCAGCAGGAATTGGCTGTCTTTATTTTATCCCTCCCTCTCTAGTGACTCTTGCGTGGAAAGATCCACATCTTGGGTAGTCATTATCCCATACGTCACTAGCTCATGGACTCTTGCTAATTACATGAAAGAAAACATAATTTATGTAAGAACTTACCTGATAAATTAATTTCTTTCATATTAGCAAGAGTCCATGAGGCCCGCCCTTTTTTGTGGTGGTTATGATTTTTTTGTATAAAGCACAATTATTCCAATTCCTTATTTTATATGCTTTCGCACTTTTTTCTTATCACCCCACTTCTTGGCTATTCGTTAAACTGAATTGTGGGTGTGGTGAGGGGTGTATTTATAGGCATTTTAAGGTTTGGGAAACTTTGCCCCTCCTGGTAGGAATGTATATCCCATACGTCACTAGCTCATGGACTCTTGCTAATATGAAAGAAATGAATTTATCAGGTAAGTTCTTACATAAATTATGTTTTGCTATACTCTGCTTTAGAAACGTGGCGCTAGGCTAATGTTATATAATTCTGCACTGTGTGCATTATTGTATAACCTTATTTGGTGGAGTTACTGGCCCTTTAAGAACTAAATTAAGACAAAATTCTAGGAATCCTAACTCTACTCCATGAGTAGCCCTTGGATTCACACCAATAAAGATATTTACGCCATATCTTGTAGCAAATCTTTCTAGTTACAGGTTTACGAGCCTGTCTCCAGGGTGGAAGAGAAGACATGTCCACCAGATCTGCATACCAAATCCTGCGAGGCCAGGCCGGTGCAATGAAGATCACCAACGCCTTCTTCCTGTTTGACTCGAGGAAATAGGTATGCTAGACTGAAGGTCCAAGGTACCGCCAGGGCGTCTATCAGTACAGTCTGAGGATCCCTGGACCTTGATCCGTACCTCGGAAGCTTGGCATTCTGTCGAGATGCCATAAGGTCCAACTCCGGTTGAACCTATTTAAGAATCAGGCTTGAGAACACTTCCGGATGGAGTTCCCACTCTGCCGGATGAAATGTCTGCCTGCTCAGGAAGTCCGCCTCCCAGTTGTCCATCCCTGGGATGTGGATCGCCGACAGACAGCAAGAGTGAGACTCCGCCCACCGAATTATCTTGGCTACCTCCGTCATCGCTAAGGAACTCCGCGTTCCTCCCTGATTGATGTAAGCCACTGAAGTTATGTTGTCCGACTAGAACCTGATAAACTGGGCTAAGGCTAACTGTGGCCAGGCTAGAAGAGCATTGAAGATCGCTCTCAGCTCCAGAATGTTTATAGGAAGAACAGACTCTGAGTCCAAACTCCCTGAGCCTTTAGGGAATCCCAAACTGCCCCCCATCCCAGAAGACTGGCATCTGTTGTCACAATCACCCAGGAGGGTCTGCAAAAGCAGGTTCCCTGGGAGAGATGATCCTGAGACAACCACCATTGAAGCGAATCCCTTGTCTCCTGCTTCAAAAGAATTTGTGGAGACAAATCCGCATAATCTCCGTTCCACTGACTGAGCATGTTTAACTGCAGAGGTCTGAGGTGGAAATGGGCAAACAGGATGATGTCCATTGCCGCCACCATCAGCCTGATTACCTCCATGCACTGAGCCACTTCTGTCAGAAAGATCTTCATTGATAGGGAAGCTATTACGGTTCCCAAGAAAGTTACCCTTGTATTTGGAACTAGGGAACTAGGGAGATCTTTTCCAAATTTACCTTCCATCCGTGAGTTCGCAGGAAGGATAACAACATTTCCGTGTGGGAACTTGCTTGCTGAAAGGATGGTGCCTGAACCAGAAAATTGTCCAGATAGGGAGCTAGTGCAATGCCCGTAATCGGAGCACCGCCAAAAGAGATCCCAGAACCTTTGAGAAAATTCTGGGAGCTGTGGCAAGGCCGAAAGGAAGGGCCACAAATTGGAAGTGTTTGTCTAGAAAGGAAACCTTAGAAACTTGTGATAATCCCTGTGAATGGGAATATGCAGGTACGCATCCTTTAAATCCACTGTTGTCATAAATTGACCCTCTTGGACCAAAGGAAGAACGTAACAAATAGTTTCCATCTTGAAGCACTGAGGAATTTGTTTAAACTCTTGAGATCTAAAATTGGACTGAAAGTTCCCTCTTTTTTGGGAACTACGAACAGATTGGAATAAAACCCCAGACCCTGTTTCTGTATCGGAACAGAAACCATCACTCCCAGGTCGAAGAGATCTCTTACACTATGTAAAAACGCTTCTCTTTTTGTCTGGTCCACAGATAATCTTGAAAGCAGAAACCTGCCTCTGGGAGGAAAACTTTTGAACTCTAGCTTGTATCCCTGGGACACTATGTCCACTGCCCAGGGATCCTGCACATCTCGAACCCAAGCCTGAATGAAGAAGGAAAGCCTGCTCCCAACAAGATCCGGTCCCAGATCAGGGGCAGGCCCTTCATGCTGTCTGATTCAATAGCAGGCTTCTTGGATTGTTTTCCCTTATTCCAAGACTGATTGGCTCTCCAGGAAGGTTTAAACTGATCTTGCTTGGAGGAGGAAGCAGAAGAATTTCCCTTGAAATTATGAAAGGAACGAAAATTACTCTGAGGTCCCTTTTGCTTGTTTCTCTTATCTTGAGGGAGATGACGACCCTTCCCTCCCGTAATATCAGAGATGATTTCTGTTAATCCCAGTCCAAACCAGGACTTTCCCTTATAAGGTATTGCCAACAGTTTAGAATTGGATGACAAATCCTCAGACCAAGGTTTTAACCATAAGGCTCTGCGGGCTAGAACAGCAAAACCTGATATTTTTGCTCCTAGTTTGATAGCCTCTAGGGAAGCATCAGTAATAAAGGAATTAGCTAACTTAAGAGCTGTTATCCTATCCTGAATCTCATCAAGGGGAGTGTCTGTCTTGATAGCATCAGACAAGGCATCAAACCAATAAGCTGCGTGACTGTAGCAATGCACACCGCCTGGTGTACGTACATCTTCTTGAGTAACCCCTCTAATTTTTTATCCATAGGATCCTTAAAGGCACAACTATCCTCTATGGATGGGAATAGTAGCTCTCTTGGCCAGAGTGGAAACAGCCCCTTCCACCTTGGGGACTGTTTGCCAACACTCCTTAATAGAGACAACTATGGGAAACATCTTTTTAAAAATAGGAGATGGAGAAAAAGGGATACCCGGTCTCTCTCATTCCTTAGCAATGATCTCAGTAGCTCGATCTGGGACAGGGAAAACCTCCACCAAAGAAGGTACATCAAAATATTGGTTTAGCTTACTGGATTTCTTAGGATTGACTACGACCGTGGTGTCACTGTCGTCCAAAGTAGCTAAAACCTCCTTGAGTAACAGGCGGAGGTGTTCTAGCTTAAATCTGAAGGATAACACTTCAGTATCAGCAAGAGGAATTACACTGTCAGAATCTGAAATGTCACCTTCAGATGCTCCTAAGGTGTCCTCCTCCTCAGGCTTCTGGGAGGGGGCATTGGAAATTGCAACAACTGCATCAGAAACCTCGCTTGCTGAATGTCAGTTTTTCCTCTTACGCTTTCCCTGCAACATTGGGAAAGCAGACAATGCATCAGAGACTACAGAAGACATGAGAGAAGCTGTCAGGGTGCCAGGAATCAGACTGAGACGAGAAGTGCAAAAATAATCACACCTTTATTAACAGCAAAAAATAATAAAAAGTCGGGGGCGGAGCCTATGCTTGGAGCGGCTGGACGTGTTTACATGAAGCTCCTGCACACTAGTACTTAATTGGGTTCTTTTTGGCTATAAAATTAAGAGATTGCACTTACTATGACTTTTATATTGGAATCCTACAACTATCTATATGTTTAGCCAGAAGTACAGAAGCAGAGGATCGACACCCAGACCTATGTTCTCCAGGTGCGCCACACAGGCTTGCTGTTTGCTAGGCCATTATTGACTCGTGGATAGAGATCTGTGAGGCGAGATCTGTGAGGCGAAGGGTGCCGCACGAAACCCCCCCAGGATTCTGGGGTTAGAGGTACGCAGATACCAGCTTGGGTGCTAACCTTTACCACTACATAGCAGCACGGATACACTGTAATTTCTACACCTACTAGCTATGGGGGAACTTTATTATAATGTACAAGCGCTCTTGGATGACTGAGCGCAAATTTTGTGAGAAGATGGATGAGGTGTTTAAATCATTATACTTTGGAGATCCACAGACCGATAGTCGCTCAACGAAATGTGTGATTAATGAAGAGACCCTAGGGTCTACCGGCAACATATGGCGAAAGGCCCCTTTGCTAACTAGTTCTCCGCCACTGTGTTTGCGCATAGTGAGTATTCCAGATATTGGGAAGAGAGTCACACAAGAGCAGATGCCGATTTCCAGCTATTCCCCCGCGTCTTCCAGGAGAGGGGCCATTGAGGTGGTGCCCCTGCATGGCTGTACTGCTGTCTTTGACCCAGGGGATGCGGCCGATCCCTGGGAACATGACAGGTATTGTTCAGACGGGGTGCAGGAGGACTGTGCAGAGAGCATGTTACAAATAGGAGCCACGCATCTATCCAGCTGCCACGATGCAGTGGAAATTACATCTCAGCACACTGAATCCCTAACTTTGGAGCTGTGCGGTCATTGCAGTTTGTCAGATGGCCAGCAACAGAGGATACTTCAACTCCAGAAGCCTATCAGGGAGTTAGTCCCACAGCCTTATAAATCACACGAAGTATGCTTGATACAAAAAACCTGCACTCAAGATGCTGAATTGAAGACGATTTCTCCAATACCTGACACCTACTATATACTTATTAGAGTTTATATGGCTCTCAGGAAGGGTGTTGGATAGAGGATAGCTACTTCGTTTCTCACCTACTCCCTGGGTCTATTCCAGCAACTGGGGATCCGGTAGACTTTTTATTTTACTAAGTAACTGTTATTTCTGTGAGTTGGCTAACCGGTTGTTATACAGTTAGCAATAATATACCTCTAATTTATAGTGATTGTTAGTAAATATGACCATATATAATCCGTTTCTATATAATAATCCTCTCCTAGTTTCTATAGAGAACGATTGTATTTTGGGGTAAATGTTAAGCTCAATTTACAGAAGTTAGTTATCTGTTGTTCTATTATAGAGTATTCCTTTGTTCTATACAATTCCTAATCAGTATTGCCTATAACAGCCCGAATAAGCTTTTTCCTACTTAGTGTCCCATCTAGATTAAGCTAAACCTACAGCCACTAAACGGACCAACAAATATCTCTATACATGGTCTTTTGTTGATACCGGCAATCCCCACTAGAGGGGAGTAGAACTCCAAAAATGTTTATGACGATCAAACAAGCTTTTCATAGCACTATTCATCCAAGGGAAAGTCTTAAAGTTGAGGTGAGTTCCCCAAATTAGAGTGTGAAATAACCCTGTTGATCTATTCCATATAGAGTAAACACAGGACCACATATGATATATTTTCTTATCTACACCCTGCTAAGGTCTTAAGAGGGATATTACAGATGGTTCTGTAATCCTTATATTCTATATAAATGTGTTCACCCATAGATGATATTGATAAACCTGTAATTATAGTCATAAGGGGCTCTATATGCTGCCTTACATTCATCTGGACATTTATAGACCCAAGGGCTTAAAAGTGGCCCTATATGTTACCTCTCTGGCTTTAATAATCACATAGGTAGCATTTCCTCTGACTTTAGTTATTGTACTGTATGTTGTTAACTATGCTTTATAATATTGTGATACTGAACTGTATACTACTTCTATTTGCCCTCACAGATGGGGGCCTGTGTAAGTGTTTATTTTGTACTGCTTTATAGATTACCTCAATAAAAATTATACTAAAAAAAATAAAAAAAAATAAAATAAAAAGTCCACAAGTCAAATAACAAGCCAGGAGTCAAAACCAGAGCTGGTAGTCAGACGAGCCGAGTCAGGAGCCAAAGCGAATAGTCAGACGAGCCGGAATCAGGAACAAGGAAAAGAGCAGAGTCAGGAACAAGCCAGGGATCAGGAACCAGGAAGGACGTCAGGCAGCCAGGTAATACACAGGAGCTCTCACAAACAGGTCTGAGACAACGCAAAGGCAAAGCATACTGAACAGAGGCCCTTTAAATAATAAGTGATGACATCACAATTCTGAGACTGCATCCTGTCTCACATGGATGATGCACACCAGTCTGGCCATAAAAGGAAGTGCAGGACATGAGCAGCATCCCCCACAATGCAACATAGTCAGGAAGAGAGGTGAGTAAAATGGCTGCCAGCAGCACATGGCAAACAAAACAGGGAAAAAACCCTGACAGAAGCGATGTCATGCAAAGTAACTCCAGAAGAAGTTAGAGAGGAAGCGCAGTGGACTGCTTGTGTGGACGGTAAACTTTGGGACGCTTGAGGACAAAGCTGCGGAAAATATTGAACATTGTCATTAGATTCCTGAACAGCATCCTCTTTAGAAAATGTTGGCTCAGAAAAAATTCTATCCCTATAGTTTAAAGTTCTCTCAAATCATGAGGAACAGAAAGGGATTGGTGGTTCCACATTGGCATTAAAA
Organism: Bombina bombina; assembly: GCF_027579735.1. NCBI lineage: Eukaryota > Metazoa > Chordata > Amphibia > Anura > Bombinatoridae > Bombina > Bombina bombina. Next base: position 1,443,737,521 of record NC_069500.1, on the reverse strand, counting down.
CACAAAGAACAGGTGGCATCTTGCAGAGCCTCTTAATCCATCTTGACTCTCAATAAATCAATTTATCATAAAAAACATAATTTATGTAAGAACTTACCTGATAAATTCATTTCTTTCATATTAGCAAGAGTCCATGAGCTAGTGACGTATGGGATATACATTCCTACCAGGAGGGGCAAAGTTTCCCAAACCTCAAAATGCCTATAAATACACCCCTCACCACACCCACAATTCAGTTTAACGAATAGCCAAGAAGTGGGGTGATAAGAAAAAAAGTGCGAAAGCATATAAAATAAGGAATTGGAATAATTGTGCTTTATACAAAATCATAACCACCACAAAAAAAGGGCGGGCCTCATGGACTCTTGCTAATATGAAAGAAATGAATTTATCAGGTAAGTTCTTACATAAATTATGTTTTCTTTCATGTAATTAGCAAGAGTCCATGAGCTAGTGACGTATGGGATAATGACTACCCAAGAAGTGGATCTTTCCACACAAGAGTCACTAGAGAGGGAGGGATAAAATAAAGACAGCCAATTCCTGCTGAAAAATCCACACCCAAAATAAAGTTTAACGAAAAACATAAGCAGAAGATTCAAACTGAAACCGCTGCCTGAAGTACTTTTCTACCAAAGACTGCTTCAGAAGAAGAAAATACATCAAAATGGTAGAATTTAGTAAAAGTATGCAAAGAGGACCAAGTAGCTGCTTTGCAGATCTGGTCAACCGAAGCTTCATTCCTAAACGCCCAGGAAGTAGAAACTGACCTAGTAGAATGAGCTGTAATTCTCTGAGGCGGAGTCTTACCCGACTCAACATAAGCAAGATGAATTAAAGATTTCAACCAAGATGCCAAAGAAATGGCAGAAGCTTTCTGGCCTTTTCTAGAACCGGAAAAGATAACAAATAGACTAGAAGTCTTACGAAAAGATTTCGTAGCTTCAACATAATATTTCAAAGCTCTAACAACATCTAAAGAATGCAACGATTTCTCCTTAGAATTCTTAGGATTAGGACATAATGAAGGAACCACAATTTCTCTACTAATGTTGTTGGAATTCACAACTTTAGGTAAAAATTCAAAAGAAGTTCGCAACACCGCCTTATCCTGATGAAAAATCAGAAAAGGAGACTCACAAGAAAGAGCAGATAATTCAGAAACTCTTCTGGCAGAAGAGATGGCCAAAAGGAACAAAACTTTCCAAGAAAGTAATTTAATGTCCAATGAATGCATAGGTTCAAACGGAGGAGCTTGAAGAGCTCCCAGAACCAAATTCAAACTCCAAGGAGGAGAAATTGACTTAATGACAGGTTTTATACGAACCAAAGCTTGTACAAAACAATGAATATCAGGAAGAATAGCAATCTTTCTGTGAAAAAGAACAGAAAGAGCAGAGATTTGTCCTTTCAAAGAACTTGCGGACAAACCCTTATCTAAACCATCCTGAAGGAACTGTAAAATTCTCAGTATTCTAAAAGAATGCCAGGAAAAATGATGAGAAAGACACCAAGAAATATAAGTCTTCCAGACTCTATAATATATCTCTCGAGATACAGATTTACGAGCCTGTAACATAGTATTAATCACAGAGTCAGAGAAACCTCTTTGACCAAGAATCAAGCGTTCAATCTCCATACCTTTAAATTTAAGGATTTCAGATCCTGATGGAAAAAAAGGACCTTGTGACAGAAGGTCTGGTCTTAACGGAAGAGTCCACGGTTGGCAAGAGGCCATCCGGACAAGATCCGCATACCAAAACCTGTGAGGCCATGCCGGAGCTACCAGGAGAACAAACGAGCATTCCTTCAGAATCTTGGAGATTACTCTTGGAAGAAGAACTAGAGGCGGAAAGATATAGGCAGGATGATACTTCCAGGGAAGTGATAATGCATCCACTGCCTCCGCCTGAGGATCCCGGGATCTGGACAGATACCTGGGAAGTTTCTTGTTTAGATGGGACGCCATCAGATCTATTTCTGGAAGTTCCCACATTTGAACAATCTGAAGAAATACCTCTGGGTGAAGAGACCATTCGCCCGGATGCAACGTTTGGCGACTGAGATAATCCGCTTCCCAATTGTCTACACCTGGAATATGAACCGCAGAGATTAGACAGGAGCTGGATTCCGCCCAAACCAAAATTCGAGATACTTCTTTCATAGCCAGAGGACTGTGAGTCCCTCCTTGATGATTGATGTATGCCACAGTTGTGACATTGTCTGTCTGAAAACAAATGAACGATTCTCTCTTCAGAAGAGGCCAAAATTGAAGAGCTCTGAAAATTGCCCGGAGTTCCAAAATATTGATCTGTAATCTCACCTCCTGAGATTCCCAAACTCCTTGTGCCGTCAGAGATCCCCACACAGCTCCCCAACCTGTGAGACTTGCATCTGTTGAAATTACAGTCCAGGTCGGAAGCACAAAAGAAGCCCCCTGAATTAAACGATGGTGATCTGTCCACCATGTTAGAGAGTGTCGAACAATCGGTTTTAAAGATATTAATTGAGATATCTTCGTGTAATCCTTGCACCATTGCTTCAGCATACAGAGCTGAAGAGGTCGTATGTGAAAACGAGCAAAGGGGATCGCGTCCGATGCAGCAGTCATAAGACCTAGAATTTCCATGCATAAGGCTACCGAAGGGAATGATTGTGACTGAAGGTTTCGACAAGCTATAATCAATTTTAAACGTCTCTTGTCTGTTAAAGACAGAGTCATGGACACTGAATCCATCTGGAAACCCAGAAAGGTTACCTTTGTCTGAGGAATCAAAGAACCTTTTGGTAAATTGATCCTCCAACCATGATCTTGAAGAAACAACACAAGTCGATTCGTATGAGATTCTGCTAAATGTAAAGACTGAGCAAGTACCAAGATATCGTTCAAATAAGGAAATACCACAATACCCTGTTCTCTGATTACAGACAGCAGGGCACCGAGAACCTTTGTAAAAATTCTTGGAGCTGTAGCTAGGCCAAACGGCAGAGCCACAAACTGGTAATGCTTGTCTAGGAAAGAGAATCTCAGAAACTGATAGTGATCTGGATGAATCTGAATATGCAGATATGCATCCTGTAAATCTATTGTGGACATATAATTCCCTTGCTGAACTAAAGGTAAGATAGTCCTTACAGTTACCATCTTGAATGTTGGTATCCTTACATAACGATTCAATATTTTTAGATCCAGAACTGGTCTGAAGGAATTCTCCTTCTTTGGTACAATGAAGAGATTTGAATAAAACCCCATCCCCTGTTCCGAAACTGGAACTGGCATAATTACTCCAGTCAACTCTAGATCTGAAACACATTTCAGAAATGCTTGAGCTTTTACTGGATTTACTGGGACACGGGAAAGAAAAAATCTCTTTGCAGGAGGTCTCAACTTGAAACAAATTCTGTACCCTTCTGAAACAATGCTCTGAATCCAAAGATTGTGAACAGAATTGACCCAAATTTCTTTGAAAAAAACGTAACCTGCCCCCTACCAGCTGAGCTGGAATGAGGGCCGCACCTTCATGTGGACTTAGAAGCAGGCTTTGCCTTTCTAGCTGGCTTGGATTTATTCCAGACTGGAGATGGTTTCCAAACTGAAACTGCTCCTGAGGATGAAGGATCAGGCTTTTGTTCTTTGTTGAAACGAAAGGAACGAAAACGATTATTAGCCCTGTTTTTACCTTTAGATTTTTTATCCTGTGGTAAAAAAGTTCCTTTCCCACCAGTAACAGTTGAAATAATGGAATGCAACTGAGAACCAAATAATTTGTTACCCTGGAAAGAAATGGAAAGTAAAGTTGATTTAGAAGCCATATCAGCATTCCAAGTTTTAAGCCATAAAGCTCTTCTAGCTAAAATAGCTAGAGACATAAACCTGACATCAACTCTGATAATATCAAAAATGGCATCACAGATAAAATTATTAGCATGTTGAAGAAGAATAATAATATCATGAGAATCACGATGTGTTACTTGTTGCGCTAAAGTTTCCAACCAAAAAGTTGAAGCTGCAGCAACATCAGCCAAAGATATAGCAGGTCTAAGAAGATTACCTGAACACAGATAAGCTTTTCTTAGAAAGGACTCCATTTTCCTATCTAGAGGATCCTTAAACGAAGTACCATCTGACGTAGGAATAGTAGTACGTTTAGCAAGGGTAGAAATAGCCCCATCAACTTTAGGGATCTTGTCCCAAAATTCTAATCTGTCAGGCGGCACAGGATATAATTGCTTAAAACGTTTAGAAGGCGTAAATGAATTACCCAAATTATCCCATTCTTTGGAAATAACTGCAGAAATAGCATCAGGGACAGGAAAAACTTCTGGAATAACTACAGGAGTTTTAAAAACCTTATTTAAACGTTTAGATTTAGTATCAAGAGGACCAGAATCCTCTATTGCTAAAGCAATTAGGACTTCTTTAAGTAAAGAACGAATAAATTCCATTTTAAATAAATATGAAGATTTATCAGCATCAACCTCTGAGACAGAATCCTCTGAACCAGAGGAATCATCAGAATCAGAATGATGATGTTCAGTTAAAAATTCATCTGTAGGGAGAGAAGTTTTAAAAGATTTTTTATGTTTACTAGAAGGAGAAATAACAGACATAGCCTTCTTTATGGATTCAGAAACAAAATCTCTTATATTATCAGGAACATTCTGCACCTTAGATGTTGAAGGAACTGCAACAGGCAATGGTACTTTACTAAAGGAAATATTATCTGCTTTAACAAGTTTGTCATGACAATCAATACAAAACAACAGCTGGAGTAATAGCTACCAAAAGTTTACAGCAGATACACTTAGCTTTGGTAGATTCAGCACTTGACAGCGATTTTCCTGTAGTATCTTCTGACTCAGATGCAACGTGAGACATCTTGCAATATGTAAGAGAAAAAACAACATATATATAAAGCAAAATTGATCAAATTCCTTAAATGACAGTTTCAGGAATGGGAAAAAATGCCAAAGAACAAGCTTCTAGCAACCAGAAGCAATAAAAAATGAGACTTAAATAATGTGGAGACAAGAGTGACGCCCATATTTTTTCGTGCCAAATAAGACCCCCACATTATTTGGCGCCTAAATGCTTTTTGGCGCCAAAAATGACGCCACATCGGGAACGCCGACATTTTTGGCGCAAAATAACGTCAAAAAGTGACGCAACTTCCGGCGACACGTATGACGCCGGAAACGGAAATAGAATTTTTGCGCCAAAAAAAGTCCGCGCCAAGAATGACGCAATAAAATGAAGCAGCCCACAGGGAAAAAGTCAAATTTTAAGGTAAGAAAAAATGTTAAATTAAAATGCATTATCCCAAATATGAAACTGACTGTCTGAAAAATAAGGAAAGTTGAACATTCTGAGTCAAGGCAAATAAATGTTTGAATACATATATTTAGAACTTTATAAACAAAGTGCCCAACCATAGCTAGGAGTGTCACAAAAAATAAGACTTACTTACCCCAGGACACTCATCTACATATAGTAGATAGCCAAACCAGTACTGAAACGAGAATCAGTAGAGGTAATGGTATATATAAGAGTATATCGTCGATCTGAAAAGGGAGGTAAGAGATGAATCTCTACGACCGATAACAGAGAACCTATGAAATAGACCCCTTAGAAGGAGATCACTGCATTCAAATAGGCAATACTCCTCACATCCCTCTGACATTCACTGCACGCTGAGAGGAAAACCGGGCCCCAACTTGCTGCGGAGCGCATATCAACGTAGAATCTAGCACAAACTTACTTCACCACCTCCATCGGAGGCAAAGTTTGTAAAACTGAATTGTGGGTGTGGTGAGTGGTGTATTTATAGGCATTTTGAGGTTTGGGAAACTTTGCCCCTCCTGGTAGGAATGTATATCCCATACGTCACTAGCTCATGGACTCTTGCTAATTACATGAAAGAAAGATTAAATTTTATTAATAAAAGTAAAAAAGATAAAAAACGTTACTGTCATTTTAAATTTTAAACTGTAACTTTTTTACTCCTTTTATAATTCTAATTGTAGGAAGGCTAAAACGCTTAAATAACCATGCATAACACCTCTACACCTCAGCAGTACTTTGCTGAGGTGCCTACCTTCCTCTGAGTAGGAGTCGTTTCCTCACGAACACAACCGGAACCTAGCAACAGTTGCAGAAGTCGGTCTCCGGTTTTAAACACGCATATATATCAGAAAATGCGTAGTATGACAGGAAGATGTACAACCTCACCCTACAATGAAGCAGGAAGTGAATAGAAAAGGCGCACAATCAATTGCCGATTCCTCTAGTACCACCCATCGTGGGCGTGTCAATAAGTCATCTCCCGGTCAGCTATTATTAATTATGAAGCCGCCGGGAGATGCAAAACCACCACATTAAATCCAGCCCTAGTACCTGCGTCTAAGCTGCCCATAGTGTCTCCTATTTCCCTAGGAGAATCTATGCCTCTTATAAAGAGCCTAATTCCAATGAGGTCTGTCCCATTTTAAGAAATAAAGTGCCCAACTTCCTACCCCCAGAAAATAAAGCCAGCACTTACCTCATATTCTGCCCGACAGCAAGGCAGCTCCCAGGTTTGAGAGGTCCTCTCCCTCACATGGACCTGTGAAACAAAAGAAAGTCCTGAGTAATATCCCTCAGGTTTTCAGGTTTAGGGCAGCATCAGAATATGGGAGGCGCAGTGAGAATTATGTCCCACCAGTTCCCATTGCTCTAAAGCCACCACTGCTCTACTGAAGAGACAGATATGGACTACGGCTACACTCTAGAACAAAGCAGCACAATCTTGCACTACTTGAAAAAATAATAAAATCTTGATTGAAGAATCTTTTCTAACACCACACTTTATCACTTCCTTGCTCTAACATAGGCAAAGAGAATGACTGGGGTGGGAGGGAAGGGAGGTGATATTTATCAGCTTTGCTGTGGTGCTCTTTGCCACCTCCTGCTGGGCAGGAGTGGTATTCCCAGTAGTGATTAGATGATCCGTGGACTCATTGTGTCATTAAAAAGAAAATATATATACACATACACACTAATGCTGTTTATTTCAATCAAGAACACAATATAAACCAGTCTATATCACGCAAGTATAAATTATGTCCGCTCTATTAACATGTATTTATTGACCATCTATTTAACTTTAGCATATAATCAAATCTTTATAAATCACACATTTGCACGCTGTCCCAATTTAATCATGCACATAATATACACACGTGCCCTATGCCCTGAATTACTATAACCTACATCATCAAGTACACATGCACACTGTACCTCTGTTTATATCCTGTACACACGCACACACTGTACCTCTGTTTATATCCTGTGCATGCGCACACACTGTACCTCTGTTTATATCCTGTACACGCGCACACACTGTACCTCTGTTTATATCCTGTGCATGCGCACACACTGTACCTCTGTTTATATCCTGTGCATGCGCACACACTGTACCTCTGTTTATATCCTGTACACGCGCACACACTGTACCTCTGTTTATATCCTGTACACGCGCACACACTGTACCTCTGTTTATATCCTGTACACACACACACACTGTACCTCTGTTTATATCCTGTACACACGCACACACTGTACCTCTGTATATATCCTGTACACACGCACACACTGTACCTCTGTTTATATCCTGTACACACGCACACACTGTACCTCTGTTTATATCCTGTACACACGCACACACTGTACCTCTGTTTATATCCTGTACACACGCACACACTGTACCTCTGTTTATATCCTGTACACACGCACACACTGTACCTCTGTTTATATCCTGTACACACGCACACACTGTACCTCTGTTTATATCCTGTACACACGCACACACTGTACCTCTGTTTATATCCTGTACACACACACTGTACCTCTGTTTATATCCTGTACACACACACACACACACACACACTGTACCTCTGTATATATCCTGTACACACGCACACACTGTACCTCTGTATATATCCTGTACACACGCACACACACACACACACACTGTACCTCTGTATATATCCTGTACACACGCACACACTGTACCTCTGTATATATCCTGTACACACGCACACACACTGTACCTCTGTATATATCCTGTACACACGCACACACTGTACCTCTGTTTATATCCTGTACACACACACACTGTACCTCTGTATATATCCTGTACACGCACACACACTGTACCTCTGTTTATATCCTGTACACACGCACACACTGTACCTCTGTATATATCCTGTACACACGCACACACTGTACCTCTGTATATATCCTGTACACACGCACACACTGTACCTCTGTTTATATCCTGTACACACACACTGTACCTCTGTTTATATCCTGTACACACACACTGTACCTCTGTTTATATCCTGTACACACACACTGTACCTCTGTTTATATCCTGTACACACACGCACACTGTACCTCTGTATATATCCTGTACACACACACACTGTACCTCTGTATATATCCTGTACACACACACACTGTACCTCTGTTTATATCCTGTACACACGCACACACTGTACCTCTGTATATATCCTGTACACACGCACACTGTACCTCTGTATATATCCTGTACACACGCACACTGTACCTCTGTATATATCCTGTACACACGCACACAATGTACCTCTGTTTATATCCTGTACACACGCACACACTGTACCTCTGTTTATATCCTGTACACACGCACACACTGTACCTCTGTATATATCCTGTACACACGCACACACTGTACCTCTGTATATATCCTGTACACGCACACACTGTACCTCTGTTTATATCCTGTACACACGCACACACACTGTACCTCTGTATATATCCTGTACACACACACACACTGTACCTCTGTATATATCCTGTACACACACACACACTGTACCTCTGTTTATATCCTGTACACACGCACACACTGTACCTCTGTTTATATCCTGTACACACACACACTGTACCTCTGTTTATATCCTGTACACACACACTGTACCTCTGTTTATATCCTGTACACACACACTGTACCTCTGTTTATATCCTGTACACACACACTGTACCTCTGTTTATATCCTGTACACACACACACACACTGTACCTCTGTTTATATCCTGTACACACACACTGTACCTCTGTATATATCCTGTACACACACACACACACACTGTACCTCTGTATATATCCTGTACACACACACACACACACTGTACCTCTGTATATATCCTGTACACACGCACACACTGTACCTCTGTATATATCCTGTACACACACACACACACTGTACCTCTGTTTATATCCTGTACACACACACACTGTACCTCTGTATATATCCTGTACACACGCACACACTGTACCTCTGTTTATATCCTGTACACACGCACACACACTGTACCTCTGTATATATCCTGTACACACGCACACACACTGTACCTCTGTATATATCCTGTACACACACACACTGTACCTCTGTATATATCCTGTACACACGCACACACTGTACCTCTGTATATATCCTGTACACACGCACACACTGTACCTCTGTTTATATCCTGTACACACGCACACACTGTACCTCTGTTTATATCCTGTACACACACACTGTACCTCTGTATATATCCTGTACACACACACACACACTGTACCTCTGTATATATCCTGTACACACACACACACACACTGTACCTCTGTTTATATCCTGTACACACGCACACACTGTACCTCTGTTTATATCCTGTACACACACACTGTACCTCTGTTTATATCCTGTACACACACACTGTACCTCTGTATATATCCTGTACACACACACACACTGTACCTCTGTATATATCCTGTACACACACACACACTGTACCTCTGTATATATCCTGTACACACGCACACACTGTACCTCTGTATATATCCTGTACACACACACACTGTACCTCTGTTTATATCCTGTACACACACACACTGTACCTCTGTATATATCCTGTACACACGCACACACTGTACCTCTGTATATATCCTGTACACACGCACACACTGTACCTCTGTATATATCCTGTACACACGCACACACTGTACCTCTGTATATATCCTGTACACACGCACACACTGTACCTCTGTATATATCCTGTACACACGCACACACACTGTACCTCTGTATATATCCTGTACACACGCACACACACTGTACCTCTGTATATATCCTGTACACACACACACACACTGTACCTCTGTATATATCCTGTACACACGCACACACACTGTACCTCTGTATATATCCTGTACACACGCACACACTGTACCTCTGTTTATATCCTGTACACACGCACACACTGTACCTCTGTATATATCCTGTACACACACACACTGTACCTCTGTATATATCCTGTACACACGCACACACTGTACCTCTGTATATATCCTGTACACACGCACACACTGTACCTCTGTATATATCCTGTACACACACACACACACACTGTACCTCTGTATATATCCTGTACACACACACACACTGTACCTCTGTATATATCCTGTACACACACACACACTGTACCTCTGTATATATCCTGTACACACGCACACACTGTACCTCTGTATATATCCTGTACACACACACACACTGTACCTCTGTATATATCCTGTACACACGCACACACTGTACCTCTGTATATATCCTGTACACACGCACACACTGTACCTCTGTATATATCCTGTACACACACACACACACTGTACCTCTGTTTATATCCTGTACACACACACACACTGTACCTCTGTATTTTTCCTGTACACACCCACACTGTACCTCTGTTTATATCCTGTACACACACACACTGTACCTCTGTTTATATCCTGTACACACACACACTGTACCTCTGTATATATCCTGTACACACACACACACTGTACCTCTGTCTATTATCCTTACACACACACACTGTACCTCTGTTTATATCCTGTACACACACACACACTGTACCTCTGTATATATCCTGTACACACGCACACACTGTACCTCTGTTTATATCCTGTACACACACACACACTGTACCTCTGTTTATATCCTGTACACACGCACACACACTGTACCTCTGTTTATATCCTGTACACACATCACCACAACTGTACCTCTGTTTCCAGGCCCGTCTGATTTCCTGTACACACGCAGCACACACTGCACCTCTGTTTATATCTCTGTACACACGCACACACTGTACCTCTGTATATATCCTGTACACACACACACACTGTACCTCTGTTTATATCCTGTACACACGCACACACTGTACCTCTGTATATATCCTGTACACACACACACACACTGTACCTCTGTATATATCCTGTACACACACACTGTACCTCTGTTTATATCCTGTACACACACACACACTGTACCTCTGTTTATATCCTGTACACACGCACACACTGTACCTCTGTATATATCCTGTACACACGCACACACTGTACCTCTGTATATATCCTGTACACACGCACACACTGTACCTCTGTATATATCCTGTACACACGCACACACTGTACCTCTGTATATATCCTGTACACACGCACACACACTGTACCTCTGTATATATCCTGTACACACACACACACTGTACCTCTGTATATATCCTGTACACACACACACACTGTACCTCTGTTTATATCCTGTACACACACACACACACTGTACCTCTGTTTATATCCTGTACACACACACACTGTACCTCTGTATATATCCTGTACACACACACACACTGTACCTCTGTATATATCCTGTACACACACACACACTGTACCTCTGTATATATCCTGTACACACACACATGTACTCTGTATATATCCTGTAACACACACACACACGTGTACCTCTGTATATATCCTGTACACACGCACACACTGTACCTCTGTATATATCCTGTACACACACACACACTGTACCTCTGTTTATATCCTGTACACACACACACACTGTACCTCTGTTTATATCCTGTACACACACACACACTGTACCTCTGTATATATCCTGTACACACACACACACTGTACCTCTGTTTATATCCTGTACACACACACACACACACTGTACCTCTGTTTATATCCTGTACACACGCACACACACACTGTACCTCTGTTTATATCCTGTACACACACACACTGTACCTCTGTATATATCCTGTACACACCACACACAACTGTCACACTGTACCTCTGTTTATATCCGGTACAACACAGCACACACTGTACCCTCTGTATATATCCTGTACACACGCACACACACTGTACCTCTGTATATATCCTGTACACACACACACACTGTACCTCTGTATATATCCTGTACACACACACACACTGTACCTCTGTTTATATCCTGTACACACACACACTGTACCTCTGTATATATCCTGTACACACACACACTGTACCTCTGTTTATATCCTGTACACACACACTGTACCTCTGTATATATCCTGTACACACACACACTGTACCTCTGTTTATATCCTGTACACACACACACACTGTACCTCTGTATATATCCTGTACACACACACTGTACCTCTGTATATATCCTGTACACACACACACACACTGTACCTCTGTATATATCCTGTACACACACACACACACACTGTACCTCTGTATATATCCTGTACACACGCACACACTGTACCTCTGTATATATCCTGTACACACACACACACACTGTACCTCTGTTTATATCCTGTACACACACACACTGGTACCTCTGTTATATCACTGTACACACACTACACACTGTACCACTGTATTATCCTTGTCACACACACGACACCTGTACCCATCTGTATATATCCTGTACACACACACACGACTGTACCTCTGTATATATCCTCGTACACACACAACACACTGTACCTCGGTATATATCCTGCTACACACACACACACTGTATCCTCTGTTTTATCCTGTTACACACACACACACTGTACCTCTGTATATATACTGTACACACACACACACACTGTACCTCTGTTTATATCCTGTACACACACTCACACACTGTACCTCTGTTATATCTGTACACACACATCACAGCACACTGTACCTCTGTATATATCCTGTACACACACACGCACACTGTACCTCTGTATATATCCTGTACACACGCACACACTGTACCTCTATATATATCCTGTACACACACACACTGTACCTCTGTATATATCCTGTACACACACACTGTACCTCTGTTTATAGCCTGTACACACACACACACTGTACCTCTGTATATATCCTGTACACACGCACACACTGTACCTCTGTATATATCCTGTACACACGCACACTGTACCTCTGTATATATCCTGTACACACTCACACACTGTACCTCTGTTTATATCCTGTACACACACACACACACACTGTACCTCTGTTTATATCCTGTACACACGCACACACTGTACCTCTGTTTATATCCTGTACACACGCACACACTGTACCTCTGTATATATCCTGTACACACGCACACACTGTACCTCTGTTTATATCCTGTACACACACACACACTGTACCTCTGTTTATATCCTGTACACACGCACACACTGTACCTCTGTATATATCCTGTACACACACACACACTGTACCTCTGTTTATATCCTGTACACACGCACACACTGTACCTCTGTTTATATCCTGTACACACGCACACACTGTACCTCTGTTTATATCCTGTACACACCACACTGTACC